>NC_053389.1:365804171-366141176 GCF_905171765.1 Bufo bufo
TAGGGGGTATTACTATGTATTACAGAGGTAGAAAAACTGAAACTTTGAAATTTGCTAATTTTTCCAAATTTTTGGTAAATTAGGTATTTATTTATGCAAAAAATAATAATTTTGGACTTCATTTTACCAGTGTCATGAAGTACAATATGTGACGAAAAAAACTATCTCAGAATGGCCTGGATAAGTCAAAGTGTTTTAAAGTTATCACCACTTAAAGTGACACTGGTCAGATTTGCAAAAAATGGCCAAGTCCTTAAGGTGAAATAGGGCTGAGTCCTTAAGGGGTTAAAACACGGTTGGCTGCTGCTGCCTGTCCTGCGGAGTTAGGCCGAGATATTTATAGGCCTTATACTCCAACGTAACTTCTACTTGCTGCTGCTGCTGTTTGTCATCGAGATCACGTTGACTTGTCTGTAGGACTTTTAAAACACCGTTGGCTGCTGCTGCCTGTCCTGTGGAGTTAGGACAAGATATTTATAGGCCTTATACTCTAATGTAACTTCTACCTGCTGCTGCTGCTGTTTGTCATCGAGATAACGTTGACTTGTCTGTAGGACTTTTAAAACACTGTTGGCTGCTGCTGCCTGTCCTTCGGAGTTAGGCCGAGATATTTATTGGCCTTATACTCCAATGTCACTTCTACCTACTGCTGCTGCTGTTTGTCATCGAGATCACGTTGACTTGTCTGTAGGACTTTTAAAACACTGTTGGCTGCTGCTGTCTGTCCTGCGGAGTTAGGCCGAGATAATTATAGGCCTTATACTCCAACGTAACTTCTACTTGCTGCTGCTGCTGTTTGTCATCGAGATCACGTTGACTTGTCTGTAGGACTTTTAAAACACCGTTGGCTGCTGCCTGTCCTGCGGAGTTAGGCCAAGATATTTATAGGCCTTATACTCCAACGTAACTTCTACTTGCTGCTGTTTGTCATTGAGATCACGTGGACTTGTCTGTAGGACTTTTAAAACACCGTTGGCTGCTGCTGCCTGTCCTGGGGAGTTAGGCCGAGATATTTATAGGCCTTATACCCCAATGTAACTTCTACCTGCTGCTCCTGCTGTTTGTCATCGAGATCACGTTGACTTGTCTGTAGGACTTTTAAAACAACGTTGCCTGCTGCTGCCTGTCCTGTGGAGTTAGGCCGAGATAATTATAGGCCTTATACTCCAACGTAACTTCTACTTGCTGCTGCTGCTGTTTGTCATCGAGATCACATTGACTTGTCTGTAGGACTTTTAAAACACCGTTGGCTGCTGCTGCCTGTCCTGCAGAGTTAGGCCAAGATATTTATAGGCCTTATACTCCAACGTAACTTCTATTTGCTTATGCTGCTGTTTGTCATCGAGATCACGTTGACTTGTCTGTAGGACTTTTAAAACACCGTTGGCTGCTGCTGCCTCTCCTGCGGATGTTAGGCCAAGATATTTATAGGCCTTATACTCCAACGTAACTTCTATTTGCTTATGCTGCTGTTTGTCATCGAGATCACGTTGACTTGTCTGTAGGACTTTTAAAACACCGTTGGCTGCTGCTGCCTCTCCTGCGGAGTTAGGCCAAGATATTTATAGGCCTTATACTCCAAAGTAACTTCTACCTGCTGCTGCTTCTGTGCTGCTGCTGTTGTTTGTCATCGAGATCACGTTGACTTGTCTGTAGGACTTTTAAAACAACGCTGCCTGCTGCTGCCTGTCCTGCGGAGTTAGGCCGAGATATTTATAGGCCTTATACTCCAACGTAACTTCTACCTACTGCTGCTGCTGTTTGTCATCGAGATCACGTTGACTTGTCTGTAGGACTTTTAAAACAACGTTGCCTGCTGCTGCCTGTCCTGCAGAGTTTGGCCAAGATATTTATAGGCCTTATACTCCAATGTAACTTCTACCTGCTGCTGCTGTTTGTCATCGAGATCACGTTTACTTATCTGTAGGACTTTTAAAACACCGTTGGCTGTCCTGCGGAGTTAGGCCGAGATATTTATAGGCCTTATACTCCAACGTAACTTCTACTTGCTGCTGCTGTTTGTCATCGAGATCACGTTGACTTGTCTGTAGGACTTTTAAAACACCGTTGGCTGCTGCTGCCTGTCCTGGGGAGTTAGGCAGAGATATTCATAGGCCTTATACTCCAATGTAACTTCTACCTGCTGCTGTTTGTCATCGAGATCATTTTGACTTGTCTGTAGGACTTTTAAAACACAGTTGGCTGCTGCTGCCTGTCCTGCAGAGTTAGGCCGAGATATTTATAGGCCTTATACTCCAACGTAACTTCTACCTGCTGCTGCCGCTGTGCTGCTGCTGCTGTTTGTCATCGAGATCACATTGACTTGTCTGTAGGACTTTTAAAACACCGTTTGCTGCTGCTGCCTGTCCTGCGGAGTTAGGCCGATATATTTATAGGCCTTACACTCCAACGTAACTTCTACCTGCTGCTGCTGCTGTGTGTGTCTTGGTGCTGTTGACTTAGTTGTAGGACTTTGACCAATAAATTTAATCTTATGGTGCCGTTGCTTGTATTTAATCTGAATATTTAGTACTATGTATGTGTCGAACTTACACTATAGCGTTCACATTTATAAGATTGGGTGTTTATTAATCCTGCCTGCGTAGTTGTGTAAATAATGTTGTAGTCCTTTAAGTGAAGAGTTATCATTTATAAGCTGCTGCCTGTCATGACAGTGCTGGGTTACGCAGATCGATGGGTAGCCCATGTTCTGTAGCTTTAGTATTTAAATTCTACTGTCTGCCATTATTCTGCTAAATTATGATTGATATATACTGGAACCTTTTATTATTATTCTACTAAAATCTGGCCTGCAGCTGGACTACAAGTAACAAGAGAGTCAGAAAACATATACTATACATATTAGGTCATAATGTATAGAGTCAAGTGGTATATGGTAATCCATATGAGTACACCCACATAAAGTACTCCAAATGTGAATCACAGATAACTCAGGATTCAAACACATACAAAGAATTATTGTTAAAGATTCAATGATCGCCCTATAAATGTAAAACCAACATGGAGTCACACTGATACAGCATAGTTGATTTAAATATGAGGTGTTTTTGTGGTTACTCACGGTTAATTGAAACACCAAAGATGAGACATTTCTAAACCAGGTGGAAATCCAACACTGGTGAGATAGATCAATCAGGTGGTAATTTGGCACTGATGGAATCCGGGGTGGTCCAGAGGCAATCGTGATGAAGGAAAAACTATTTTCAAATAATATTCATTGAATAAGACACTCCCTTAAAAAGTCAGTGTGGGGAGTACTACCTACACATTACCCTCCATTACCCTAACGGGACTCAGCCCAGGGACACCCCTTGAAGGTAGAGGCTCCCTGTCCTCGTGCCTAGCCTGACTCACCCTGTATTACCCTTTCCTCAGTGACCTAAAGTAGATGACATATATAAGACATAAAAAGAAAACACGAAACAAATACCAACGTTACGTTTCCCCAGCCAATTGATTCCCATTCTGATATCTTTTAGGAAGGGAATACAATGTTGTGATTATTGGTACACCTTGCAAGCGAAATATCATTAGTTATCAGCTGTATGTACCCTCTGACATATGCCACCTGTTGCGATTGGTCCCCTAAGTCGCATGTTGGAACGCAGTATGCGTTCCATAACTACTTCCGGTTTCGCGGAATGTGACTATGTACGTCACTTCCGGTCTAATACATCACTTCCGGTCTGTGGAACGCATATCCGGTCTGTGGAACGCATTTGCGTTCCAAATCGGCGTCCTCATGCGATATGGATAAAGCATGCATTTGGAAGATATTTTGTGATTTAACTTATTAATATAGTACTTTCACACATATGTGGGATCAAGGCTACACCAGAGACCTATATATAACTTGGTTTTATCTTCCCTAGGAGAGGAGTAGTACTTTAGGGGGGAGGGACTAATTAGGGGTGGACACTTTAAAAGGCGCTGATTTTGATTCAGACTTGGGGACACAAGTCATCTATTGCCTGCATTTGGGCTCACACTCCTGGAGGGTCTCGACTGATGGACACGATATCGGAGATCTCTATTATGAGACATTGCTGTAGGAGCATCTTTCTCCTCTTCCCCTGACGAACCAGTCAGAATTCATACTGGCTGGGGAAACGTAACGTTGGGATTTGTTTGTTTCGTGTTTTCTTTTTATGTCTTATATATGTCATCTACTTTAGGTTATTGAGGAAAGGGTAATACAGGGTGAGTCAGGCTAGGCACGAGGACAGGGAGCCTCTACCTTCAAGGGGTGTCCCTGGGCAGTCCAGTTAGGGTAACTGAGGGTAATGTGTAGGTAGTACTCCCCACACTGACTTTTAAAGGGAGTGTCTTATTCAATGAATATTATTTGAAAATAGTTTTTCCTTCATCACGATTGCCTCTGGACCACAAGAGTTAGGGACCACTCAAATGAGGCGACCTTGACGCGGTGAGTGGCTTATTACGCTTTGGCAAAAATGTACACCAATGTCTCATCCAGCATGGAGGCAGGGCAGAATGCTGGATGTAGTGTGCGATCACATTTGCATTTTCTGTTTGTATATGTATTTCGCCATAGTGATATGCACCTACATGCGGGTTGTGCGGACTCAACCCCCCACATTTTTTCTTTGTAGCTTATATTGGAGGCGTGGCAATCTCCTTTGAGTCCTGCACACCTGACCAGTCAATCTGTCCTGGAGGCTGGTTTTAAAGTCAGTATAAAACTGAGTCTGCTTATATAGAACCTACCAGTAGCCATTTGGCTCCAGGAGAAGTATATGGTGGGCTCAGCATGCATGTTGCTACTTGCATCCCTGGATCCGATGAAAGCTGTAATGGCACCGGACGGGGTTTAAAGCAGAGTGTACTTGGCTTGCATGCTGACCTGCATTCCCTGGGCTTTATGTGGCTGTCATGGCCCATAAACAGGTAGGAACAAGAGTTAGGGACCACTCAAATGAGACGACCTTGACGCGGTGAGTGGCTTATTACGCTTTGGCCAAAATGTACACCAATGTCTCATCCAGCATGGAGGCAGGGCAGAATGCTGGATGTAGTGTGCGATCACATTTGCATTTTCTGTTTGTATATGTATTTCGCCGAAGTGATATGCACCTACATGCGGGTTGTGCGGACTCAACCCCCCACATATACCACTTGACTCTATACATTATGACCTAGTATGTATAGTATATGTTTTTTCTGACTCTCTTGTTATTTGTAGTCTGGCTGCAGGCCAGATTTTAGTAGAATAATAATAAAAGGTATATTTTAAGTGGGAAGGTGTTCCAGTATATATTGATTTTTTCTTCCCTTACATATATTTACTGCAAAGTGTTTTTTTTGATGTGTTAAATTATGTTTGATCCTTGTATTACATTACAACAAAATACGTGTTGAAGCAGTCTGTCAAGATTGTTTGGAGACAACTGGCATGGACCACTTATTTGCCATAGTAGTTTCTCTAGTATATAGTATTGGAATTCTCAGAAATTGGTGTGCATGTTTGCTATTCTGACATGTGCTATGCTCATTATGTATAATCAATGATTAAAATAATATTACAAATTTTTTATTTTTTATTTTAAGTGTTAATAATCAACATTCACCCAAAAAATTTATTTGACTTTATTTTTTATTTTAGTTTGTTATTTTGAAAAAATTGTGTTTGGGGGAGCCCTGTTGTGGTTGTCACTGTTAAAGGTGGGGACTGCACCTGGCCTTCCATTGTCAGCAGTTGTTGTGCAGTTAAAACTGTACAGGACTGATTGATGAACACGAAAAAAGTTTATTATTTTATTATTTATATATTTTTTTTATATAAGGATTGAGGTTCGAACATGGTGTCGTCAGTCGTCCTGGGAGGGATGGCTGACTTCCGTGTTGACCTCTTTCTACATGGTTTTGTGTGACTGGCGTCATATGCAGCCGTGTGGTAATCCGTTTTTGTGAATGTAGAATTATTGGCACATTTTGATGTAGCTATATACATTATTAATTTGTTAAAGAATATATGTAATGAAAATTATCACATGATTATTATAGAAGTCATGTCACCGTTTTTTGAGAGATTCCACTAAATTCATCCCGGTTTTTTTTTGTTAATGGGGATGCAATGCTCCAACAAATAAATTTGCGTAATCGCAAAAATATTTCTAATCCATGCTGGTTTTTTCTTCTAACAATCTTTTTTTTTTATTGCATCTGATAATTTTTTTAGTAGATAAATGTCATTTTTAAATGACATGAAAAAAATAAATGCACATCCAGTTTTAGTAGTTATTAATCTCTACACTGTATGTATTAAATTTTCAAATACTAATTTTATAATTATACTTTTTTTATATTGAGAAATGAATAATCTAGCAGAATTTTGTTCACACACGTAGTAATATATATTTTTTGGAAAATAATCATAATTTTTAAATTTTATTTGTACTTGCCACTATTCCGTTTTTACACTACTTGACTGATGTGCCATAGTTTGGAAAAAAAAAATGCCTACAGTTCAATAAACAACCAAAATCAAAGTAAATTCTTTTCTTTTTTGGTTTATACAAAATATCTTTGGTCTAAAATGGTATAGTTAACCACCTCAGCCCCCAGTGCTTAAACACCCTGAAAGACCAGGCCACTTTTTACACTTCTGACCTACACTACTTTCACCGTTTATTGCTCGGTCATGCAACTTACCACCCAAATGAATTTTACCTCCTTTTCTTCTCACTAATAGAGCTTTTCTTTGGTGGTATTTCATTGCTGCTGACATTTTTACTTTTTTTGTTATTAATCGAAATTTAACGATTTTTTTGCAAAAAAATGACATTTTTCACTTTCAGTTGTAAAATTTTGCAAAAATTACGAGATCCATATATAAATTTTGCTCTAAATTTATTGTTCTACATGTCTTTGATAAAAAAAAAATGTTTGGGTAAAAAAAAATGGTTTGGGTAAAAGTTATAGCGTTTTCAAACTATGGTACAAAAATGTGAATTTCCGCTTTTTGAAGCAGCTCTGACTTTCTGAGCACCTGTCATGTTTCCTGAGGTTCTACAATGGCCAGACAGTACAAACACCCCACAAATGACCCCATTTCGGAAAGTACACACCCTAAGGTATTCGCTGATGGGCATAGTGAGTTCATAGAACTTTTTATTTTTTGTCACAAGTTAGCGGAAAATGATGATTTATTTTTTATTTTATTTTTTTCTTACAAAGTCTCATATTCCACTAACTTGTGACAAAAAATAAAAAGTTCTATGAACTCACTATGCCCATCACGAAATACCTTGGGGTCTCTTCTTTCCAAAATGGGGTCACTTGTGGGGTAGTTATACTGCCCTGGCATTCTAGGGGCCCAAATGTGTGGTAAGGAGTTTGAAATCAAATTCTGTAAAAACTGACCAGTGAAATCCGAAAGGTGCTCTATGGAATATGGGCCCCTTTGCCCACCTAGGCTGCAAAAAAGTGTCACACATCTGGTATCTCTGTATTCAGGAGAAGTTGAGGAATGTGTTTTGGGGTGTCTTTTTACATATACCCATGCTGGGTGAGATAAATATCTTGGTCAAATGCCAACTTTGTATAAAAAAATGGGAAAAGTTGTCTTTTGCCAAGATATTTTTCTCACCCAGCATTGGTATATGTAAAAAGACACCCCAAAACACATTCCTCAACTTCTCCTGAGTACGGAGATACCAGATGTGTGACACTTTTTTGCAGCCTAGGTGGGCAAAGGGGCCCATATTCCAAAGAGCACCTTTCGGATTTCACTGGTCAGTTTTTACAGAATTTGATTTCAAACTCCTTACCACACATTTGGGCCCCTAGAATGCAAGGGCAGTATAACTACCCCACAAGTGACCCCATTTTGGAAAGAAGAGACCTCAAGGTATTCGCTGATGGGCATAGTGAGTTCATGGAAGTTTTTATTTTTTGTCAAAAGTTAGTGGAATATGAGACTTTGTATGAAAAAAAAACAAAAAAAAAAAACATCATTTTCCACTAACTTGTGACAAAAAATAAAAAATTCTAGGAACTCGCCATGCCCCTCACGGAATACCTTGGGGTGTCTTCTTTCCAAAATGGGGTCACTTGTGGGGTAGTTATACTTCCCTGGCATTCTAGGGGCCCAAATGTGTCGTAAGGAGTTTGAAATCAAATTCTGTAAAAAATGACCAGTGAAATCCGAAAGGTGCTCTTTGGAATATGGGCCCCTTTGCCCACCTAGGCTGCAAAAAAGTGTCACACATCTGGTATCTCTGTATTCAGGAGAAGTTGAGGAATGTGTTTTGGGGTGTCTTTTTACATATACCCATGCTGGGTGAGATAAATATCTTGGTCAAATGCCAACTTTGTATAAAAAAATGGGAAAAGTTGTCTTTTGCCAAGATATTTCTCTCACCCAGCATTGGTATATGTAAAAAGACACCCCAAAACACATTCCTCAACTTCTCCTGAGTACGGAGATACCAGATGTGTGACACTTTTTTGCAGCCTAGGTGGGCAAAGGGGCCCATATTCCAAAGAGCACCTTTCGGATTTCACTGGTCAGTTTTTACAGAATTTGATTTCAAACTCCTTACCACACATTTGGGCCCCTAGAATGCCAGGGCAGTATAACTACCCCACAAGTGACCCCATTTTGGAAAGAAGAGACCCCAAGGTATTCGCTGATGGGCATAGTGAGTTCATGGAAGTTTTTATTTTTTGTCACAAGTTAGTGGAATATGAGACTTTGTATGAAAAAAAAAACAAAAAAAAAAAACATCATATTCCACTAACTTGTGACAAAAAATAAAAAATTCTAGGAACTCGCCATGCCCCTCACGGAATACCTTGTGATGTCTTCTTTCCAAAATGGGGTCACTTGTGGGGTAGTTATACTGCCCTGGCATTTTCCAGGGGCCCTAATGTGTGGTAAGTAGGTAAATGACCTGTGAAATCCGAAAGGTGCTCTTTGGAATGTGGGCCCCTTTGCCCACCTAGGCTGCAAAAAAGTGTCACACATGTGGTATCGCCGTATTCAGGAAAAGTTGGGGAATGTGTTTTGTGGTGTCATTTTACATATACCCATGCTGGGTGAGAGAAATATCTTGGCAAAAGACAACTTTTCCCATTTTTTTATAAAAAGTTGGCATTTGACCAAGATATTTATCTCACCCAGCATGGGTATATGCAAAATGACACCCCAAAACACATTCTCCAACTTCTCCTGAATACGGAGATACCACATGTGTGACACTTTTTTGCAGCCTAGGTGGGCAAAGGGGCCCAAATTCCTTTTAGGAGGGCATTTTTAGACATTTGGATACCAGACTTCTTCTCACGCTTTGGGGCCCCTAAAATGCCAGGGCAGTATAAATACCCCACATGTGACCCCATTTTGGAAAGAAGACACCCCAAGGTATTCAATGAGGGGCATGGCGAGTTCATAGAAAAAAAAAAAAATTGGCACAAGTTAGCGGAAATTGATTTTTTTGATTTTTTTTCTCACAAAGTCTCCCTTTCCGCTAACTTGGGACAAAAATTTCAATCTTTCATGGACTCAATATGCCCCTCAGCGAATACCTTGGGGTGTCTTCTTTCCAAAATGGTGTTATTTGTGGGGTGTTTGTACTGCCCTGGCATTTGAGGGTCTCCGCAATCATTACATGTATGCCCAGCATTAGGAGTTTCTGCTATTCTCCTTATATTGAGCATACGGGTAATGAGATTTTTTTTTCCGTTCAGCCTCTGGGCTGAAAGAAAAAAATGAACGGCACAGATTTCTTCATTCGCATCGATCAATGTGGATGAAAAAATCTCTGCCAAAAAAAGAAAAAGGAGGGGAAAGGCGTCTGCCAGGACATAGGAGCTCCGCCCAACATCCATACCCACTTCAGCTCGTATGCCCTGGCAAACCAGATTTCTCCATTCACATCAATCGATGTGGATGAATAAATCCTTGCCGGGATTTTTTTTTTTTTATATATATACAAAGTGTTTGCCAAAGCATAGGAACACCGCCACCTCCTCAGCTCATATGCCTCGGCAAACGTATCTTTTACTGCAGAGGAGAAATCTCGTCTTGCAGCGCCGCATACACCGACTTGCGTGTAATCTGACAGCAGCGCAATGCTTCTGTCCGAATGCACATCAGTGCTGCAGCTAGTCGATCGGTTGGTCCACCTGGAAGGTAAAAAAAAAAAAGAAAAAAGAAAAAACCATGCAGCAACACAATAATTTTATTAACTTTGGAAGAGAACATATTAACTTTAACTTTTTGAACTAAACATTAACCTTTTTGCTTACTGGTGTTTTTTTTGTTTTTGTTTTTTTTTACCTTTATAGAACAAACCTCTCCTTCCCCATGGGACAATGTGCAAAGCGCAAATCGCCCAAAGATGTGGCGAAGTACGTTATGCACTTTATCCCAGGTGAAAGGAGAGGTTTGCAGCAGCTGTGAGAGAAAGGGCCCTAATAGCCCTGTGTGCCTGTCCTGGTGAGATGTGATCCCTATGCTAGGTGTACCTGTGTGTGGTACTTCCGGAAACACTCTCCTAAGCATAGGGCAGGGTGGTCCGGACAGTCAGGACAGAAATAGCGGGTGTCACGCCTTATTCCACTCCTGCTACAGACACAACATTTTTTTTGGGGTGGCGGTTGGGTTGAGGTACCAGCAACGACACTGGGGAAATGTCGCTCGTGTAGACGGCTAACTACACTGGTGGATGGGGCCACGGAACCTCCTGGGTAAAGGAGGTTCTCGATGATCTCTTCCTGGAATTTGAGGAAGGATCGTGTTCTCCCAGCCTTACTGTAGAGAACAAAACTATTATACAGCGCCAATTGAATTAAATATACAGACACCTTCTTATACCAGCGTCTGGTTCTGCGGGAAACTAAATAGGGAGCCAACATCTGGTCATTGAAGTCCACCCCTCCCATGAGCGCATTATAGTCGAGGACTGAGAGGGGCTTTTCAATGACACGGGTTGCCCTTTGAATTTGGATTGTCGTGTCTGCGTGAATGGAGGAGAGCATGTAAACGTCACGCTTGTCTCTCCATTTCACCGCGAGCAGTTCTTCGTTACACAAGGCAGCCCTCTCCCCCCTTGCAAGACGGGTGGTTACAAGCCGTTGGGGGAAGCCCACGCGACTAGTTCGCGCGGTGCCACAGGCGCAAATCCGTTCTAGAAACAAATGCCTAAAGAGGGCCACACTTGTGTAAAAATTGTCCACATAAAGATGGTACCCCTTGCCGAATAAGGGTGACACTAAGTCCCAGACTGTCTTCCCACTGCTCCCCAGGTAGTCAGGGCAACCGACCGGCTCCAGGGTCTGATCTTTTCCCTCATAGATCCGAAATTTGTGGGTATAGCCTGTGGCCCTTTCACAGAGCTTATACAATTTGACCCCATACCGGGCACGCTTGCTTGGGATGTATTGTTTGAAGCCAAGGCGCCCGGTAAAATGTATTAGGGACTCGTCTACGCAGATGTTTTGCTCAGGGGTATACAAATCTGCAAATTTCTGGTTGAAATGGTCTATGAGGGGCCGAATTTTGTGGAGCCGGTCAAAAGCTGGGTGGCCTCTGGGACGGGGGGTGGTGTTGTCGCTAAAGTGCAGGAAACGCAGGATGGCCTCAAATCGTGTCCTGGACATAGCAGCAGAGAACATGGGCATGTGATGAATCAGGTTCGTGGACCAATATGACCGCAATTCATGCTTTTTGGTTAGACCCATGTTGAGGAGAAGGCCCAGAAAAATTTTAAGTTCGGAAACTTGGACTGGTTTCCACCGGAAAGGCTGGGCATAAAAGCTTCCCGGGTTTGCGGTTATAAATTGTGTGGCATACCGGTTTGTCTCTGCCACGACTAAGTCCAAGAGCTCCGCAGTCAAGAACAGCTCAAAAAATCCCAGGGCCGTACTGATCTGAGCCGTCTCAACCCGAACTCCAGACTGGGCGGTGAAAGGGGGAACTACTGGTGCGGCTGAAGTTGGTGACTGCCAATCAGGGTTTGCCAGCACCTCAGGGATTCTAGGGGCTCTACGGGCCTGTCTGTGTGGTGGCTGCGACGGGGTAACTAGTGCACGTGCCACCGTACCAGCTTCAACTGCCCTTCTGGTGCTCGCTACTTCACCATGTTGTACGGCAGTGCTGGTACTAGGTCCAGGAAGGGCTGCGCTGCTGGTGTATGCCTCACAACGTGATCCGGCAGCGACAGCCCCACTCTGCTGCTCTTGAAGCGGATCCTGCATAACCTGTGGTCTAGCGACACGAGGCCGGGTACGCCTGGTGCTGCCAGGGACCTCAACCTCCTCGTCCAAACTTTGGGTCAGAGAGCCACTGCTTTCTACAGGTTCATATTCTGACCCGCTAGATTCGTCAGATGAGGGTTCCCATTCCTCATCTGACTGGGTCAGAATCCTGTAGGCCTCTTCAGAAGAATACCCCCTGTTTGACATTTTGGACTACTAAATTTAGGGGTATTCCCTGAGACTACCTAAGAAAAAAAGCAAGCCTGTCTTACAAAGGGGAGGCTAGCGAAGTACCGGTGGCCGCTGCGGTTGATAAAAAATATCAAAACTGATTTTTTTTATCGCCGCAGAGCGTGTAAAGTGAATGTGCAGTGATCAAAAAATAATAATTTTTTGTCACTGCGGTGGGGCGGGCGTGGGTGAACGCACGTGTGGGCGACCGATCAGGCCTGATCGGACAAACACTGTGTTTTGGGTGGAGGGCGAGCTAAGGTGACACTAATACTATTATAGATCTGACCGTGATCAGTTTTGATCACTTACAGATACTATAAAAGTACAAATGCTGATTAGCGATACGCTAAACAGCGAATAAAAGTGACTGCGGTGTGGTGGGGTGGGCGCTAACTGACGCTAACTACCTAACCAAGGGGCCTAAACTATCCCTAAAACCTAACAGCCAATACTAGTGAAAAAAAAAAAGTGTCGGTTTACACTGATCACTTTTTGTCTTTCACTAAGTGATTGACAGGGGGCGATCAAGGGGTTAATTTGGATGATGGGGGTGATGGATGGTGATCAGGGGCTAAGGGCAGTGTTTGGTGTGTACTCACAGTGATGTCTGCTTCTCTGCTGGATCCAACCGACGAAAAGGACCAGCAGAGGAGCAGAGAAGCCATATAACAGATCATATTTACTAATATGATCTGTTATCTGGCTTGTGATACGATTTTTTAAAAATTAGCGACCTGCCAGCGACGATCATTGTCTGGCAGGTTGCTGATGCAATAGTCCTTTAACTTTTGCCGGCCCGCGATGCGCATGCGCGGGCCGGCTGTGACCGAAATCTCGCGTCCCGCGAGAGGACGCGCCGGCGCGTCCAGGAGGAATGAAACAACCACCTCCAGGACGCGTCTGTGCGTACAGCGGTCCGGAGGTGGTTAAAAAGGAAGAGAATATCCCAGCTGTGCTTATGAAATGTGCTCATGAGATAGGAAAGTTGAACAGGCTGAGAGTTGAAAATTGGTATCTGGAAGACCGTTAAGAGTGGATAGATACTACTGTATAGTTACCCTGCTTGGAGTGAATTCAAATACTCCTAAATAAAATTAACAAACATGTTTAGTATAACAAAGAAATCAAAGTTAAGAATGCAACTGGTTTATTAGTCTTGGCTTGAGGAAAATCTGCCTGTAGTGAAGACTAAACTGACACCTGTGTGTGGACAGTGAATAAGTTAAGAAATCCACTGCAAATATTTTGACTCCAGGATAGGGGTGGTAAAAACATTGTCGTCATCCTACTCCTCGACTTCCTCCAGTGACTATGAGGGTAATGAAGGTGGTTGTTGAGAGGGTACAGCTTCACCTCTTACCCACATCTGGTGGGCTACAGTCTGAAATATGGCCCAAAGGTACGGCCTGCTCTTGCTCCTCCTCAGAGACATTCTCCTCCAACACCTTCTTTAATGAAGTCCTGAGTAGGAACTTAGAAAGAAGAAATTACTGCATAATAACATATTAAAAATATAAAAATATGAAAGCATAACAAAGTTTGAGGTCCAAAAATTTGTATATGATGGGTTCTGGATAGGATAATTATTATCACAATGTTTTATTTAGCTTGTTTTGGAGTTCAAACGAATTACCAAACAAGGGTTAAAGATGGTTTAAAATTGACTAACTTAATATTTCAAATGAGGTAATAGGGGATTTTTTTGGAAGGTACTATTGCTGGTACTGGTACTGGATGATTGAAATTTAGAAATACAAAAAAAAAAGGATATTTGATAAGAGGTTAAACACACGCGGTCCCGATATTTCCACTGATTGTATAGTCAGCGGGATTCCTTTAGCGTCCCACTGTCTCCAAGTCTATAATAGCCACTGAGGAGGGAGACAAGCATAGTCCCCGAAACGTGTCTGGCGGTAATATTCGGTCATCGGACTCAAACAGCCGGTCATATGTCGGACAACATCGATCGGATGGTCCACAAGTGAAGCGCTTCACCAAAGATATCCACTAGCAGAATTCCGAGTTTGCCACTCTGAAAACAACCGGCATACAGCCGTTATATATCAGCAAACACTGAGGCTCCATAGACTTGGAGACACGTGGGACGCTAAAGGAATCCCGCTGACTATACAGTCAGTGGAAATATCGGGACCGCGTGTGTTATAGCTTTACACAGCTATCTTCCAGCAGAAACACTAAAGATCTGGCACACAACCGTAAGAAAGATCTTTAACAGTAGGTAAGCTCACTATATAAGGACAGCACGTGGGACGCCACGAACCGAGGCTGCTAACTGTGAGTAATAGCTGCTCAGACCGAGAGCTTACTAAATCTATGTAATAATCACCTGCTGTTATCTATCCAGAACTACGATCTATTTTGAAAATATCATTGTCTGCAAACTACTTGTATGCAATCATTTGTATGACATTACCGACACACGTATATAACTGTGGAACAAGAAAGAATCATCATTTTTTTGACAAGCAAATGTGAGCTTGTATAGCGATTGCAAGATCACCTGAGATCCACTTTTAAGGAACTTCGGACTTTTTGATTATATATGTATGAATATTAACCATACATTGTCTCAACATATCAGAGGTCTTTTCAATAGATTCCTATCAAGAGCTTATATAACAATTGTGTCGATTTAATAATTTTATAATGTGCTATTAACTGTCAGCTTCCATTTCTGGATCCGATGGGAGGCTACCCATTATTTATATTCTTATATTGACAACATTTTATTCCCAATTTATTATATATGCATATGTCGATTTTTTGTTTTTTACTCATGTCAGGATTTTTATAGCTAACACTAATAGTGATATAATATTGTGTGATTTAAATAAATTGTCATTGATTTTATTCTATATGTGACTCCATCTATCAGAGTGCCCATTCACTATCTATACATTTGTTTAACTTGGTGAGTAGGGTGTCGCACTAGATTGGAGCACCTATACATCACCACCATAGGGTTGAGCCGTCCTATACTTTTGTTTCAAGTATCCTATTAATAGTGAATGGCGATCAGGCTAATTTTCTATAATTTGACAAAGATGGCCCATAACTTTGACTGTGCAACAGCTATTTAAAATCCTGCGCTTGTGCTGGGTCCCCCATGAATTTATGAACAATTACACGCCATCCCTCTGCCTTACAGGAGACCGTCACCCCATTTCTCGTGTGAGTGAGGCCCCAGCTTTGTCATGTCTGGGTTCTATCTTCTACCCTCGATACAGGCTTCATTTTGGGGGGGCTCTCATACCGGTACCATAATTCCGGCCTGAGTTATTGAAAAATTTATTTTCCTGGGTGGCTAAGAGATTGGCCCTACATGTCTCATTATGCTTATCCTCCCTCCCAGCTCTCTGCATGTCTAAGGTGTAAATTAACCAGGCATAAAGGTAGGGGAAATTAGCATGTGTTTAGCTTGGGTGCCTAGCAATAGCACCAGGAGACCTACGGTCTGAGGTTTCCTTATGAAGCTGCCTGCGGTGTGAATTGATCTCAGCAGGTGGTGATTAGGGTCTGTTGTCTTCAGAGGCTACAGGGGCAGCCATATTGACGTCCTGCTTCCTGGCTTAATATTCTTATTTTACACTAACAGTATCACGACCATGGTCATGGTCGGGACTCCCCCGCATGCGGTTGCCTGTGGTTTGGTCTTATTGTTCAACCACTGGTGAGTGCTGTTAATATGATGCCTCACGTGTGGTTGCCACTGGCAACATGATGTTTTGGCAGTATAGCGGCCTGAGCGGTTGCTAGGCAGCTTGCTGTCAAGTGCATGCGGTTGCACCTGGCTTGGTGTGTTTGTATGTGTACACTTTCCTTGTTTGTGGTGCACAATGTTTTGTATGTGTGTATTGTGACACTTTTTGTCAAATGCGGTTGCCCGTGGCAACGTGTGGTTTGTGTACATGTGGTGGCAGTGTCTCGGCCTTCTGGTTGCCACGCATGTCGTTGCCGGCGGTAACAGCTGCAGTGTGATTGTTGTTTGTACACTTCCCCTTTAAGTGGCTTTTTCGCTTGCCTGGTGTAGGAAGGGTTAACTCCCTTCTTAGTGTGTGAACACTGTGTGTGTGTGTGTGGCCACTTGGGGCTATTTAGCTCCTGCTGGATGCCAGACTCTGAGGGGTACTTCAGCCATGGTTAGCTGATGTCATCCTCCTGGTTATATACCATCTGCCAGTGAGGGCCACCCTTGTGGTCAAAAACTTTATGTCTGATGTTAGATGATGTCTTATGGTCTATCTGTTTATTACAACTATGGATGTCCTGGTTACCTGTGTGATATGTGTTGTGTGCTGTGTCCCTTAGTGTTTTGTGGACATCAGTAGTCATGCACGGGTTCCAGTCAGCGTGGCTGTGGCAGGTAGGTTTGGAACTGCTTTAGTTCTCCTGCCATATCGATATGTTGTATTTGTTCCCCTTTCATTGCAGTTTGGCCTGTGAGACTCCTGTTCATCCGCACCTAGGAGGAACAGGTCGTCTTACCCTGCTCCTAGTTCAGTGCCACCCTGAGGGCTAGTAGGGTTCCCAAGGTTTCCGGTGTATGAGCCCTCCCACCATCAGGTTTGGCTCATACGGCTAGGAGTCAGGGTCAGTATTAGGGACGCGATTCCTGTCCTGGCCGAGCAGCGACCAAACATCTTCTGGCATCGCACGGCTGAGGGTTTCCCCCATCCTCAGTCGTGACAAACAGTTACCCGGATTATACTCCTAAAATTTTTTATGAATAAGATCCGGATAGGGACGTGACATTGCGTAAGACCTACCTCATAACATATCGCTGTGTAGTTGTGCCATCATCCGTCATATGACTGAATATTTCAGGAGCTGAAAAGTGGTCAAAACTTGTGATCAGTGCGTCTGGCAACCGGGGATAGGACCAGCGAGCTTCTATTAACTGATAAGACAACTTGATCATGTGTATGGCAATTAGGCTTGTATTGGCTATCATACTGTTATTTTTTGGGGTATGTATCAGGATAGTACGTCCAAGAGAGCATAGAACACGGCAACAATTCTTTCCTGGTAGCAAGGGATCTGTGTTGCAAGTTTCATTGAAATCAATGGCTGCTTTTTGGAGTTTTTGAGGGACATACATACGGTACATTTGAGATATATACACTGCTCAAAAAAATAAAGGGAACACTTAAACAACACAATGTAACTCCAAGTCAATCACACTTCTGTGAAATCAAACTGTCCACTTAGGAAGCAACACTGAGTGACAATCAATTTCACATGCTGTTGTGCAAATGGGATAGACAACAGGTGGAAATTATAGGCAATTAGCAAGACACCCCCAATAAAGGAGTGGTTCTGCAGGTGGTAACCACAGACCACTTCTCAGTTCCTATGCTTCCTGGCTGATGTTTTGGCCACTTTTGAATGTTGGCGGTGCTTTCATTCTAGTGGTAGCATGAGACGGAGTCTACAACCCACACAAGTGGCTCAGGTAGTGCAGCTTATCCAGGATGGCACATCAATGCGAGCTGTGGCAAGAAGGTTTGCTGTGTCTGTCAGCGTAGTGTCCAGAGCATGGAGGCGCTACCAGGAGACAGGCCAGTACATCAGGAGTTGTGGAGGAGGCCGTAGGAGGGCAACAACCCAGCAGCAGGACCGCTACCTCCGCCTTTGTACAAGGAGGAACAGGAGGAGCACTGCCAGAGCCCTGCAAAATTACCTCCAGCAGGCCACAAATGTGCATGTGTCTGCTCAAATAGTCAGAAACAGACTCCATGAGGGTGATATGAGGGCCCGATGTCCATAGGTGGGGGTTGTGCTTACAGCCCAACACCGTGCAGGACGTTTGGCATTTGCCAGAGAACACCAAGATTGGCAAATTCGCCACTGGCGCCCTGTGCTCTTCACAGATGAAAGCAGGTTCACACTGAGCACATGTGACAGATGTGACAGAGTCTGGAGACGCTATGGAGAACGTTCTGCTGCCTGCAACATCCTCCAGCATGACCGGTTTGGCATTGGGTCAGTAATGGTGTCGGGTGGCATTTCTTTGGAGGGCCGCACAGCCCTCCATGTGCTCGCCAGAGGTAGCCTGACTGCCATTAGGTACCGAGATGAGATCCTCAGACCCCTTGTGAGACCATATGCTGGTGCGGTTGGCCCTGGGTTCCTCCTAATACAAGACAATGCTAGACCTCATGTGGCTGGAGTGTGTCAGCAGTTCCTGCAAGACGAAGGCATTGATGCTATGGACTGGCCCGCCCGTTCCCCAGACCTGAATCCAATTGAGCACATCTGGGACATCATGTCTCGCTCTATCCACCAACGTCACATTGCACCACAGACTGTCCAGGAGTTGGCAGGTGCTTTAGTCCAAGTCTGGGAGGAGATCCCTCAGGAGACCGTCCACCACCTCATCAGGAGCATGCACAGGCATTGTAGGGAGGTCATACAGGCACGTGGAGGCCACACACACTACTGAGCCTCATTTTGACTTGTTTTAAGGACATTACATCAAAGTTGGATCAGCCTGTAGTGTGTTTTTCCACTTTAATTTTGAGTGTGACTCCAAATCCAGACCTCCATGGGTTAAAAAATTTGATTTCAATTTTTTAATTTTTGTGTGATTTTGTTGTCAGCACATTCAACTATGTAATGAACAAAGTATTTCAGAAAAATATTAAATTAATTCAGATCTAGGATGTGTTATTTTTGTGTTCCCTTTATTTTTTTGAGCAGTGTATATATATACAGTCGTGGCCAAAAGTTTTGAGAATGACACAAATATTAGTTTTCACAAAGTTTGCTGCTAAACTGCTTTTAGATCTTTGTTTCAGTTGTTTCTGTAATGTAGTGAAATATAATTACACGCACTTCATACGTTTTAAAGGCTTTTATCGACAATTACATGACATTTATGCAAAGAGTCAGTATTTGCAGTGTTGGCCCTTCTTTTTCAGGACCTCTGCATTTTGACTGGGCATGCTCTCAATCAACTTCTGGGCCAATTCCTGACTGATAGCAACCCATTCTTTCATAATCACTTCTTGGAGTTTGTCAGAATTAGTGGATTTTTGTTTGTCCACCCGCCTTTTGAGGATTGACCACAAGTTCTCAATGGAATTAAGATCTGGGGAGTTTCCAGGCCATTGACCTAAAATGTCAACGTTTTGGTCCTCGAGCCACTTAGTTATCACTTTTGCCTTATGGCACGGTGCTCCATCATGCTAGAAAAAGCATTGTTCTTCACCAAACTGTTGTTGGATTGTTGGAAGAAGTTGCTGTTGGAGGGTGTTTTGGTACCATTCTTTATTCATGGCTGTGTTTTTGGGCAAAATTGTGAGTAAGCCCACTCCCTTGGATGAGAAGCAACCCCACACATGAATGGTCTCAGGATGCTTTACTGTTGGCATGACACAGGACTGATGGTAGCGCTTACCTTTTCTTCTCCAGACAAGCCTTTATCCAGATGCCCCAAACAATCGGAAAGAGGCTTCATCGGAGAATATGACTTTGCCCCAGTCCTCAGCAGTCCATTCACCATACTTTCTGCAGAAGATCAATCTGTCCCTGATGTTTTCTTTGGAGAGAAGTGGCTTCTTTGCTGCCCTTCTTGACACCAGGCCATCTTCCAAAAGTCTTCGCCTCACTGTGCGTGCAGATGCGCTCACACCTGCCTGCTGCTATTCCTGAGCAAGCTCTGCACTGGTGGCACTCCGATCCCGCAGCTGAATCCTCTTTAGGAGACGATCCTGGCACTTGCTGGACTTTCTTGGACGCCCTGAAGCCTTCTTAACAAGAATTGAACCTCTTTCCTTGAAGTTCTTGATGATCCTATAAATTGTTGATTGAGGTGCAATCTTAGTAGTCACAATATCCTTGCCTGTGAAACCATTTTTATGCAACGCAATGATGGCTGCACACGTTTCTTTGCAGGTCACCATGGTTAACAATGGAAGAACAATGATTTCAAGCATCACCCTCCTTTTAACATGTCAAGTCTGCCATTTTAACCCAATCAGCCTGACAAAATGATCTCCAGCCTTGTGCTCGTCAACATTCTCACCTGAGTTAACAAGACTATTACTGAAATGATCTCAGCAGGTCATTTAATGACAGCAATGAAATGCAGTGGAAAGTGGAGGCCGTTGGAGGCCGTAGTCAAAGTCACTGTTAAAGGGGAGGCCACTGTTCTAGTAATTGTTAAAGGGGAGGCCGTTGTCAAAGTCACTGTTAAAGGGGAGGCCACTGTTCTAGTTATTGTTAAAGGGGAGGCCGTTGTCAAAGTCACTCTTAAAGGGGAGGCCACTGTTTAAGTATTGTTAAAGGTGAGGCCACTGTTCATGTCACTCTTAAAAAGGAGGCCACTGTTCTAGTCACTGTTAAAGGGGAGGCCATTGTCAAAGTCACTGTTAAAGGAAAAGCCACTGTTCAAGTCACTGTTAAAGAGGCGGCCACTGTTCTAGTCATTGTTAAAAGGGAGGCCGTTGTCAAAGTCACTGTTAAAGGGGAGGCCACTGTTGAAGTCACTCTTAAAGGGGAGGCCACTGTTCTATTCACTGTTAAAGGGGAGGCCGTTGTTAAAGTCACTTTTAAAGGGGAGGCCACTGTTCAAGTCACTCTTATAGGGGCGGCCACTGTTCTAGTCACTGTTAAAGGGGAGGCCATTGTCAAAGTCACTGTCAAAGGTGAGGCCGTTAAAGTGGGGGTATCTGTGAAAGTCACTGTTAAAGTGGCGTCCACTGTGGAGTTTAATTCTTATATTTGCCTTGAATAAAAATGTTTTCATTTTTATTTTACTTTCATATAGTTCCATAGGGAACTATATAAATATCTACTCTTACCATTTTGATATTACATTTTCTTTTTATGGTTGAGATGACTATAATTACTAATAATTGTATTTTACAACTTTGGGATTACATCCTTTAATTGTTATCTTGCAGACTATGTTGGAGAAAAAATATGACAATCTAGGTTCCCGTAAAGAGAAACAGGGCATAGTACGTAGAATAGCATACAGGCTGTGGCAGCAGCATGGCAAGAGTCATTCTAAAGATGCTTTTTTAAATAAATGGTCAGACCTTAAAAGACACAGGATGGATCTGATCAAAGAGGTCAGAGACAAAAATTGTCCAGGTACGATGCTTACATTAATTTTCTATTACCCACCTATTGTTTTTTATGTGTTCAGTTATGCAAATAAGTATTTATATCCTTTTACAACTGATTACTTAGTTCAGTGGTGTTGAACCGATGGAACGGGTGCTAGAGGCGGCACTCAGAGCCCTCTCTGTGGGCCGCATACCCTTGAAAAGGTCTAAGGCGTACTAATCGGCTTTAGACATTTCCTACCATACAGCTTCGCAGGTGACACTATTAACAGCACAGTCAGCATATTGAATGTAGGCAGGCTGTTACAGCAAAATGATAATTGTGTGGAAGACAGACTATATTGGTATTCAGGTACAATGGTAACGTTGGCTATTTGCGATAAATAAATTAGTTGGTTTTCTGTTCTGCCTCAAAATTCTCCAGCACGGATTTAGTAAATGTTGGGACACGTAGCTGATTATTCCTTTAAAATTTATACATACACTCACAGCGAGATACAGATATAGGATGTAAACCCTTATCCAATGTCAAAACAGTTGAATTGGTCCACCTCATTTGAATAACCCTGCAACAGTACCTTGCGAACCAATACCCCCCGCTACCTCATCCTAGATATTAACGTACTCAACTGTAAACCATCTGAAAGACTTCATTTATAGTTTCATCTAACACCAAATCAAGTGAAATCAAACATAGGGATAATCATTATGCCATCCAGATCCCACCATAGATGATTATTTGTGTACCGTTCTTTTTTTTTTTTTTTCTTGCTTTCCTTGTTTATCTTGGTATTTTTGAAAAATTTGTTCATTACAGGGGCTCCTCTTCCAAAAGTACGCGCTAAGCGCTCTAGAAAGAAGGTGGTGGTGGAAGAGAAGGCGATGACGGAGGATGAGGAGCAGGAAGAGGAACAGGCAGGACCATCAGGACATCAGGCCCATAGCCCACCTGAGGCAGATGATGTCCAGGAAGATGATGACGAGGAAGAAGACGAGGTGGTGACCATCCCCCGCCAGGAGGGTAAATATATTTTGTTGATGTTTTAATTTAAAAAATGTCCCCACACACATACAGTTGTCTGTTTAGTCTTCACCACAGGCAGATTTTATTCAAGCAAACAATTATAAACAAGTTCAAGTTCAACCTCTAATTTTTATTCAGACTTCAGATATTGCATAACCTAAAGTCCTACACTTTGCATTAACTCCAAGCAGTGTAACAAAAAGATTAGTATATCACCACTCTTTAGGGTCTGTCAGAGACCATGCTCATTTCTCTGCAGGTTCAGTTTTTTTCACATCTCCTGTTCACACTTGAAAAGAACAGCATTTTTAATCCAAACTTTATAAAAACGCTTGATGGAGTACGGGAGTGACCTGTGCCACTATATCTGTCTGGGCACTCAGTCCAAAAACCCAGACCCTAATTAAATCCACGTAAAAAGTTTATTTCAAAGCAAGCTTATGTTACTGGTGTACTGATTTCCGTAAAGTATCTGAATGAGGCATACAATTTAATTAAGATGTAACGAGCATCCAATATATAAAATTTTTCTTAGACTAAAAAATAAAGTGCACAAAACCATATTAATATTTATCTAAAAAATGGTGTAAAAACTATAAAACAGGCAACAAAAAACATACAACACACAACAGTAATATAAAACATGAACAGTATGAAGTAATTAATCTACATAAAAAGCATTAACTTAACTACTAAGTCCATAACCCTAAAGTCAAAAGAACTATTATTAATCCTAAATAAACCAATATATAACGGATTAAGATAGTAACATAGTATATAAGGCCGAAAAAAGATGTTTGTCCATCCAGTTCGGCCTGTTATCATGCAGGTTGATCCAGAGGAAGGCAAAAAAAAAAAACTGTGAGGTAGAAGCCAATGTTACCCACTTTAGTGGAATAAAAAATTCCTTCCCGACTCCAATCAGGCAATCAGAATAATTCCCTGGATAAACAACTTCTCTCTAGTAGCTATAGCCTGTAATATTATTACACTCCAGAAATACATCCAGGCCCCTCTTGAATTCCTTTATTGTACTCACCATCACCACCTCCTCAGGCACAGTTCCATAGTCTCACTGCTCTTATCGAAAAAAATCCTCTTCTATGTTTGTGTACAAACCTTCTTTCCTCCAGACGCAGAGAATGTCCCCTCGTCACAGTCCTGGGGATAAATAGATGATGGGAGTGATCTCGGTACTGACCCCTGATATATTTGTACATAGTTATTAGATCTCCCCTCAGTCGTCATTTTTTCTAAAGTGAATAACCCTAATGTTGATAATCTTTCAGCGTACTGTAGTTGCCCCATTCCAGTTATTACCTTAGTTGCCCTCCTTTGAACCCTCTCCAGCTCTGCTATGTCTGCCTTGTTCACAGGAGCCCAGAACTAGAGCAGGAGCCATCATGAGACAGCCGAACTCCTGCTCTCCCTAGCCTTAAATAGAGATGTCCCAAATTATTCGCCGGCGAATAGTTCCCGGCAAACATCGCTTGTTCGCGTTCGCCGCGGCGGGCGAACATATGCGATGTTCGGTCCGCCCCCTATTCATCATCATTGTGTAAACTTTGACCCTGTACCTCACAGTCAGCAGACACATTCCAGCCACTCAGCATCATACCCTCCCTCCCAGACCCTCCCACCTCCTGGACAGCATCCATTTTAGATTCATTCGGAAGCTGCAGTGTCACAAATTTGACTAAGTTGTAATCGCAATGCGATTAATACAGGTTATATTAATCGCATTGCGAATTCAACTTTGCTGGGTTCCTAATGGTTGGCGTTGCTATGGCTGGTGTCACCCGATGCGGTTGAAAATGGTGTCACCCCTGCCCCTCCCCCCCCCGAAGCCAAAATAAAGAGATAAAGCGAAAAAAAAAGAAATCACTAAGTCAGCTCCAATCAGATATCTGCATAGACCCAGAATCTTGGTCTATGTGCAGATATCTGATTGGAGCTGACTTCTTATTTTCTCTTTTGCACATAAACGTTTAAACTATATTCCTTAGTAAAAAATGACCAGTCCACACCATGTGGGTCTATATTTATGAGGGCCCCCCTGAGCAAAGATTAGTAAATGTGGCCGGGTGGCCCCAGCCCACAGTTCAACCCAACCCCTTATGTCTCCTGGCCTGGGGCAGTCTCTATAATAATCCACCAGTAATTTATGAATGGGGTTAGGTTATTAACTTATTATTATTGGGGTATTATTAAAATAATTTGGTCTATAAAGTCAGAGCCCCTCTACCTACCTCCTCCTCCCGGCACCAGAGACTCCTGCAGGGCAGCTGCCGCGGCGCCCCACCACTCACCAGGCTGCAGTGAGTCACACCCCCGTCCCCCTTTACCACGTGACGGCGCGACGTGCTTGCTTGCTTGCAAAGTTTAGAAGTTGAACTTGTGAGTGAGAACTCCTGCGTCGGCGGGCCGCGGGTGACACCCCATCAGACTGGTGTCACCCGGTGCGGCCCTACCCACCACACCCCCCTCGCAACGCCACTGGATCTAAGTTGTAATCACAATGCGATTAATACAGGTTATATTAATCGCATTGTGATTACAACTTAGATCTGAGTTCCTAATGGTTGTATTGCTAGAATTGACGAATATAGCACTATATTCTCAATCTTCGTTATATTCTAGCAATACAACCATTAGGAACTCAGATCTAAGTTGTAATCGCAATGCGATTAATATAACCTGTATTAATCGCATTGCGATTACATCTTAGATCTGAGTTCCTAATGGTTGTATTGCTAGAATTGACGAATATAGCGAATATAGCACTATATTCTCAATCTTCGTTATATCCTAGCAATACAAACATTAGGAACCCAGCTCTAAGTTGTAATCGCAATGCGATTAATACAGGTTATATTAATCGCATTGCAAACTTAACTTACCACACTCTGCGTCAACTACATAATTTTCCATGGGAGTTTTGCCATGGATCCCCCTCCGGCATGCCACGGTCCAGGTGTTAGTCCCCTTGAAACAACTTTTCCATCACTATTGTGGCCAGAAAGAGTCCCTGTGGGTTATAAAATTTGCCTGTCTATTGAAGTCTGTGGCGGTTCGCCCGGTTCGCCCGTTCGCGAACATTTGCGGAAATTCGCGTTCGCCGTTCGCGAACGGAAAATTTTATGTTTGCGACATCTCTAGCCTTAAACCCCTTATTGACTGCTGTTAAAAGGTGTATTGGTAGTCAATAATTAATTAATATAGTATAATAATAGCTTTATAGTGAATGACTCTTTCTGTAAACTTACATTGAGCAGTGTGAGTGCTAAAGTTAGAATATACCAGGAAATGCATTATAGTTAGTGTTGATCAAATCGAGCTTCAGATCACAGATTCAAAGTTGATTTGTTCTAACACTTCATTGTAAATGTGGAATCCGAAGCCGGTTTGTTCGCTCTACTTGGAAGGAGATAGACCCCCTAAGTAGAAGAGAAAAAAGAGAAAAAGAAAAAAATCTAAATCTCAATATATACGCATTAAAACATCTATGGGAAAAATTTTAAGTGACTATGGATGCGCAATGATGACATCAAAACTAAGTAGAAATTCTAAGAATAAATATATATAAATAAATAAATAGTCACAATAAAAAGACACTAAATCTAGATGCAAGCTCATCTAATAGTTATAATAAAAAGACACATGTCTCGATGCAAGCACATAGAATAGTTACAACAATAAAATAATAATAATAAAATAAAGTAGAAATCTAAAGTTTAGACGCAAGTGCATACACAGCCAAAAAACACACGAAGTTCTGACACAAGTGCACATTATAATCACCATGAAAAGACATTAAGTCCTGACGCAAGCGCACAAAATATTCACAAAAGAGAAAAGACACTAAGTTCTGACGCAAGCGCACATAACAGTTGTAAATAAAAAAAGACACTAAGTTCCTACGCAGGCGCACATAATAGTCACAAATCAAAAAGTCACTAAGTCCCGACGCAAGTGCACATAATAGTCGGAAATAAAAAAGATATTAAGTCCCGACGCAAGCGCATACAACAGTCTAAAATAAAAAAGATACCAAGTCCCGACGCAAGCGCACATAAGAGTCATAATAGAAAAGACACTAAGTCCCGACGCATGCGCACTTAACAGCTATTAAAAAGAAACTAAGTACCGAACGCAAGCGCATCAGCAACAATGTAACTGGCTGACAAACAGACCATCGTGACTGACGAAACTGCATCTGGATTGGATCATATGCATGTCTTTCAACATGAGATGTAATCCTATAGGACAATATTGAGCGGAAACCCGCCCCTTGGATATATAAGTTCTTACAAACGGAACACTCGTGTTGTTAGTAGCTCCTTACCCCCCTGAAGAAGCCGCATCTCGCGGTGAAACATGTTGGGGGAGCTGCACCATTAGTTTTTAATGATTATGCAGGGCCAAAGAATGAATCATTGAACGGCGATCTGCAGACGCCGCTTACATAAGCACTTTACAGGGGCACATATAGCGCCATAGGAAGGGTATTAAACCCAGGAGCGATAGCTGTAAAAGTGTCTGATGTCGGATGACATTACAGACACGCATCTCGCAAATTGTTTTATTAAAAGAGAAATAAAAGTTATATTTTAAATGGAAAATTTGTGAAAAGACCAGAAACAGGAAATATAGTCTTAGACTATTGAAACCGTACCCCTTGACCTCCTGGGTCCAGTGGATCACTTGAAATCATATAATAGAATTGAGGTAAACCCTCTAAAGTTTGATCCCCAATTATAGAGTGATCTATTCAGCTGTATCATATGTCATTCATGAACGAATGGTATAGATCTCTCAATCCACTAATAGTTCCTTCCTAATGGTCTGTGATGGCAGGATTTCCCAGACAGAAACCTAGTTTGGAAAATCTGACTCTTGAGGCTAGCCAAGTATTCTCTAATATAAATATCCCATTAAATCAAACGGATATAAATATTGCGTTCAAAAATCTGAATAAAACATACAGTCAGCATATTAGAGCTTGGTGGGAAATAGCGAGCCTGGATACATATTTACAGCAGGGAATAGTATACAGAGGATTACGCATCCCTCTACGACCAAATACACATTTGGAAGACACTGTATTTACCAAAGGTTGGGGGAAACTATTAACTGAGTGCTCACAAAGACTAATCAATTATCTACTAGAATATGAGAAGAGCTCCTTCACTAAATTAGACCTACAACTGGAGAAGGAAATAAAGGAGATACAGGACTTTAACCAACATCCAGAATTGAATAACCTGGAACAGCAAATTAAGAAAAATATAGATCTCTTACAAAACGAAATTAAGGAACGCAAACATAAAAAATATATTAGAGACCGTCAGGATTTTGAAACGGATAGGGTATACATTTGGAAAAATAGGAATACCACCAGGAACATCTACCAGAGAAACACTGAATACTCTGATACTGATACTTCTGGAGCAGAGGGTTCAGTATATAGTGGAAATTATCCCAATTCAAGAACAGGGACAAAACGTAAAATAAAGAAAGGGAAATATCAGCCCCCGAAAAAAGTTACTCAAGAAGCCAGACAAACGCCAAAAATATGTCCATCAACAATGAGAAAACAGTACCACACAGGTCCAAATACAACAATGACCAATATAACCCCTGGTCCATTTTCTGGACCTTATTCCATCTCTACCTCTGCACAACCGTTTGCTTTCGGACAGACAGTGAATGGGATAACCAATGTGAACCCAAATCCTCCCACTCCTCAAATAACATCAACACAGATGAACACTCAGACGAATACACCTATAGCCCCCCTTTTTTTAGGACAGGTAGGGATACAACTACGGGATCGGGAGAAATGGGGATACAGCAAATAGGAGAAAATATACAAATAGAAGAAGATAATGATAGACGGATTATCAATCTGTCCACATACCCCCTAACAACAGCACAGAGAAAACTTTTGGATAAAGGTCTTACTTTCTCTCCAGTTCCACAGAGCGATAAGTTCTTGTGGATAAAGGATATCAATCTCTTTGCGTGCAAATTGGCTTTACACAAGGTACATAAACAGGCAGAATGGGATCTGAGAAAAACGCAAGAAAATGAGGAAAAATGTATTCAAACCCTAGAGGATCTCCTGAGGGAGAATGAAGGACAAGGCGTTATTCCAGACCCCTCGTTTTCTACTCTAAAACCAAAATCAAAGACCACGCCGCCATTTGCACATTTCAAAGAGATTGATACCTTTGTCAGCCTGGTTACTCAGGATATAAAAGCATTAAAAATGAGAAAAGACCATATAGACCAAAATATGAATACCCAGGAATTAAAAGCTCTGGAAGAACTCAAGAATAATGAGGACATTGTTATCAAGCCTAGTGACAAGGGGGGAAACATAGTCATTCAGGATAGAGATGACTATGCAGAGACTCCTGAAAGATAGAAAGATCTACAAAATTTTACCCAATGAACCGACCAGTGAATACATCACAGAATTAAAGGTCCTCCTGCAAGAGGCAAAGTCTAGAGATATAATAACAAAAGATGAATTTGCGTATCTCCTTAATAAAGATCCTACCATCTCTACCTTTTACGCACTTCCAAAAGTGCATAAGGGGAAAACTCCAATCCCAGGCAGACCGATAGTTTCCGGGAATGACAATCTGACACAGGGGGCAAGCCAGTATGTTGACCAAATACTGAGGCCTTTTGTAACCACCTTACCGTCCTATATCAAAGACACAAAATATCTCCTTTTAAAAATTAATGATATGGTGATGACACCAAATACTATATTAGCTAGCTTGGATGTCGAATCCCTGTATAGTAATATACAACACTCACTGGGCATAAACGCAGTTCACCTATTTCTAAGTACCAAAAGTAGTATTTTTCACCAGCACAATCACTTTGTTATATCTATGTTAAAATTTGCTTTAGAGCACAATTACTTTATATTTCAGGGGAAATATTATAAACAGATTAATGGTGCCGCTATGGGGACATCTTGCGCCCCTACTTATGCTAATTTATTTTTAGGGTGGTGGGAAAATGACACTGTATTTACAGAGGGGATGTCGCGATATACCTGCCACATTCTCTATTGGGCAGGTATATCGACGACATCCTCATCCGATGGGATGGTGCACAAACACTCTTCAGGGAATTCGCCCAGGTATTAAATGATAACAACATAGGTATGAGGTTTACGTACGAACTACAGGATAGAGAAATTGTGTTTTTAGATCTGAAAATCAAGATCATGGACAATGGACACCTTGGTACTGAGGTGTATAGAAAGTCAACCTCCACAAATAGTTATTTGCATTGGGGGAGTTGGCATCCTCTACCACTCAAGATAGGAATACCTACGGGCCAATATTTGAGGGCCCGTAGGAATTGCTCTGATGCAGTAACTTTTGAAAGAGAGAGCAAACACCTCTATACCGGCTTCAAAAAAAGAGGCTATCCTATAGCTCCCTTAAAAAGAGCTTATAACAGAGTGAAAGCTATGAGTAGGGATGAACTACTTACGACTACTCTTCCCAAGAAAAATGAGACTATTCGGTGTATTGGAACTTTTGATGGGTACAATAAGGAAATATACAGCATACTTCAAAAATACTGGTACATCATTCAGACAGAGAGAGATCTCAGAGAAGTCCTTACCGTCAATCCAAGTGTGACATATAGAAGGAGCTCCAATCTAAAAGATCACCTAGTACATAGCCATCTAAAAGAAAAAGGAAAAGGAGAAAATATAATTAGAGAAAAATATTGTGGTTCTTCACCGTGTGGGAATTGCTCTTTTTGTAGATATATCCCACGCATTAAAAAATTTACAAATCCATCAGATGGAAAGGAATATACAATTAGACAACTGATTACCTGTAAGACCAAAGGAGTGATATATATAGCATCGTGCCCATGTCCCAAATTGTACGTGGGCAAAACTATCCAGGAATTGAGGGTCCGTATCTCTGGACATATGAGCTCTATAGAGACAGGGAAAGACACACCAATTGCCAGGCATGTTAAATATATGCATGGCAATAATATAAAAATCCTACGGTTCTGGGGCATAGAAAAACTGAGTATGGGTCCCAGAGGAGGCAACCTGGATAGGAAACTCCTACAAAGTGAAGCAAGATGGATTCAGAGATTGGATACCATGAGTCCTAATGGATTGAATGAAGGATTCACCTTCACAGCGTTTATATGAATAAAAATTGAATCATGATAAGATAAGAAAAAATTAGTACATGATAAAGTAATCACTCTTGCTATTATAAATAATTCTATATAATCATGTGCTTTACAGCAGTGAGAATAATATATAAAAAACTAATAATAAACAATATGTAGAAGCAAAAATAGAATAGAGCATACCTATCCAGATAATAGAAAATATGTAGTTAACTCACAAATAATCAGAATAAATCGTTTAAATTCAGTCAGAGTCAGTATGTATATGTGTCTGAATTATATTGAGGTTATGGATATGGAAGTAAGTATATAAGATGATCTGAGATATGGGCATGACACTTTAATTATTTTATTTATACAGTTCGGATTGTAATGAGGATGAAAGGATACACATCCCCTTGATGATATCATGGAGATTCCTCTAGTATAAATATAATAGAAACACCTCTAGTTGAGTAAGTGTCAAGATGACCTTTAGTGGTGTAATCGACTGAGCAAACTTCCCATTTGGATTTAGTACTCAGAAAAAATAAAGAAAAATACTATGGAGAAAGATCCAAGTTCGGACATATGGTACTTACACCTTGGAGATCGGGAGTGAATTCATGTTCGCTCTACTTGGAAGGAGATAGATCCCCTAAGTAGAAGAGAAAAAAGAGAAAAAGAAAAAAATCTAAATCTCAATATATACGCATTAAAACATCTATGGGAAAAATTTTAAGTGACTATGGATGCGCAATGATGACATCAAAACTAAGTAGAAATTCTAAGAATAAATATATATAAATAAATAAATAAATAGTCACAATAAAAAGACACTAAATCTAGATGCAAGCTCATCTAATAGTTATAATAAAAAGACACGTCTCGATGCAAGCACATAGAATAGTTACAACAATAAAATAATAATAATAACAATAAAATAAAGTAGAAATCTAAAGTTTAGACGCAAGTGCATACACAGCCAAAAAACACACGAAGTTCTGACACAAGTGCACATTATAATCACCATGAAAAGACATTAAGTCCTGACGCAAGCGCACAAAATATTCACAAAAGAGAAAAGACACTAAGTTCTGACGCAAGCGCACATAACAGTTGTAAATAAAAAAAGACACTAAGTTCCTATGCAGGCGCACATAATAGTCACGAATCAAAAAGTCACTAAGTCCCGACGCAAGCGCACATAATAGTCGAAAATAAAAAAGATATTAAGTCCCGACGCAAGCGCATACAACAGTCTAAAATAAAAAAGATACCAAGTCCCGACGCAAGCGCACATAAGAGTCATAATAGAAAAGACACTAAGTCCCGACGCATGCGCACTTAACAGCTATTAAAAAGAAACTAAGTACCGAACGCAAGCGCATCAGCAACAATGTAACTGGCTGACAAACAGACCATCGTGACTGACGAAACTGCATCTGGATTGGATCATATGCATGTCTTTCAACATGAGATGTAATCCTATAGGACAATATTGAGCGGAAACCCGCCCCTTGGATATATAAGTTCTTACAAACGGAACACTCGTGTTGTTAGTAGCTCCTTACCCCCCTGAAGAAGCCGCATCTCGCGGTGAAACATGTTGGGGGAGCTGCACCATTAGTTTTTAATGATTATGCAGGGCCAAAGAATGAATCATTGAACGGCGATCTGCAGACGCCGCTTACATAAGCACTTTACAGGGGCAGATATAGCGCCATAGGAAGGGTATTAAACCCAGGAGCGATAGCTGTAAAAGTGTCTGATGTCGGATGACATTACAGACACGCATCTCGCAAATTGTTGCTAGAGATAACCGACTCCTTAGTTCATATATAATTAAGCAGTGGACGCTAAGCCTATAAGTCCCTTATTAGTATTTGCCCAGCATATGGCATTTTAAATTTATATGTTTTTGTGACTAATCTGTTTATTAAAAGAGAAATAAAAGTTATATTTTAAATGGAAAATTAGTGAAAAGACCAGAAACAGGAAATATAGTCTTAGACTATTAAAACCGTACCCCTTGACCTCCTGGGTCCAGTGGATCACTTGAAATCATAAACTAGTACCGTACCTCGGTTCCAAACCCGACTTCAGATTGCTAATTTGAAATATTTTTTAATATTTAGAACTGAATACTAAATTCATTCACTGAAGTCTTGCGCGACTTTGGGTGAAACTAATTTTACCTCAACGGAGGCAATAAATTTTAATGCTGTACACAGTCAGGTCTCCGTACATCATCAAAATGAAATGTTAGAACAAATTGACTTTGGATGCATGAGTCAAAGTTCGATTCGCTCAACACTAATTATAATGAAGTGAAAGAGAATATTCCATATATCATTTTGTGACAAATTCATTTATAAAAGTATGGTAACTTAACTTTGTTGGTATACATGGTATAAGTGCTGAATGGTTACTTTAGAAAACTTACAGTGCCACCAGAAAAGTTTCATAACCTGATATCATCACGGGTAATCTTACCTTCCCTTATTGAAACAGTCTAAGAATCTAGACCTCCCTGTATGACAGCATTCTGGTAGTCTAGTCTTGGCCTCCAACTATCACATCAGACAAGCTGTTTAGTTTGCCCCTATCCATAAGACATCAGCCTGGCTTTGTAGTCTGGACTGTCCCATATAAAAGACGTCTGGCTGTGTAGCATGAACTTCCTTCTATAATAACAGTTAATTTTTTTTACAGTCTGGAACTTTTCCTTAAAGAGAATCTGCCACCTCAAATTGCAATGCAATCTGCAGGCAGCATGCAAAGAGCAGGATAAGCTAAGTAGATTGATATAAACATTTTCTGTAAAATGAAGAATACAAATGTGATCGCACTCTATATCCAGCATTCTGCCCTGCCTCCATGCTGGATGAGACATTGGTGTACATTTTGGCCAAAGCGTAATAAGCCACTCACCGCGTCAAGGTTGCCTCCATTTGAGTAGTCCCTAACCCTGGTTCCAACCTGTTCATGGGCCATGACAGCCACACAACCTACCAGTGGCCATTTGGCTCCAGGAGAAGTATATAGTGGGCTCAGCGTGCATGTTGGTACTTGCATCCCTGGATCCGATGAAAGCTGTAATGGCACTGGACGGGGTTAAAAGCAGAGTGTGCTTGGCGTGCACGCTGACCTGCATTCCCTGGATTTTGTGTGGCTGTCATGGCCCATGAACAGGTGGGAACTAGGGTTAGGGACCACTCAAATGGAGGCAACCTTGACGCGGTGAGTGGCTTATTACGCTTTGGCCAAAATGTACACCAATGTCTCATCCAGCATGGAGGCAGGGCAGAATGCTGGATATAGAGTGCAATCACATTTGTATTCTTCGTTTGTATATGTATTTCGCCATAGTGATCTGCACCTATATGCAGGTTGTGCTGACTCAATTCCCCAAAATATTTTCTGTAAAATGTGTAATTTATACATTTAAATCTGCACTTTCTGACTTCAGTTGTACAAAGACTAAGCTTATCAGTGATTGATGAATGTACAGTCAGGTCCATAAATATTGGGACATTGACACAATTCTAACATTTTTGGCTCTATACACCACCACAATGGATTTGAAATGAAACAAACAAGATTTGCTTTAACTGCAGACTGTCAGCTTTATTTTGAGGGTATTTACATCCAAATCAGGTGAACTGTGTAGGAATTACAACAGTTTGCATATGTGCTTTCCACTTGTTAAGGGACCAAAAGTAATGGGACATAATAATAATCATAAATCAAACTTTCACTTTTTAATACTTGGTTGCAAATCCTTTGCAGTCAATTACAGTCTGAAGTCTTGAACGCATAAACATCACCAGACGCTGGGTTTCATCCCTGGTGATGCTCTGCCAGGCCTCTACTGCAGCTGTCTTCAGTTCCTGCTTGTTCTTGGGGCATTTTCCCTTCAGTTTTGTCTTCAGCAAGTGAAATGCATGCTCAATCGGATTCAGGACAGGTGATTGACTTGGCTATTGCATAACAATCGACTTCTTTCCCTTAAAAAACTTTGGCTGTTTTTGGAGTATGCTTTGGGTCATTGTCCATCTGCACTGTGAAGCGCCGTCCAATGAGTTTTGAAGCATTTGGCTGAATATGAGCAGATAATATTACCCGAATCACTTCAGAATTCATCCTGCTGCTTTTGTCAGCAGTCACATCATCAATAAATACAAGAGAACCAGTTCCATTGGTAGCCATACATGCCCACGCCATGACACTACCACCACCATGCTTCACTGATGAGGTGGTATGCTTAGGATCATGAGCAGTTCCTTTCCTTCTCCATACTCTTCTCTTCCCATCACTCTGGTACAAGTTGATCTTGGTCTCATCTGTCCATAGGATGCTGTTCCAGAACTGTGAAGGCTTTTTTAGATGTCGTTTGGCAAACTCTAATATGGCCTTCCTGTTTCTGAGGCTCACCAATGGTTTACATCTTGTGGTGAACCCTCTGTATTCACTCTGGTGAAGTCTTCTCTTGATTGTTGACTTTGACACACATACACCTACCTCCTGGAGAGTGTTCTTGATCTGGCCAACTGTTGTGAAGGGTGTTTTCTTCACCACAGTCGTTTTCCATGGTCTTCCGGGTCTTTTGGTGTTGCTGAACTCACCGGTGTGTTCCTTCTTTTTAAGAATGTTCCATGCAGTTGTTTTGGCCACACCTAGTGTTTTTTCTATCTCTCTGATGGGTTTGTTTTGTTTTTTCAGCCTAATGATGGCTTGCTTCACTGATAGCTCTTTGGATCTCATCTTGAGAGTTGACAACAACAGATTCCAAATGCAAATAGCACACTTGAAATGAACTCTGGACCTTTTATCTGCTCATTGTAATTGGGATAATAAGGGAATAACACACACCTGGCCATGGAACAGCAGATAATCCAATTGTCCCATTACCTTTGGTCCCTTAACAAGTGGGAGGCACATATGCAAACTGTTGTAGTTCCAACACCGTTCACCTGATTTGGATGTAAATACCCTCAAATTAAAGCTGACAGTCTGCAGTTAAAGCACATCTTGTTCGTTTCATTTCAAATCCATTGTGGTGGTGTATAGAGCCAAAAATGTTCGAATTGTGTCGATGTCCCAATATTTATGGACTTGACTGTATAAATTACAAGTTATGCTGAATATTTTCTCAGTAAACTATATAACAATCTGCTCAGCTCCCCCTGCTTTATAGTATACTGGCTTCAAATTGCATTGCATTTTGTGGTAGTAGATTTTCTTTAACAAGAGTTTGGCTTTGTAATCTGGATATCCTCCATGTTTTCTAAACCTTCCTAGTGTTTGCAGCATTGTCAGAACAGAAGTTTTGCTTTGTAGTATGGGCTGCCCCAAATAATAGCAGTATGATTAAGTAATGTATACCTTCTATTTAACAGTGGACTAGTTGAGAAGTCTGGACCCTCTCCATAAGAGCATTCTGGTTATGTGATATCTGGACCTTTCACTATAGCAACAATGTAGTTGCTGACTGGTAATTCTGGATCCACCCAATCCCAGAAGAGTAGCCTATTGTGACTTGAGGCATAGAAACAAAGAGGGAGACTTACTAAGGCTACTTTCACACTAGCGTTCGGAGCGGATCCGTCTGATGTTTCATCAGACGGATCCGCTCCGATAATGCAGACGTTCGCATCCTTTCAGAACGGATGCGTCTGCATTAAAACTTAGAAAATTTTCTAAGTGTGAAAGTTGTCTGAGCGGATCCGTTCAGACTTTACATTGAAAGTCAATGGGGAACGGATCCGCTTGAAGATTGAGCCATATTGTGTCATCTTCAAGCGGATCCGTCCCCATTGACTTCCATTATAAGTCTGGACGGATCCGCTCGCCTCCGCACGGCCAGGCGGACACCCGAACACTGCAAGCAGCGTTCAGGTGTCCGCTCACTGAGCGGAGCGGAGGCTGAACGCTGGCAGGCGGATGCATTCTCAGTGGATCCGCCTCCACTGAGAATGCATTGGGGCCAGACGGATGCGTTCGGGACCGCTCGTGAGCCCCTTCAAACGGAGCGCACGAGCGGACACCTGAACGCAGGTGTGAAAGTAGCCTTACATAAATGTGCTGGAATTCATTATTAACCTAAAGTACAAAGCATATATTTTGTATTTAGACACTTTTTTTTATGCTTCTCTCAACAAGGAATGTGGGCTTAAAGAGGACCTTTCACTACTCTACAAACTAAAAACTAACTATATCTGTGGGCAGAGCGGCACCCAGGGGTCCCCCTGCACTTACTAGTATGTCTGGGCGCCGCTCCGTTCGCCCGGTATAGGCTCCGGTGTCTGCAGCTCCGTCTGTTGTACTGAACTGATTTTTTGTATGAGGCGTGTCCCTTGCTGCAGCGCTGGCTAATCGCAGCGCACAGCTCATAGCCTCATGGGTTGCTATGGGCAACTAAGTCAGTGTTATTTTACACCACTTTTGACATATCTACCTCTATGTCTTTTGGTAACAATAGTCAATGAGGCTGAAGAAGTCATTTAAAACTCAGGATTCACAAGTATATCTTTAAATGCATTGTGCACTCCATTACAGCTTTAGGTATCTTCTAAAATAAAATAAAATATATAATGAAATCAAATAGAAAATAATTTAATGATAAAATAATTATGATTAAGTATGAGTGAATATTAATTTATGCCTTTCATGATTCACTTAGTAAAAGAAAAAAATAGTCAAGGTACTTTTATTTAAATAAAGTCATCCCATTATTATCAAAAGAGACAAAACCTTGTATCCTACAGTGTATTGGTGGGAGGTTGTAGATATTGGCAATGAAAAGCTGGCAGAAGGAATCTAATTGCATGCGTTTACCATGGAAGAGCACAAGTTCTCTTCTAATTACTGGGTAGAAGTCAGAGCTCTCCGGTTGTAAACTCATAACTGTCAATGATTAAAAGTTAGCCTTCTGACAGTTCATGCAGTCTCTGCTCCAAATGAAAATGCCCAGTGGAGAGCTTTTGAAATTTAAAAAGGATGTAAGATAATGGTGGTAAGAATTACTACTTGTTCTGACAATTATTTTGCAGTGTTAAATCATGCAGGACTTGGTATCATGATGTCTTTTTTAAAGACATGACATTCTTAGATATCTAATGGTAAACCTGAACATTTTTGCGTATGTAAATAACTTTTTTTGTTTTTGTTCTGTTTTCAATGTCTGGCATACAAATGATTTAAACTGTCCTATCTTGTGTTTTTCACCTTACAAAAATATATAATTTGTACTGGCAGGTGTATTTTTTAACCAGTACATAACTGCACATGAAATATGGTAAGTAAACACAATAGTAGTGTTTCACTGTATAACATTTGCAAACAGTATCCATTCATTAAACTGTAATATGTGGATCTGGTAACAGATGAGACACTGGGACACTTCTCTGTGAAAGCTATTTTTTTAAACTCATTTCAGCTTTACAATTCCACTGAAAACAAAACACAACATGTTGTCCTTCTGTAGCAGTTAGCACAGAGAGATGACTCTCTTATGTATAGTAGATAGATAATCCATTGTTAATTTGCTGCTGCTGTAAGGAGAAGATGCTATCTGCTAGTATAGTATCAGATGCAAAATTGGACAGCATGACAGCTCTGTTGTTCTCTTGATAGCATTTCATAAAGATACCTACAGAAGAGCATTACTCTTATCTTTAGGCCTCATGCACACGACCGTTGTTTTATTCCGTGTCCGTTGTTCTGTTTTTTGTGATTTTCTGCGGACCCATTGACTTTCAATGGGTCCGTTGAAAACTCGGCTAATGCACCGTTTGTCATCCGCGTCCGTGATCCGTGTTTCCAGTCCATCAAAAAAATATAACCTGTCCTATTTTTTTCACGGAAAACGGTTCGCGGACCCATTCAAGTCAATGGGACCGTGAAAAAACACGGAGGCACACAAAATTGTCGTCCGCGTCCGTTTTTTTCCTATCATTTGCATGGCAAACTTGACTTAGACTTTCCTTCATGTCTAGTGATCCTCCAAAAATAAAGGAAGACACACGGAAACAAAAACAGAAATGGATCACGGAACAACGCAACCCCAATTTTGCGAAACGGAACACAACAACGGTCGTGTGCATGAGGCCTTAGTGTGTGATGCTCTACTTGAGTCACTCATCCCTTACCCACTCTGGTCGGAATGAATGGTCTAAGTAAGAAATTCAAGCAAGGCTGTTTGCTGTGCACAAAACCAAAACAAAAGAGAAAGTTAAAAAGCCAGGACAAGATCATCGAATATCCACATAGGTTATTAATATGTCAGGCTTAGATACTTGTTAAAAATGTATTTAATCTGATAGTATATTTTATCATGTTCTTAAAATGGTCATATGGAACTTTAGCACGTAGAAAATGGCATATTTAGTTATCATTTTTCTGTTCTCCTCATGTCTGTTTTAGTAAATATGTGTATGGTCCATGAAATAGTAAACAGCAAGCATTTGCTGACAGATATCACATGTGTATAGCCACCCTTACACACAATGAGAGAAATTTAGAATGGACCTGTCAGCTCTCAGCACAGGTTTGTTCCAGTTGATACTAGTTTTTAACATGTTTATTATTCCCCATGAAAATATATTAATAAATTGATATCTGGTTGTTGCAATTAAATGGGGATCATTGTCAGAATGTGTAAGGGCACACCCTTTATTCCTTCATATTAAAGATGAAACATAGAGAAACAGCTCAGTCAGAATATAATGCTAAGAAAATATGCTCCAGAATGTGTAAAAAAAAAAACATGTCAGAAGAGATGACAAAATCTCTCTAAAGTTTTCCATGATATGTAAGGCTGACCATACACATAAGATATTTCTCTTGCCCGTCCCCGGCTCCTTCCCTCTTCAGCCTTCACATCTGTGCTCGGGTCTCTGAATGTAAACTTCTGGTTTGACGTTGCTGCAGACAGTGCCTGGACACAGCGGTGACCTGCTACCATTGTGTCATATGACCGTGTGGTCTCAAAGGGTAAAAGGGGACCAGCCTGGCCAAAAGGAGTAATAAGGGAGCAGGTCACCTCCTACCGCGTCCCTAATCCTGTCCCTGACTCCTCACTGTATGAGCGGACACCGATGGTAGGACGACTCATACTCAGGATTCCTAGAGACCCTGAGTCGCCCTGGTAATCCCTCACCAAGGAGCAGGGAAGAGACGACCTGTACATCCCAGTAATGGAGGAACAGGAGTCTCTTTCTGAGGCCAAGCTGCAAGGAGAGGGGAACACATACAGCATAAGGAGATGGCAGGTAAGTGAAACCAATAACACACTTACCTGCCACAGACACACTGACTGGAACCCGTGCACTAGTGCTGCTGCCCATACCAACATTAAAAGGACACAGCACACACCACAAACCACACAGGAACCCAGGACACCCTAGCTGCAAAAATAGGGATAAAACCCCTGGGGATGGGCCACCCGGTCAGGCCTACATACAACCCATTCCCTTAAATAAGAGACCGACAACCATTTTACTTTTAATGCTGGGTGATGATCGGCCACAGCTTACTTTATTTAATCATAACACCATAACTGTAAATGGCGCAGTATGCCAGCCGCTGGCCTCCCAGCGGGCAAGTCTGCCTTGTGCCATAACCAAACTCCATACTGAATTATATACCGCCAGCTGTGACTTGTTTCCATAACTTCAAAAACATCATTTATATTTCCATCATCATCCTTCTTTCTTTTTTTTTTTTTTTTTTTTTTTTTTTAATTTCTTTTATATATTATTTTTTTTTTTATTATTTTTTTTTTTAAAGTTTTTTTTTTTTTTTTGAATACCTCGCGTGAGGAAAACGGATGCAATACATCAAAACCATCAACCTTTTCGGGGAGGGCGGGTGGGAACCAGCACATCCACCGTCAAGAGGAAGTGAAACGCTCACTCCCAGGAATATATAGCCCCTCAGCACCGCCCCATTCCCACTGGATCATGGGAAGGCCTCTGCTCACAAACCCTTAAAGGGGCCATGACCCCATTATTTACTCGGGGCAAAGGGGGATCAGGAAGTACCCCCAGTCTCTTATCACCCTCCATAGGCTGTCGGGCGCTCCCCAGACTGTTGGTAAATAGGGATAAAACCCCTGGGGATGGGCCACCCGGTCAGGCCTACATACAACCCATTCCCTTAAATAAGAGACCGACAACCATTTTACTTTTAATGCTGGGTGATGATCGGCCACAGCTTACTTTATTTAATCATAACACCATAACTGTAAATGGCGCAGTATGCCAGCCGCTGGCCTCCCAGCGGGCAAGTCTGCCTTGTGCCATAACCAAACTCCATACTGAATTATATACCGCCACGGAGGAGACTCGTGCCTACACGTGGCTCCGACCACCACCCAGCAAAAACATGGCCTGCTCAATTCCATCCTGAATACCCGATAAGAATATATCAAGACCAATCTCATTAAGATGAACACCATCCGGCCTCATCAACGCCCGGTTGTCACCCTCTAGCTGCCTATGGCGAACAACCACTGCCCCTTTTGAACGCACAAACCGGGAGATCCGAGCGTTCACCGTACGCCTGCCCTTTTCTAAAGCCTCCCCATCCCGGGCCCCGTGCCACACCACCCTTGGGACAATCTCTGCCATACTAGGACCATCTCCCTAAAAAATGACGGAAAACACTCAACATCCGAACGCATAAGCGTCAACAATTCCGCCACTCGTAAATGGCATAGGTCATTACCCCCGGCATGGATCACCAAGATCACCGGACCCACCGAACGTACACCAATCTCGACCACCTCCGTGAGTAATTGTGACCACCGTAGGCCCCGAACACCTCTCCACAGGACGTCCACGTTCCGGAATCCAAGATTGCGCCCGCCAGGCCGACATTCGGCCCGCTGTGCCGCCCAAAATACGTAGGAGTGCCCAACAATCCATTCTGCTGGACGCTCAGCACCTGAAAAAATAACAACGTTAGAGAAGAACCACCAGAACATAACCACGCCTGTAAAAGAACTGAACATTAACATGACATTCTTCAAATACCGTCATTATCCCTTATTATAAATACCATGCTAGTATTATTTTTTATATTTTTTTTTTTTTTTTTTTTTTTAAAGCAGCAAATCCGGCCGGACATATCGCGCAAAGCAAGATGAACGCCAGCGACCAATACGCATAATCTCCGCTTCAGGCAAACCCGCTCTAGCAGCCTCGGTAGCCGCCCCAATGCGGAACGAATGGGTTCCAAATTCCTTCGGATCCACACCAACTTCCGAAAGACACCGTCTAAAAACAGCCGTAAACTGAAACTTAGTCACCGGAGTCCCATCCTCATGCGAAAATAAATTAGCACCATTGCGTCTTCTGTTCATGAATTCCCCCACCAAACTCACCGGGCAGGCGGGACCCAGAACAGGAAGAAGCGGGATCCACGCCCCGCGACCATACGGATCCGTCTTAGACCGGCGGACCCTAATGCGAAGGGCGTCATTGGCTAAAACTACATCCTGCACCAACAAACCACCCGCCTTCTTAAGAGACGGAGCCAATAATTCCCCAACACGCAATGCACCAAAGAAAGCGACACTAAAACTGGCAGCAAAAAGAGATTCCTCATATGCAGATCTACAAACGCTAGCGCAACAAACAATCAACCTACACAGTAAAGAAAATGACAACGGGCGACGTGACTCACGCGCTACATACGCCTTCCGCCAGCCCCGCATGGCCTGGCGAATCACAAAGTGTTTTGTTACATCCGTCCAACCACACAATTTAAAAAAGAAAGCCACCCCTGACAGCCGCCGCAGTGCAACAAGGGAAGACACACCTGAAGAATGCAAACGAAGCAACCATTCCACCGTGACCTCCAGCCGGATATCTTCACGAGAGGACACGTCCCTAGAACCCACCATCGACAACCACTCAGCCCAGGCCTTACCATGAGATTGCCACGTAGTGTCACGGAACCATGAACCAGACGTACAACAGAGATAAGTGAAAATAAGAAGGCTTTATTGAAAATAAAGCTGTAAAGCAAAAGTCCAAACGGATGGTGAAACCGAGCAGAGTCTTAGCGAAGCCAGAGGTCAGGAACCAGAAGGGTAGTCAGACGAAGCCAGGATCAGGAACCAGCAGGGTAGTCAGACGAAGCCAGGATCAGGAACCAGCAGGGTAGTCAGACGAAGCCAGGATCAGGAACCAGCAGGGTAGTCAGACGAAGCCAGGATCAGGAACCAGAAGCAGCAGCAGTCTTAGAAGCATGTGAACACAAGAGGACCAAGCAAGGAACTGAAGCCACAGACCTCCTATATATATGAGCTAGGCATCCAGCTCCTCCCAGGGGAAGGAGGAGCCGCAGGGTGGAAGGCTACAAGAAACCCAGGACCCAAGATGGCCGCCAGCACATGTCAAACGAAGGAGAGCAGCAAGCAGGTAAGACCATGACAGTACCTCCCCCTCAAGGGCCCCTCCTCCGCGGAGCACAAAACGGTTTCTGAGGGAAGCGTGCGTGGAAGGCTCGGAGCAAGGCAGGAGCATGGACATCTGCGGAGGGAACCCAGGAACGCTCCTCTGGACCATAACCACGCCAATGGACCAAAAACTGCAACCGACCGCGGACCAGGCGTGAGTCCAGGATATTGCTCACCTCATATTCCTCACGATTGCCCACTTGGACCGGACGAGGCCGAGGAACCGAGGAAGTGAAACGATTACACACCAGTGGCTTCAACAGGGAGACATGAAACACGTTGGAGATCCGCATGCCAGGAGGAAGCGCAAGGGCATAGGCTACCGGGTTTACCCTGCGAAGCACTCGGAAGGGACCAACAAAGCGAGGCGCCAGCTTGGGAGTGGGCACTCGAAGGTTGAGGTTGCGGGTGGACAACCATACACGGTCTCCGACCTGGTAGGAAGGAGCAGGCGCTCGTCTGCGATCAGCCTGGAATCTCTGGCGCTGCGCAGAGACCTCAAGGGACTTCTGGATCTGTACCCAAGAAGCACGTAGGACGGAAAGGTGATCCTCCACAGCCGGAATATCCTGGGGAGAGAATACCTCCGGTAACACGGCAGGTTGGAACCCATAATTGGCCATGAAGGGAGACGTCCCAGAGGAAGAGTTCACCGCCGTGTTCCTGGCAAACTCAGCCCAAGGCAGGAGGTCAACCCAATTGTCTTGGTGATCGGAGACATAGCAACGAAGGAATTGCTCCAAGGCCTGATTGGATCGTTCTGCGGCCCCATTGGACTGAGGGTGGTAGGCCGAGGAGAAGGAGAGATGAATCCCCAACTGGGAGCAAAAGGCGCGCCAGAACCTGGACACAAACTGACTCCCCCGATCCGACACAATCTCCTTAGGCAAACCGTGCAACCGGAAGACCTCCCTGGCAAAAATCGTGGCCAACTCTTGTGCAGAGGGTAACTTCTTGAGAGGAACACAGTGGCACATTTTGGAAAACCGATCCACAATCATGAGAATGACCGTATGGCCTCGGGATGCAGGGAGGTCCACAATGAAATCCATCCCCAGGTGTGACCATGGGCGCTCCCCGGTGGCTATGGGTTGCAGAAGGCCCAACGGAAGGTGCCGAGGGGACTTACTCTGGGCACAAACGGAGCATGCCGCTACATATGCGGCGATGTCGGAACGTAGGGAAGGCCACCAGAACAGACGTGAAACAGCCCAGGACAGCTGATTCTTTCCAGGATGCCCCGCGGTCTTGGAGTTATGGTAGGTTCGCAACAACCGAGTGCGCAACTCCTCAGGCACAAAACATCTGCCGTTGGGTCTCCCAGAGGGAGCACCCGATTGAGCCGCCAAAATCTGCTCACCCAGGGGAGAGGTCAGGCTGGTGCGAATGGCGGCCAAGATCTGATTCGGAGGTATGACCGAAGTCGGAATCGACTCCTCCCTGGACAGCTCAGAGTACTGCCGTGATAAGGCATCCGCCCTGATGTTCTTGGAACCGGGTAGGTAGGAGACCACGTAATTAAAACGTGACAAGAACAGAGCCCATCTGGCCTGACGTGGTGTCAATCTCTTGGCCTCAGAAAGGTAGGTCAGATTCTTGTGGTCCGTCAGGATGAGAACCGGAACCACCGAACCCTCGAGCAAGTGCCTCCATTCTTTAAGGGCCTGCACGATGGCCAATAACTCCCTGTCACCAATCTGATAGTTGCACTCCGCGGAAGACAGTTTCCGGGAGTAAAACCCACAAGGAAGCAGAGGACCCTCTGGTGTTCTACGCTGAGACAGAAGGGCGCCTACTCCCGTCTCAGACGCGTCCACCTCGAGGACAAAGGGCAACCCAGGGTTGGGATGCGACAGAATCGGAGCCGACACAAAGGCGGACTTTAGGGCCTCAAAAGCTCGGATGGCCTCGAGCGGCCAGACCTGGGAATTACTGCCCTTCCTGGTCAGATCCGTGAGAGGCTTGGCCAGCATGGAAAAGTCCCTGATGAACTTCCGATAATAATTGGCGAAGCCCAAAAAGCGCTGCAGGGAACGAAGACCACTGGGCTGGGGCCACTGTAAGACAGCCGAAACCTTCTCAGGATCCATGGAGAACCCCTCAGCGGAAATGATGTAACCTAAGAAGGTTACCTGGGATCGGTGAAATTCGCATTTCTCAAGCTTACCGAACAGCTTGTTCTCTCGTAACCGTTGCAACACTCGTCTGACATCCAGAATGTGGGCCTCCATGGATTCAGAATATACCAAGATGTCATCCAAATAGACTACCACACACTGCTGCAACAGGTCACGGAAAACATCGTTGATGAATTCCTGAAAGACTGCGGGCGCATTGCACAACCCAAAGGGCATAACCAAGGATTCGTAATGACCGGTCCTGGTGTTAAACGCGGTCTTCCACTCATCGCCCGCCTTGATCCTTACCAGGTTATATGCCGCCCTCAGGTCGAGTTTGGTAAAGACCGTGGCCCCTTTAAGGCGATCGAACAGCTCGGAAATCAAGGGTATCGGGTAAGCGTTCTTGATCGTGATGCGATTGAGACCCCTGTAATCGATGCAAGGCCTCAACTCACCGCCCTTCTTTTTCACAAAGAAAAATCCAGCCCCTGCCGGGGACGAAGATTTGCGAATGTGTCCGCGTGAAAGCGCCTCCCTCACGTACTCCTCCATGGCCTCATTCTCCGCTACCGACAGTGGATAGACTTTGCCACGAGGAGGAACGGCACCAGATTGTAACTCTATGGCACAATCGTATGGGCGGTGCGGAGGTAGGGCAACCGCGCGCACCTTATCGAATACATCCCGGTACTCCTCGTATTCAGGAGGCAACAGAGAGTCCGAGGAAGTACACAGCAACTTGACAGACCCATGGATGCAACTAGCCCCACACTGCGGTGACCACGAGAGGATCTCGACCGATCTCCAATCGAAAGTCGGATTATGCTTCTGGAGCCAGGGGTACCCCAAGACCACCGAGTAGTGTGGAGACGAAATAACCTGGAGGCAGACCGACTCTCTGTGAACGGCACCAATGGCTATCCCCACTGGAAGGGTCTCATGAGTCACGTGTGGCGGCAGAAGGGGTCTGCCGTCTATCGCCTCAAGAGCCAGTGGGGAACCTCGAGCCTGCAGAGGAATGGAATTGGCGGCAGCGAACACACTATCAATGAACAAACCACCAGCACCAGAGTCCACCAACGCCTGGGTCGTCACCGAGCCCCCGACCCAGGAGAGGACAACAGTGATCAGTGGTTTGTCAACACGGGAAACCGGGGACGAGGAGACTCCACCCAAGATCTGCCCCCGACAGGATCTCAGGGTACGAGCGTCTCCCGGACGGTTCGGACATGCCAACCGAAAATGCCCACCGAGACCACAGTACATGCATCGGCCCTCGCGTCTCCGGAGTGCCCTCTCCCCCTCGGACAGGCGAGCAAACCCCAGCTGCATGGGTTCACCCCCAGACAAGTCATCCCCAGGAGGCGTGGGAGGAGAGGGAGGCACGGGTGGGACAGCAAACGTAGGCACCAATCTGTTAGAAGACCTCCGCAGGTTCTCCTTAAAGGAAGGTCTCTCCCTGAGTCTGGTGTCAATCAAAATCAGGAAAGAAATAAGAGACTCGAGCTCAACTGGTAGGTCCTTAGCTGCAACCTCATCCTTCAAGGCATCCGAGAGACCATGAGAGAAAGCAGCGACCAGAGCCTCATTATTCCAGCCCACCTCTGCTGCCAGGGTACGAAACTCAATGGCGTATTCAGCTGCGGATCGTGAACCCTGTCTGATGGACATAAGGAGCTTCGCAGCAGAGGCAGCACGAGCCGGCACATCGAATACCTTCCGAAGAGAAGCAACAAAACCGGAAAACTCGGCAACCACCGGATTGTTGTTCTCCCATAAAGGGCTGGCCCAGGCCAAGGCCTTGTCCGAGAGCAGCGAGATCAAGAAGCCCACCTTTGATCTCTCAGTAGGAAAGGCATGTGGCAGCAACTCGAAATAAATGCCCACCTGGTTAAGGAAACCTCGGCACTGAGTTGGCTCTCCCCCAAAGCGCTGTGGAAGAGGGGCAGAACCGGTCATACCCCGAAACACCGCAGGCGCAACAACAGGTGTCGGGGTAGACTCTGGCGCAACAACCGGAGCGGCAGTAGGAGCGAGCCCAGGAGCGACAACCGACCCATCGGCAACGGGAGCGAAATGAGCCGTGCGTTCAAGCAGGGTTTGCAACGCCACAGCGAACCGACCCAACAGGTGATCCTGCTGATCAAGTCTGGCAACCAGCGTGGGTAGCGAGGATGGCCCTGTACCGTCAGAATTCATGGCTTGGTCCTAATGTCACGGAACCATGAACCAGACGTACAACAGAGATAAGTGAAAATAAGAAGGCTTTATTGAAAATAAAGCTGTAAAGCAAAAGTCCAAACGGATGGTGAAACCGAGCAGAGTCTTAGCGAAGCCAGAGGTCAGGAACCAGAAGGGTAGTCAGACGAAGCCAGGATCAGGAACCAGCAGGGTAGTCAGACGAAGCCAGGATCAGGAACCAGCAGGGTAGTCAGACGAAGCCAGGATCAGGAACCAGCAGGGTAGTCAGACGAAGCCAGGATCAGGAACCAGAAGCAGCAGCAGTCTTAGAAGCATGTGAACACAAGAGGACCAAGCAAGGAACTGAAGCCACAGACCTCCTATATATATGAGCTAGGCATCCAGCTCCTCCCAGGGGAAGGAGGAGCCGCAGGGTGGAAGGCTACAAGAAACCCAGGACCCAAGATGGCCGCCAGCACATGTCAAACGAAGGAGAGCAGCAAGCAGGTAAGACCATGACACGTAGTTGGCGCGACCGAGGAGCTAATAAGCGACATCAGCTGTCCACCAGACGCCACAGGAACGGAGGACACTCCTTGCCACATTCGTCCGACTCCGGATGAAGTTCCCGGAAGACCTGCCAATGAAAACGAGAGAGAGCATCAGCGACTCTATTATCTACCCCCGGGACATGACGGGCCCGAAAGTAAATGTTATAATCCAGGCACCGCAACACCAGGTGACGAACTAACGCCAACACCGGAAGAGAAGAGGAAGACAAATGATTGATCACCTGCACAACTCCCAGATTATCAGACCAAAAACACACGTGCTTATTAGCTAACCGCTCTCCCCAAATCTCAACTGCCACCACAATAGGGAACAATTCCAATAGCGTCAGATTTTTGCACAAACCAGACTCCGTCCACGACTCCGGCCAAGGAGCGGAACACCATTCACTACCCAATATGGTACCGAAACCGCAGGACCCGGCCGCATCCGACCACAATGACAACTCTGAACTAACGATTTCCTTGGAAATATAGCAAGTATGGCCGTTATAACCATCCAAAAAGGAACGCCACACGCGCAGATCCGCCTTAAGGGACTTAGTCAACCTGATATGATGACCCGGAGAGGACACCCCTTTTGTGGCCAACGACAACCGGCGGGAAAAAACACGCCCCATAGGCATGACCCGGCATGCAAAACACAACAAACCCAACAGAGACTGAAGCTGCTTCAGCGTCACCTTTCTAACTGACATGAAACCTTCAATTAAATCCAATACCCTTTCTAACTTATCTCCAGGCAACCGAAAAACCATAGCAACCGTATCAATTTCGATCCCCAAAAAGGACAAGCACGTGACCGGGCCCTCCGTCTTCTCAGCCGAAATAGGGACCCCAAACCGTCCCATCAAGGACAAAAACAATGACAACAAGTACCTGCAACCCCCACCGCTGCTGGGGGAAACAAACAGGAAATCATCTAGATAATGTATCACAGACGACATCCCGGATTCAAATCTTACCACCCATTCCAAAAAGGAACTAAACAACTCAAAATAATGACATGATATGGAGCACCCCATCGGCAAACAAGTGTCATAGTAAAATTGTCCCTCCCAACAAGTGAAAACAATCAGGGTGAACAGGGAGGAGCCTAAATGCCGACTCAATATCAGATTTAGCTAAAAGGGCCCCTTTACCTGCATCTCTGACCAGAGAGACCGCCCTGTCAAATGAAACGTAAGAAACAGATGCCTCTTCCTGAAGAATCGCATCATTCACCGAGGAGCCCTTAGGATGAGACAAATGATGAATCAAACGAAACTTCCCAACCTCCTTTTTCGGAACCACACCCCACGGGGACACCCTTAGGTTAGGAAATGGGATATAAGAAAACGGGCCTTCAATCCTGCCCAACTCGACCTCCTTAGCTAACTTCTCCCTCAACACCTCAGGATGATCCCTGGCGGACCTCAAATTATCACTAAAAACAGGTGACCGGTTGAGAACAAACGGGATAAAGAAACCCAACAAAAAACCAGAACGAATCTGAGAAGCAGCCTGCCTATCGGGGTACCTGTCTAACCACGGGGACATCGCGTCCACGCTCACCGGGGTCCTTACCCTCACTCTGGGCTGGAAACTTACTAAGTCTGGCTGCCTGTCCCGAACACCTATTCCCGACGTGGGAGCCTCCACACACAGAGCATTCATGCTTGAACCTGCATAAACCTGCGTACTTGCAATTCCCTTCATTGAACGACCAGCACACTCCTGGGCGTCTGACGGCCACCGATGCATGGGCCTGTAAAGTGCCCGCACCGGCGGCCGCGCTCTGAAAGGGGTGTTGTCTTTGAGACAACATGAGCCGCAGCCATACATCAGTCGCTTTTACTCCCCAACCCACATCAGGCTGAAGGGCAAGGCGCCTCCTAAACTCCTCGTCATACCGCCACCATGCGCTGCCCCCGTGGGACTTGTAAGCACTATAAACAGTATCCACATAAACGAACATCTCTGAACATCGTTCAGGGTGTCGCTGACCCATGATGCATCCCAAAACCGCAAACGCCTGAAGCCAATTCCCAATAGTTTTGGCCACCTTCGGTCTACGCTCATACGGCTTATCCAGGACCCTGCGCTCCCTATCAACTGTATGTTGATCGACAGTGATAAGGGACCATATGTCTACGTAATGATTAGCCCAAATCTTCTCCTTAACCGACTCCTCCACATGTGAACCCAAGGGGGTAACCCCGCAGAAAAAAGCCTCCTTATGTATTCCCGCAGCCACAGGGGAAGGAGTCGGGCCCATTACTGGGGCTGGGGAATCCTGCAATTTTTCTAACAAAGCCCGCATCAGCGATTCCATACCTGCCACAGAACCACTTTCCCCCCATGCCCCAGCAAATTGAAACTCACCAACCGGAACACTAGGAACCACCGGAGAAGGCACCTCCACGGAAACCGCCTGACTCTGAACCATCGGATGAACCAGGCTTGGGGCCCTGGACGTACAGCTCGGCGCTGACCTCACTCTTCTGCTCCGTGAAACTCTACCAGACTCCTCAGATGCGCCCGATGACAACTCCGAAGATGAGGGGGAACGCCACCTGGAGGATCTGGAGCGTCTCCGACTCCCTCGTGCCCTAGAATGGCGACGGGACGGACGCCTGCGACAAGTACGCTCACCCCTGCCATCTTCTAATGAAGAGGAGGGAGAGACAGAGACCTCCCTGCGTCTCCTCTGCCTGGGAGCCACATCAACAGGTAGAATCTGGGAGGGAGGGGGCGGGGGGGTGTTCATAATGCGAGGGGGTGCCAACAGGACGCTTTGCGACCCACTGCCTGGATCCCCAGACAGAGGTGCCGCCGCCAGCACAGACATCCCCTGCCCTACAGAAACCGGAGGGGGCAATAATTGAGAGGAGGGGGGTGTAGGGGGTAATTCCTCCCCCATCGCGCTTTCCCGGGCTCCCATACTACTCCTTGTACTCAGCGCGCCGCCAGCCGTAAACCCACTTCCGGGAGACGGAGGAAGGGGAGGAGCCACAGCGCTGCGCCGAGCCCGCCCACCATCCCTCCGCCCGCCGGAGCGGCCCGACCTGCCACGGCGCCTGGAAGGAACAGGTAAGCGCTCCCCAGACCTAGGAGAGCCCTGGGGACCGCTGCAATGGGTTGCAATGGGAGCAGGGGGGCTATGGCCAAGCCGCGCCGGGGGGCGGGAACGCCGCGCGGACCGCCGATCCCCCGAACGACAGGCAGAGCCGGCGGCAGGAACCGCCGGCTCAGTGATAACAACAGGCAGAGGGACCGGAGTAGAAGAAGGCAAAGGGGAGTGCAGGCTCCCAAGGAATGCCCGCAGCCACCCCTCTCCTTCCTCCTGAAAGCGCGCAAGGAGGGAATCCCTCAGGGCCATATCTCCTGCGGACATGACAGCGGCAAGGGGTACCTCAACCAGCACATCCACCGTCAAGAGGAACCAGCACATCCACCGTCAAGAGGAAGTGAAACGCTCACTCCCAGGAATATATAGCCCCTCAGCACCGCCCCATTCCCACTGGATCATGGGAAGGCCTCTGCTCACAAACCCTTAAAGGGGCCATGACCCCATTATTTACTCGGGGCAAAGGGGGATCAGGAAGTACCCCCAGTCTCTTATCACCCTCCATAGGCTGTCGGGCGCTCCCCATAATCATGCTGGACACCAAACACCACCAGACATGTAACACCAAACTAGACATACAAACACCCTGAACAAAACCCACTCCATACAAATAAAGACAGGAAGGAAAGGAGACACCGGGATAACACTGATGACCACAAGGGTGTCCCTCACTGGACAGATGGAACAACCAGACAAGGAGCTTAACTCCAGCACACCAAGGCTGGAGTACAACTGACTCCTGACCTAAAGCCACAGGTATAAGAAGCACAAGTGACCACACCCAGCAAGGTAGTTAACCCTTACATCACCAGACAGGGCAAGGAAGCCACTTAAAGGGGAAGTGCACACACAAGCATACCAAACCACGTAACCACCGGCAACAGCATGCGTGGCAACCATGTCACGGCAATCACCCAGAAGGCCGAGACACTGTCACCGCATGCTCTCACAGCAACACGTTGCCGCGGGCAACCGCAAGTGTGGCAACAGTGTCACAACGTACACCATAGGTCGTGACATCTACCCCGCTACTGCCCTTCAGGAGCCATTATATTGTTATTTAGTGTGATTTTGATTATGTCATTCACAAATGTGCATAAAACCATGTTAAAGGTTATTTTTTCCTTGTAATGTTACAGGTTGACCAGCATGTGGCAGCATCATTGGTAGGGATAGTTTTAATGTTATGGCCGTTCAGAGTGGAACGATCCGGTTCTGCCCCCCTGCTTAAGGGAAGTGGAGGTTCCCACATCCTGTAGCAAGGGAGAAAAAAACAGTTAGAACCAGTTCTAGTTCTCCCTGCATAGGGAAGACAACAAGGATCAAGTCTCATGCTGAGATTTGATCAAATTCCCAGTCTGAGCTCTGTAGCTCAGCTGGATGACACAAAGCAGAAAGTTATAGACAACTCCAGTTCCAGTAGGAAACCATACCCTGAGAAGATAACTGTGAGTAAAATCCAGAGACCCAGGAGAAGTCATATTCCTCCTCAGCTAGTCAGTCCCCTTACAGCAGAAGCTAGAGAGTGCAGAAGCCAAATTCCTGCCACAGTATAGAGCTACAAAACAGACGTCTTTTCCTGCAAGCTCCAGGTTGATAGAGCAGAATATAAATCCCTGCCAACCATTGCCAATACCTGCTGGGACCTAAGACTAAAGCTGTATCTTGCTTGGATGAAATTTACCATCAGTAAAGGCAAGCTTGAACTTTACCAAAGGTCTGGATTTCAATTACTGCTGAAAATTCCTCTATTACTCCTACTACACTTATTGCAAGTGAGCCAGGATCCAGGAGTCCAGCCGTACCCAGGTAGGAGACACAGTTGACACCATTACCACTACATACATAGACATTACACCACTCATTCCTAAACTGGGACGTGCATTATAACATCTTTGAAGGGCCCTGTGACAATACCCTGCGCACGCTGCAATTGGCGTCACAAACAAACTATAGACTATTATACCCGCATCTTGGTCACTGCATAAAGTGGCGTCAAATTGAATTGTGTGTCTATCCCTGCCAACTGGATCCAACTGTGTGCCAACAGAACCAGATCCAATTGTGTGCCTCAACAGGATTTACCTTTGTGCTTTATTGCATGTACTTATTGCTGAAGAGTGTGGTCTTGCATCAGCTGCAGCACAGTGGCAGAGCAGGGGTTAATCGACCATCCCAGATATCTCCACCCAGCAGAGGGGAGGGAACCAAACAGCCTGCCTCCACAGAGAAAGCATTCCTACAGCAGCAGGAACAAAAGTGCTGAATACAAGTTCCCAGGGGACAGAGAAATCGCTGCCCATACAGGAATCAGGAAGTAAAGCGGTGGCCATCTTGAAAAAGGGAGAATACAGCATTTTCTGCATTGGATGTTGGAGAAGCATCTGCCCTTGGATCTGAGTGAATACTATTGTGCAAATAACCTTGCTAAAGACTGTTAATAGTTATAATCTGTCTGCCAGAGCACCATACTTACCAAAATTGAGCAGTTGCAGCGACTCTTAAAGGAGCCACACACCAATTCTGCTGCAGTCACCCATAGCAACCTGCATCTAAATTGCATTGTAGCCAGTACTAATTCCTTTAATCTGGTACTGGGCATCAAGGGCCATGTCTGACAACGAAGATAGCACCCACTTGGACCACAGCAATCCACCAGCAGCCACCTGCATTATGCCTCTTACTATGCCATACTATTTTGGGGCACCCTGGCTCCCAAGTTACTCCGGAGAACCCCAATCACTCAGGGAATTCTGTGATAAAATGCTAGCCACGTTTAAGCTATATCCAGTATCACAGAATCAGAAAGTGGAAATCCTGATTGGCCAGTTACAGGGAGCTGCGCTCCGGGAGGTCAAATCCTGGCCCTAGCCAGAGCGGAAAACCGCTGAGCAGATCCTAGACCGACTCAGTACCACCTTTGAGACTAGGACCGCCTCTGAACTTAAAATGTGCTTCTTTGGAAAGCGGCAGCAGTCAAAGGAGACCTTGAGAGACTTTGCCCTGTCCCTGCGGGCTGTTATCCAGATTGATCCCCGTGAAACTGAGGGACAATATCAAACCCTCTTGGAACAGTTTATTGAAGGTGTCCTTGATAAATCCCTCAAACGTCAGCTGAAGATGCTTTCAGCTCAGCACCCAGATACCCCTTTCTTGGACTTTAAGGAACTTGCTATTGGGATCCTAGGGGAAAGTTATCAAGCTGAACCTCATGAAAACAAGAAGACAGGGCCCACACTACGGCCTGCCAATCACAGCCAAATAGCTGAGCATGGGGCTCAGGCACCCATAGCAGCTCTGACCGCTAAAGTCTCCCTCTTAGCTGAGAATTCGGAGAGGACGAGGAAACAGCTAGAGCGACTGGAAAAGCAACCCAAGGTGAGACTGCCAACAGAGACCGCCCTACACCCGGTCCACAAGAATATCGGCGTAAGCCGGTCAGTAGATTGTCAGACCCTGATTATCAAAACATTAGGAACAGCGATGCCTGCATTGTCAGAGGTATGGACACACTGAAAAGGACTGCCGTCAGTTAAACGGTTATCCCCTGAGGTCGAGGACCGCCCCTCGGGAGGAAGAATACTAGGTCCTAAAGATCTAGCCTTTATGCATAGGTATGTGGGCGCCCGCCCCTTGGTTGAAGTTGACATCAACGGAGTGAAGTTTCCTGCTTTAATTAATACCGGATCTCAAGGCACTACCATCCGCCAAGCAGCATTTAACACATGCAGAAACGAAGCCCAGCTGATGCAACCTCCTGAATCTTGGCTCCGCATCATAGCTACCAATGGCAAACCAGTGCCTATACTAGGTTATTGGGAACCTACCTTACAGATTGAAGATACTGAACTCTCATGCCAAGGGGTAGTCGTGATTCAGGTCCCAGATGATGACAATTGCCCTGTGGTCCTGGGGATGAATGTGCTCGGCAACTGTTACCCTGAAGTGCTGAAAGCCTTAAAGAAAACCCTACTGACTACACCCCGTGCAACTCAATGGGTTATAAACCAGACCATTCAAGTGCTAGCCGCCCAACAAAAATTCAGCAATCAACGGGGCAAAATCTGCTGTGTCCGCATCAAGGATGCTCACCCTATCAAACTCCAGCCTGGAGCAGAGACTCTGATTTGGTGCAAGGCTTGCATAGGTATCCAAAGTCAAGATTATCAGGCCCTTGTGGAGCAAATACATCTTCAGGATCTCCCCCTTGTCCTAGCCGCTAGGAGCGTGGTCACCGTGTCCCAAGAAAAGGTACCCATACGCTTAGTCAATCTGGGTGATGAAGCTGTGAAATTAAAAAGCACTATCCAGTGGCCTGCCTATACCACATCTGTCAGCAGGAATCCTGGATTACCCTACTGCTGCGGCTCAACAATCACTCCAAACAGTGGAGGAAGCCAAAGACCTGCCAGAACAGCCCTGGTGGGCCAAACTACACATTGGCGATACCACAACCTCTGCTGAGCAGATCAACGGCATGCTGGACTTAGTCAAACAACACCATCAAGTCTTCAGCAAACATTCTCTGGACTATAATCAGACTCACTTAATACAGCACACCATTCCAACCGGCACTCATCCTCCAATCAAGGAGAGATACCGACCTGTCCCTCCTGCCATGTACCAGCAGGGAAGAAGATGGTGCAGGATATGAAGACAGCTTATGTCATCCAGGATAGTCACAGCCCCTGGGCTGCCCCCTTAGTCCTGGTAAAGAAGAAGGATGGAACCATCCGTTTTTGTGTGGACTACCGTAAGATCAACAACATTACGCACAAGGGTGCGTACCCCCTGCCACGAATTGAAGAATCCCTGGCAGCTCTGGGATCCGCTGCTTACTTTTCAACTCTGAATCTAACCAGTCCCTATTGGCAAGTTCCCATGGCACCAGAAGATAAAGAAAAAACTGCTTTTGCCACCCCAATGGGTCTGTTTGAGTTCAACAACATGCCATTCGGGTTATGCAATGCCCTTGGGACATTTCAGAGACTCATGGAAAGATGTCTTGGACACAGAAACTTTGAGACAGTTGTAACGGATCTCCAAGCACTCCGCTTGACACCGTAACCACCACAGAAACAAGGAACAGCAACAGCTCTTACAAGAGCTAGGGGTTATAGCCAGGGGAGTATACAGCATATAGCAATCCCCATACACATGAAACGAGGCTCTATATATACAGTTCAAGAAGTCTAACAACATAATGCAATCAACCATGAACAACATGCAAACAGACTTGTCCCATCCCCACTCCATAATTAATGAATAGGGAGAGAGGAGACACATGTGATAGGATTATCTCCTGAGTGTATCATAGGGTGATCGACTCATCTAGGAGTCGGCTGCTCCTAGAGGCAGCTATCTTAATCCCATCAGTAACACAATCAGGGGGAGTCTCAGTGCAGAGTTAACCCTTTTTGTGTTGCTGAATTCACACCCTGCACCTTTAATGGGCAATAGGAAATATGTGGCATATAAATTCCATACATAAATCAGGGTTCATAGTTCATTGTAACCCCAAAAGGTCTAAGGGGGTCTCCATAGTTCTGGGTCCATAGTCCGTAGTAAGGAGGCTGGCCCTCAGGCTTCTCAAGCAGCCCCAGTGACGGTTCAGTCTGTCACAACCGTGTTGCTGTACCTGGATGATGTGATCATCTACTCGAAGACCTACGAAGAGCATTTACAGCACTTGGTGGAAGTGTTCCAGACTCTGACCCAACATGGACTGAAAGTGAAACCTTCAAAGTGTCACTTACTGAAGCCCCAAGTGAAATATCTGGGACATGTTGTGAGTGCGGAAGGTGTGAGACCGGACCCTGACAAGATAGCTGCAGTACAAAGCTGTCCGGCCCCCAAAACAGTCAAAGAGGTCAAGAGCTTCCTCGGATTTGCAAGTTACTATCAGATCTATCCTGCACTTTGCTCAGATTGCAGAACCTATCCAGGAGCTTGTGAAAGGTCACCCTAAAGGCTGTCAGAATTCCAAAATACCAGTGGAGTGGAATGAAGAGAGAGAAGCTTCTTTCCAACTGTTGAAAGAAAAACTTACAGAACCTCCAGTCCTGGGTTTACCTGACTACAGCCAACCATTTTGCCTCTATACTGACGCAAGTAAGAAAGGTTTGGGAGCTGTACTACATCAGACACAAGATGGAATAGTCATCGCCTATGCCAGCAGATCTTTACGAGAGCTAGAGCGGAATGACCATAACTACAGCTCGTTCAAACTGGAGTTTCTAGCCTTGGTCTGGGCTGTAACTGAGAAATTCAAGGACTACCTAGCTGCCACACCTTTCACGGTCTACACCGACAATAATCCGCTAGCTCACTTGAACACTGCACGTCTGGGAGCTCTAAAACAAAGATGGGCCTCTAGACTGGCAAACTTCAACTTCACCATTAAGTACCGGACTGGAAAATCTAATGACAATGTCGACGCTTTGTCTAGACTACCTGCCCAGAAAGAACCAATTTCTACTGATGAGCAATGGGAAGATGTGGAAATGCCGAAATTTTACTCCCGATTTGCCCGTCAGGAGGCCCTACTCACTAGGCGCCCGATCTCTAAAGTCACTTGTTTTCCATTGACCTATGACTCCTTACCTCCAGTTGAGAAAGAGCTCTGCATTAAACTACAATCAAAGAGCAGAGCCATTGGAGAACTGTTGGATTATTTTTACAGCGGATGCATACTGGAGAGAATCCGACGGCAGAGAGCTGACTCAGAGCTAGTTTGCCTCTGGCGGCAACGGAACTACTCCTACAAAGAGATCTCAGGAGAACCCTTGACCCAGTCACCTGCGAGCGCCTCCCCCAGATAGTGGTGCTTCGAAGAGATGCCAAGATGGTGATGGACATGTACCATAACCGGTCTGGTTACTTTAGAACCCAAAAAACTGAAGCCACCATCCACAACGTTTCTACTGGATTGGCATGAGAAGTGACATTAAAACCTGGTGTCAACAGTGTCCCACCTGTTCTGTGGCAAAAGGGGAAAGACATGATCAGCGAGCCCCCCTGAGGAAGAATTAAGGGAATGGGAAGAGTTTGTCAATTCATGTGGTTTTGGGGCTATTAGGTTTATCATTGATAGGAGGAAAAGGAAACTTACCTCGCTATGCAATAAAATCGATGATATAAAAACCAAATTAGCTCCATTTAAAGAACTACCTGAATACCATGAACTATCACTAAAATGCCAGAAGGAGGTAACAAAAGCTGAGCAGGAAGTAAAAAATAAAAAATAAAAAAAGTATTTAAAGGTAGTTGACGACTATAAAAACAACACAGTGTACAAATGGAAACAGAAAAAGGAAGATATAGCATTTTTTGTCAGTGAACCTGTAAACATTGATTACTCCGCACCTAGTAATGAAAGGAACATCGCACATGATTCTCATGTGGAATCAAACACTGGGTGGGGTCAACATAATTCCCGGGGCTATAGACCAAGGTGGAATGGATACCGTAGGAATTACGGGCATCACAATTATGGAGGGAATAATCAATCCCACTATAATAGTTACCAATATCGAGGCAATAACAATCGATACCACCCTGGTCCCCGAGAATATCAAAACTCAGGGAATTATAGACAACAATACCGTCCGTATTTTGACAATAGAAATAGGGACAATTAGGAAAATAGTGGTATAGTTAGGTATGCACCTGATTATAATGGAAGGTACCAGAGTGAGACAAATTATAGGTATCAGAATGACAAATATCCTAATGAGACTAATTATGCTAATAATACAGTATTTGCACCAAGGGGGAATGAGTTACCCAAGGTTAGTAGTCAGTATAAAAATAAGAATAGGAATGATGAACGATCTTATCAGAATGAAAGAACTGATAATAATGTTCAGGATGAAAATTTTCCACACAAGTTAATAAAAGGGAAAACACCGCAAACACCACAAAGAAAGGAGGAAACACCCAGAAAAAAGAAAAGAGAGGTAGAGGTAATAGGGGAGGAAAGAGACATAATAAGCCCCGATGCAAAGAAAGGCAGGGGGAATCTATAGGCATTTACAACTTAAGTTCTTATGTGCTTTCGTCTGATGAGGTGTCGGTCCTGAGTAAGGGTCTCAAGTTTGCTCCAACTTTTCGGGGCAATAAATTTGAGACCTATTTGGATCTACATCGATTCATTAGAAAATTGAACATTCAAAAGTATCTTGTGAAAAATCCTATTGAAAGCCCCCAATTAGATGGAACGAGGATCTATACAGAGTTAAGGAATAAATCTACATTTTATCCAGACAACAAGGAAAATGAATGTATTGATGCCTTCAAACGAGGTGTTTTGAAGGGACTCGATCAAATTGATAATAGGGGCATGAAACAAAATAATTTGAACAAAAAAGAGAAAGAGTCTTTAAAAATTTGGAACAACATGATCAAATAATTATTAAGCCTGCTGATAAGGGAGGAGGGACAGTGGTATTGAATAAAAAAGACTATAATGCAGAAATGCAGAGAATTTTGGCTGACGTTAATACATATAAGAGACTGAAAAATGATCCAGTTAATGAATATAAGAAGCAATTAAAAGTACTTCTGGAAAGGGGGTTAGCTCAAGGGGTTCTTAATCAAAAAGAATTCCAATATTTGAATAATCTTTATCCTAAAACACCAACTATCTACTATCTTCCAAAGGTGCACAAGGATGCAGAGCGCATCATTATATACCATAATACCTAATAACATTGGGATTGATGCGGTTAGATTTTACTTGGACAATGATGAACGGATGAGTAAAAATCATACATTATTCATCCTAGATTGCATACAATTTTGCTTAGAACACAATTATTTTTGGTACGATGATTATTATTTTTTGCAAGTCTCTGGTGTGGCGATGGGTGCGAAATTCGCACCCAGTTTCGCGAACCTCTTTATGGCATATTGGGAGCATTTCATCATCTCCCCTGTTCTAAAGAGTGACACTGATGCCGGCAGTCTTCGGTTTTGGAGGAGATATATTGATGACTGCATAGGCATCTGGGAAGGCAGTGAAAAAGGATTGAAGGATTTCATTTCAAGATTAAATTCCAATGAATGGAATATTAAACTCACTGCAGAAATTAGCAAAAGTGCCATTCACTTTCTTGATCTAGAGATCAGATTAGAACATAGCAAAATTGTAACTAAAACTTTTTTTAAACCGACTGACCGAAATGGGTACATAGATAGGAGCAGTTGCCACTATAAGCCCTGGTTATGTAATGTACCGAAAGGTCAGTTAAAACGCATCAGAAGAAATTGTACCAACGTCAAAGATTATGAAGATCAAAGTAGTATTATTGTAGATCGGTTCATTGAGAAGGGATATGAAAAAGAAATACTGTATGAACAAAGGGAAGAAATAAAATCAGATAAGGATAAAATAATTAAAAATAAGGACTCTAAAGAACATTCAGACTCTATGAAAGAAAAATATCAATTTGCTTTTTCCACTTCCTATTCTACTATTTGCCCTCAGATTAGAAAAATTATACAACAGAATTGGAATGTGTTGAAAAATGATCGCACTATTGGGGACCTTATCCCAAAAAAACCCCCCATTATTTTTAAAAGAGCACCCACTGTTCGAAATAGCCTTGTGCATAGTTTTATAAAAGATATTCCCAGCACTACTAAACCCTGCAGTGTATTCACATGGTGCGGCTTTTGTCCCTGTTGTAAAAACCGCTCTAGGGAAGAAAAGAAAAAATCAAAAATTAAAGAGATCGGTTCTACCTCTAAGACAACTGTCTTTAAGATTAAAGGAAACATTTCTTGTGAGACTAAGGGGGTCATCTATGTGTTGGAGTGCCCTTGTGGGCTCCAATACATAGGCAGGACCCTCAGGAAGCTAAAAGTACGGGTGTCAGAACACATTAGAAACATAAAAAAGGGCTTGGAGACTCATAGTGTCTCAGCCCATTTTAAAAGATTCCATGGAAAAAATCCTAGTGGTTTAAAATTTTGCGGTGTGGAAATAGTTAAACAATACTGGCGAGGTGGCAATCCTGCCACACAAATTAATAAAAAAGAAGCTCAGTGGATATTTGAAATGGACACCTTGCAGCCACAAGGATTAAATATCGAGTGGGACATTGAGGCAGTCTGCATGGTTTGATCCGTTTTGATACCTCTCTGTTTTATTGCAATTTTAATCGTAATTTTAGCGATATTCATATGTTTTAGTTATTCTATTTATGCACGTGTATTTTTACTATGTAATTATTTGTGTTTTTATGTGATCTTAAATGATTGTGTCATTGTATGTTTTAAGTTTCAAAATGATTGACATGTCAATGAATACGGAAGTCCGTTTCAGTTCCGGGGCGGAGGGCTACTTCTGCTCGTGGCTTGCAGCGGTTTGTTATACCGCAGCCCCTGAAGAAGCGAACAGCGAAACCCGGGTCGGGCATTTTTATGTGCAAATTTTAATCTTACCTGTTGTAAGTATAATAAAATCCTCATGGTAAAGAAAGGTAGGGGGCACACCAAATAATACACGGAGTGCAAAGGGTGGTGAAAAAAGCATAAAACAACACCTGACCCAAGAGAGAGTCACAAGAACCACCCCATAAATGCACATCCGACAATAAGTCAATATAAAAATATATATAAAGTTTATTAGACACACCAACAGACAAATTTTAAAAAATTGTATACAATTATAACAAAGTGCGGTATGCAATAAAATATATGTAACCGACACACACAGGTCCACTGAATTGCCACAAAATGGGCATGAATACTAAAAACCAGCATGAGGGAATACAATGCAAAACATAAAGCAAATATAAAGTAAGGTAAGACCATTAGAAATGCAAACAGACCATGATAAGGTCAAATTTAGAGAGCCAAAACCTACATGAGCCGCTGGTGCAGTGGACCTGGAAGAATGAGTAACGCCCAACGCGTATCGCCGGAAGAATCCGGCTTCCTCAGGGGTGAAGAGCTGTATGTTAGGGTGTCACATTATAAAGGGTAGTAAATGAAAGAAATTTAATTCACCTGTGCAGCAGGGTGATGTGACCAGTATGGAGGCATATCAGGTAATCCATGTCCGAAAACCGGAAGTGTGAGAGTCACATGGTCAGCAGGTGGAACGCATATGCGTTCCACCTGTCAAATCACAGCCACATATCATGACTGCAGGTGGGGGGGGAGCAGGCATCCTAATCCAATGGGATATAAACTGAAAAGCTAATCTAAATTTGGAGCCCACACACAGTAATGCAGAAATGAATAGACCAGCGAAGCTGGTTAACATGTATCTGATGGAATCGTAAAACCGGAAGTGTGTGACCACATGACCGGAAGTCGGATGCCGCAGTGGAACGCATGGTGGAACGCATGGTGCGCTCCACAGGGAATAGTGGAGCTCACAATGCTTCCAAACATGAGGGGGAGGGCCAGAAACAACCCAATGTGCTAGAGGGAATGTGGAAGGTAATACTGCACAATAGGACAATATTGAGAACATAATGCATAATCTAAAATAATGTAATAGTATACTAGATTAGCCATGCCTGCAGGGAACAGTGTATTATATATGTTTAAAGGCACTATAGTAATGCAACCATATAGCTGCATAGTATTAATGCAGATATACGTATGTGTGCATATGAGGGGTCAAATGTTGTACAATAACTACATGATTGATTCACATCCTATATGCAATACATGAAAAATTAAATAAATGAATATGTAGAATCATATCCTTATCATAATAACAATGAATTTTCTTACAAGGCAAGTTAGTGATCTATTATGATAAACAGTGAAATTAAATTTAAACGTACGAGGGCCATATTGTATAGTCAAAGGCATATGACGAACCTAAAAGGAAGTAAAGTGAATTAGCCTATGACGTGGGAAAGACCACGTGGGTGAAAGTAAAAGTGAGAAGTGTGATGAAAACCAAAGTGCACAAACGTGTGTGAAAAGAGTGAAAGAAGAATGTGAAATAGAAGTAGGTGAGAAGGACCTGTTAGGAATAAATTAATTAATTAATAGGTGAATACATAGAAATGCATTATTAATAAGGATGTGATGGCAGGCCATATGGCCATGCCTGATTTATTTTATTGGATCTCTAATCCTTTACGTAGACCCCTATATCGACATGAAGTCACCAGCACCTAAAAGGGTGCTGAACTGAAATGTATGCAGGCAAGTGCACACATAAACATTGTTCCCCAACCCGCACAGCATGGTCATGTATGTGCGGAATAACTGCCTGTGCAGCTATCCTACCTCCTCAGAGCATGTTGCCCAATATGGTGCAAACCCCTACACTCCTGGGGTGGCGGCATACCAAAAAAGCCCCAGGAGAAGGAGTTGCCCCCCACATACACAAGATTCAGATATGCTAACCCTGGTTCAGGTATTGTAGAAACCAGTAAACGTAAGTTCTTCATTAAGTCCATGTGGGGCCACTGTATCAAGGTTGAAGATCCATTTGGACTCCAAACGTAACAACTGGGAAGTGGGGGACCCTCCCCTCAGATTCATGCGCACCACATCAAGACCGGCGATCCTAAGTCCAGAAGTTATGCACTGGTGATAGTCCAAAAAATGCGCCGCAACCGAGGTCAGCGGTTTCTTCGCCTGAGTACGGTCACGCTGGGCCAAGGCAATATTGGATAGATGTTGTTGGATACGTTTCCGAACCTCCTGCCCGGTCTGACCTACATAGATTTTTCCACATTCGCAAATGAGTGCATAAATCACATTCCTAGTCCGGCAGTTGATGTAGTGACCCAAGGAAATCACGGCCGGATGCCAGTTTATCTCGTAAATTTGGAGCTCTGCGTGCAATAATCTTCGGAGTTGGGTTGACATGTCCACTCAGCTTGGGATCCGCCAATAGTAGGTGCCAGTGTGCATTTAGTATTGTATATAAATCACGCCACTGGTTGTTGTATTTGGTGATAAGATGTACCTGGGTACTCCGAGGCTTGGGTTTTGGCTTTAACAGTTCCACACGATCAGCCGCCTTGGCAGTTTCAAATGCCCCTGAAATTACTTTCTTAGGGTAGCCCCGTGCTCGAAATCTGGTTGTCGGCAGTGGTGTCCGAGATCCTATAAGTGGTGTCCGAGATCCTATAAGTGAGGGAGATGTACTTTTAGATTAGCTTTTCAGTTCATATCCCATTGGATTAGGATGCCTGCTCCCCCCCCACCTGCAGTCATGATATGTGGCTGTGATTTGACAGGTGGAACGCATATGCGTTCCACCTGCTGACCATGTGACTCTCACACTTCCGGTTTTCGGACATGGATTACCTGATATGCCTCCACACTGGTCACATCACCCTGCTGCACAGGTGAATTAAATTTCTTTCATTTACTACCCTTTATAATGTGACACCCTAACATACAGCTCTTCACCCCTGAGGAAGCCGGATTCTTCCGGCGATACGCGTTGGGCGTTACTCATTCTTCCAGGTCCACTGCACCAGCGGCTCATGTAGGTTTTGGCTCTCTAAATTTGACCTTATCATGGTCTGTTTGCATTTCTAATGGTCTTACCTTACTTTATATTTGCTTTATGTTTTGCATTGTATTCCCACATGCTGGTTTATAGTATTCATGCCCATTTTGTGGCAATTCAGTGGACCTGTGTGTGTCGGTTACATATATTTTATTGCATACCGCACTTTGTTATAATTGTATACAAATTTTTTTAAAATTTGTCTGTTGGTGTGTCTAATAAACTTTATACAGTATATATTTTTATATTGACTTATTGTCGGATGTGCATTTATGGGGTGGTTCTTGTGACTCTCTCTTGGGTCAGGTGTTGTTTTATAATAAAATCCTCACTATTGAAGATACCGAAGGTATTGCACCATTTGCTTTATTCCTTTTGAAGGTCCGGTGTTTGGATTCAGCGGTTGGAATCTTTGTATGAGATCTGGGGATTAGTACAAGCTGCGTGACCTCAGCACCTGTTTCTTCTATTTCGGGATCAAAGTCTGGTTAAAGTTCTTTTGAGACTTATTCAAGGACCAGGAGTAGGAGAACTTGTTACCATCTCTGCACGAACAATCAGGTTCAGTGTATTGATCCCTGGCAATTGTTTGAACTTTATATCTCCAGTTTTTTACAGGAGTTTATCACTGACATTTATTGTCTGGTTAGAGCGCGGTTCCCGCACCTTCTGTTTTTAGCCATTTAGGAGATTGAACCAACTCCATTAAGGGCACCACTGCTTTTTGTCTATTACTTCCATACCAGATAACTTTATCTTTCAGTTAGAACCATATCTAGCTCTCCCTGCATAGGAAAGACAGCAAGGATCAAGTCTCATGCTGAGATTTGATCAAATTCCCAGTCTGAGCTCTGCAGCTCAGCTGGATGACACAAAGCAAAAAGTTATAGACAACTCCAGTTCCAGGAGGAAACCATACCCTGAGAAGATAACTGTGAGTAAAATCCAGAGACCCAGGAGAAGTCATATTCCTCCTCAACTAGTCAGTCCCCTTACAGCAGAAGATAGAGAGTGCAGAAGCCAAATTCCTGCCACAGTATAGAGCTACAAAGCAGATGTCTTTTCCTGCAAGCTCCAGGTTGATAGAGCAGAATATAAATCCCTGCCAACCATTGCCAATACCTGCTGGGACCTAAGACTAAAGCTGTATCTTTCTTGGATGAAATTTACCATCAGTAAAGACAAGTTTGAACTTTACCAAAGATCTGGATCTCAATTACTGCTGCAAATTCCTCTATTACTCCTACTACACTCATTTTATTGCAAGTGAGCCAGGATCCAGGAGTCCAGCCGTACCCAGGTAGAAGACACCATTGACACCATTACCACTACCATACAGAGACATTACACCACTCTGGCATTCCTAAACTGGGACGTGCGTTATAACATCTTTGACGGGCCCTGTGACAATACCCTGTGCACGCTGCAATTGGCATCACAAACAAACTATAGACTATTATACCCGCATCCTGGTCACTGCATGGGCACCATGTTTGCCTTGCGCCAATCACTTGGCACTGTATCAGTACCTAGGGAATCTTTAAAAATTATAAACAGGGGCACAGCAATGACTTAACTGAGCTCTTAAGTAAGGTCGGCACCCGAACCCGAACATTTCAGTAAAAGTTCGGGTTCGGGTTCGGGTTTGGTGTTCGGGTAATATAATATACCATCGGATCCGAGTTTTCTCCAATCCGATGGTATATTTTAACTTGAAGCGGATTTGAGTTAGATCGTGAAAACTCAGATCCGACAGTATATTCTAACACAGAGGCGTTCCCATAGTGATGGGGACGCTTCAAGTTAGAATATACTGAGAACTGTGGACATAACGGCCCCCTGCTGTATACCATCGGAGTTTTCTCCAATCCGATGGTATATTTTAACTTGAAGCGGATTTGAGTTAGATCGTGAAAACTCAGATCCGACAGTATATTCTAACACAGAGGCGTTCCCATAGTGATAGGGACGCTTCAAGATAGAATATACTGAGAACTGTGGACATAACGGCCCCCTGCTGCCTGGCAGCACCTGATCTCTTACAGGGGGCTGTGATCCGCACAATTAACCCCTCAGGTGCCATACCTAAGGGGTTAATTGTGCGGATCACAGCCCCCTCTAAGAGATCAGGTGCTGCCAGGCAGCAGGGGGCCAGACCCCCCTCCCTCCTCAGTATTAAAATCATTGGTGGCAAGTGCGGCCCCCCTCCCTCCCTGCCCAGTATTAAAATCATTGGTGGCCAGTGTGGCCCCCCCACCCCCTCCCTATTAAAATCATTGGTGGGTAGTGTGGCCCCCCCACCCCCTATTAAAATTATTGGTGGCTAGTGCGGCCCCCCACCCACCCCCTATTAAAATCATTGGTGTCCAGTGCGGCCTCCCCTCTCCCCCCTAATTAAAATCATTGGTTAACAACCCCCCTCCCCCCCCACCGTCATTGGTGGCAGCAGAGCCGCAGTTCCGATCGGAGTCCCAGTTTAATCGCTGGGACTCCGATCGGTTACCATGGCAGCCAGGACGCTACTGCAGTCCTGGCTGCCATGGTTACTTAGCACTTTTAGCAGCATTATTCTTACATGCACTTTCTGTGACCGGCCGGCGGTCCTCCTACTGGTAAGTGAAAGGTCTGTGCCACGCATTGCTTATAGCACAGACCTGTCACTTACCAGTAGGAGGAGCGCCCAGCCGGCCACAGACAGCACACGTAAGTATAATGCTGCTAAAAGTGCTAAGTAACCATGGCAGCCAGGACTGCAGTAGCTGCAGTAGCGTCCTGGCTGCCATGGTAACCGATGCCATGGTAACTGCTCCGCTGCCACCAATGATGGGGGGGTTGTTAACCTATGATTTTAATTAGGGGTGGGGGGAGAGGGAAGACAGCACTGGACACCAATGATTTTAAATGGGGGGGGCCGCACTAACCACCAATGATTTTAATAGGGGGGTGGGGATGGGGGGGCTGCACTGGCCACCAATGATTTTAATACTGGGGAGGGAGGGGGGTCTGGCCCCTGCTGCCTGGCAGCACCTGATCTCTTACAGGGGGCTGAGATCGGCACAATTAACCCTCAGGTGTGGCACCTGAGGGGTTATTTGTGCAGATCACAGCCCCCTGTAAGAGATTGGGTGCTGCCAGGCAGCAGGGGGCAGTTATGTACACAGTTCTTAGTATATTCTAACTTGAAGCGTCCCCATCACCATGGGAACGCCTCTGTGTTAGAATATACTGTCAGATATGAGTTTTCACGATCGGGAAAACTCAGATCTGAAAACGCTGATACTATTATTTTCCATTATAACCATGTTATAACGGAAAATAATAAAGTGAAGTTCGGGTCCCCATTGACTTTAATGGGGTTCGGGTTTGGGTCCAAGTTTGGATCAAGTTCGGGTCCCGAACCCGAACTTTTTTAAAAGTTCGGCCGAACTCCCCGAACATCTAGGTGTTCGCTCAACTCTAGTCTTAAGCACTCTTGGGTGTAATCCATTTAAATCCAGAGCCTTGTTCACATTTACCCTATTTAACTTCTCTTGGACCATATCTACAGTTAGCCAATTGAGTATATCACTGGATGTACTAACAGCCCCGGCACCACAGATATCAGCTCCTTTCTCTTCTTTTGTATATACAGAGCTATAAAAACTATTTAGGAACTCTGCATTTTCCTTATCTTCAGTGACTTTTTTATATTTAAAAAACTTTTTGGGATTTGTTTTACTTTCTTTTGCTACCTGCTGTTTGTTTTGTATCTTTGCTAATTTTAACTCCTTTTTGAAGATTATTTTAAACCCTTTGTAATCTTCAAACGCTACAGCTGACCCCTCAGATTTGTAATTTTTAAATGCCCTCTTTTTGTCTTTTATTGCCCTTTTTACAGTAGCTGTAAGCAATGGGGGGTTTAATTTTAGCCTTTTATACTTGTTACCTACAGGGATAAATTTTATAGTGCAATTACTCAATGTGGATTTGAAGCTCTCCCATTTATCCTTAGTATTATTTTGTGACAGTAGCTGCTCCCAGTCTATGCCCTGAAATGCTGCCATCGACCCAGGGAAATTAGCCTTTCTGAAATTTTGTGTCTTTCCTCTGCCTGACAGAGTTTAGGGGAAATATAATTATATTGTGGTCACTATTACCTAGTGTTTCTCGAACAGTAGCATTACCAACAAGCTCTGCATCATTATAAATTACCAGATCCAACAGAGCATCGCCCCTTGTGGGAGCTTCTACAAACTAGCTGTCACGAATAGGAGTAGGGGAAACACCCATCGCACAATGTCCTAGGCTACCGGGCTGCAATGCAGGGGAAAGGGAGCTGGTCACCTCCTAAAACTTCCCTCAATAGGCCCTAGTCTCCTAGCTGTATGAGCCCCCTTCAAAGGTAAGGGGACTCATACCCACGTGCCTAGAAGTCTAGGAATCCCTGCATTGCCCTACAAATGATGACAGGGCAGAGAACACCTGTTCATCCACGAAACGGATGACAGACGTCTCCAGAGGCCCAGGAGCTGGTAGGGTGCAAGACTTTAATAGAACCAGTACGTCAGGTAAATAGCACAGCAACACAACTCTTACCTGCCGCAGCCGAGATGGAATGACGGCACAAACGACAAGCCGGACCTCCCTGTGGCTACAAGATGCATGGAGGCTCCAGGCTGGGAAGCACACAGTCTTGCTTTTGCTTACGCCCCCCGGGAAAGCAAGCCCCTTCCGGAGCAACATACACACACCAAAAGGAACACGTCAAGCAGCCATGCTGGTCACAACACCACAAATACCAGACATGGCACACCACACTAGATATACAACAAAACCAGAGAGGAAGGGTACAGGAAACAGACACTAAGGGGTAAGCAATGGACATAGATAACAACAATGACAACTAAGGGTGGCTTAGACAGAAGGTACACAAACAGCCCAGGAGCAGAGCTTCACACCAAGCTGACAACGAGCAAACTGACCTCATGCTCCAATACATCAGAATATAAAGAAACCTGAGGCCACACCCAACACACTCAAACAAGTTTAACCCCGTGCAAACCAAAGCAGGGAAAACACCATTAAAAGGGAAAGACACGCACATGTAAACAACATGTTGACCAGGCAACCACATGCGCGACAACCGTGCTTCAGCCAAAACAACCAGCCGAGACACTTGTTGCCAACGGCAACCGCATGTGAGGCAAACCTACATAAGCCACACATGCAGCAACCATCAAACGTTGCCACAGGCAACAAGATGAAGCCACGACCTTAACACAAGGTCGTGACACTAGCCCACAAAGTGGTCCTGCAGCAAGTTGACAAATTTTCTACCCTTTGCGGGTGAGGCAGAACCATGACCCCAGTCAATATCTGACAAGTTAAAATCTCCCATTATGACCACTGTACCAGCCTGTGCCGCCCGCTCTATTTGGTTATACAGCTGCGTTTCTATCTCTTCTGTGATGTTAGGGGGTCTATAGCTTACACCAAGTATTATTTTTTCAGTGCTTATATTCCTTTGAACATCCACCCATAAGGTTTACACATCCTCACCCACAATTGCCTCTTTCACACTTGTCTTCAGATCGCTCCTCACATACAGGCACACACCACCACTTTTTCTATTTACCTGGTCTTTCCTAAATAGTGTAATACCCTCAATATTTACAGCCAAGTCATGCGAAGAGCCCAACTATGTCACACCAACTACATCTATGTGTTATTCTAGTACCATAGCCTCCACCTCCCCCATTTTTCCAGCTAGACTTCTGGCATTTGTGAAGATACATTTTAAATTACTATTACCTGTAAAGTGAATATCCAGGATTTTTTGGTTACCTTGGTTGATTTTTGTATGTAACAGGTTCTTGTTACCAGCAGTTCTATTTTTCATAAATGTATAGTTATGCCCAGTCTTCTCCCTATTTTCCTCACTAACCCCATCCCCCACTAAATCCCCACTGTTCCCTTCTATAACCCACTCTCTATCTACACTATCTACCCCCTTATTAGTATGACCCACCACCCAACCCCCAGATCCTAGTTTAAAAGCCCCTCCAGCCGTCTAAACATTTTTTACCCCAGGACAGTTGCACCCTCCCCATTAAGGTGCAGCCCGACCCTAATGTAGAGACTGTAACCGACCGAGTCGGCCCAGTTCTCCATGAACCCAAACCCTTTCTTCCTGCACCAGCTTCTGAGCCACTTATTTAACTCCCTAAGCTGCCGTTGTCTCGCTGGTGACGGTCGTGGCACTGGTAGTATTTCTGAAAACACTACCTTGGAGGTCATGGACTTGAGCTTCTCACCTAGTTCCCTAAAATCGTGTTTAAGGACCTTCCATCTCCCACTGACTTTGTCATTGGTGCCAATGTGTACCATGACCGTCGGGTCTTCCCCAGCCCCACCCAGCAATATGTCAATCCGATCCGCGATATGCCGAACCTGAGCACATGGCAGACAACACACTGTTCGGCATTCATGGTCGCGGCGACAGATGACCCTGTCTATCTGCCTAATAATAGAGTCCCCTACCACCAGCATCTGCCTGACCTTTGCTGCACTCCTTTTCTCATCCTTCTTGCAGCGGTCATCCTCCTAGTTGCTAGGAGAAACGTGCAATCTCATGATAAAGTCGCACATTTTTGCACAAATTCTGGTTTGCACAGAAATGCACAAGTTTTGATATCAGAAAACTGATGTACGGGTATGATAAATTGGAGTCATATTTTACTCAGTGTCTTGAGTTTGTAGTTTAGGCAGCATTGACAAAGCTGACCGGGAAGCTGCATAACCTTGGAGAATTTTTTAATTAGTGAGAAGAGCATGGAACACACTGACCAGATAAACATAAAATCGCATGGCGACCTCAAGAACAGTGGCGACGTCAAGCCCCCAATCTATCCAGATCCATTTGTAGCAGTATACTGTCCTCTTCCGTGTAAATTACTTTACACAGTTTAGTGTCATCTGCAAAAAATTATATTTTACTGTGCAAGCCTTCTACAAGATAATTAATAAATACATTGAAGAAAATAGGGCCCAATACTGACCCCTGTGGTACCCCACTAGTGACAGTGACCTAATCTGACTGTGTACCATTAATAACCACCCTCTGTTTTCTATTATTGAGCCAGTTACTTAACCACATACAGACATTTTTTCCCAGTCTGAGCATTCTCATTTTATATACTAACCTTTTATGCAGGAGAGTGGCAAATGCTTTGGAGAAGTCCAGATATACGACATCCATTGATTCGCCGCTGTCAAGTCTAGAACTTACCTCCTCATAGAAACTGATTAAATTAGTTTGACATGACCGATCCCTCATGAAGCCATATGGTGTTATTTGCTTATTTTCATTGAAGTGCTCCAAGATAGCATCTCTTAGAAAACCTTCAAACAGTTTACCCACGACAGATGTTAAACTTACCAACCTATAGTTTCCAGGCTCTGTTTTTGGACCCTTTTTGAATATTGGCACCACATTTGCTGTGGAACACTCCCTGTCAGTATAGAGTCCTTAAATATCAGAAATAAGGGTCTGGCTATGACATTACTTAATTCTCTTAGTATACGGGGGTGTGTACCATCCTGTCCTGGCGATTTGTCTATTTTAATCTTTTTAGGATGCCGCTGTACTTCTTCCTGGGTCAGACAGGGCACTTTTAATGGGGAATTTACTTTTACATTCTGCATTTCATCTGACAGTTTATTTTCCTCAGTGAATACAGTGGAGAGAAAAATATTTAATAGCTTTGCTTTCTCCCCATCGCTCTCTGAAACTCCCCCCTCATCACTCTGTAAAGGGCCGGCACCTTCAGATTTATACTTTATACCATTTATATAATTGAAGAACATTTTAGGGTTAGTTTTACTTTCTTTGGCAATTAATCTCTCAGTCTCTAGTTTAGCCACTTTTATTTGTTTTTTTATATATTCTATTTTTTTTCTTATAGTTTTTCAGTGCTTCCTCACTACCCTCCTGTTTTAGTGATTTAAATGCTTTCTTTTTGTCATTTATTGCCTTCTTTACAGTTCTATTTATCCACATTGGTTTCTTCTTGTTCCTTAACCTTTTATTCCTATAAGGTATGTACTTCTCACAATTAGATTTCAGGATGCTTTTGAAAATATCCCATTTTGTGGCTGTATTTTTATTTTTGAGGACTTTGTCCCAGTTAGTTAGGCCTATGGCCTCTCTTAGTTGGCTACATTTTGCTTTTTTGAAGTTTGGTATTTTTGTTCCTCCCTGAAGAAACACACTTTTAAATGATAGTTGGAAGGGTATTACTTTATGGTCATTATTTCCCAGGTTTCCCCCAACCTGCACATCTGTTGTTCTGTCAGGTCTATTGGTTAATACTAAGTCTAGTATGGCTGTCCCTCTAGTCTGGTCCTGAAACAGTTGGAAAAGGTAATTGTCTTAGGTTATTGCCAAGAACCTGTTTCCTTTATGAGATGTACAGGTTTCAGTTTTCCAGTCTATATATTGCTAGTTGAAGTCCACCATAATAACGACCTCATTAGGATTTGCCGCCTCGTCTATCTCGTTTAGTAGCAGATTTTCTGTGGACTCTGGTATATTAGGTGGTTTATAATAAGCTCCTATTAGTAATTTTTTATTGTTTTTGCCTCCATGTATTTCTACCCACAGTGACTCCACATGTTCATGTCCCTCACTTATATCTTCTCGGACTGTTGGCTTTAGACAGGACTTTACCTAAAGGCAGACCCCTCCCCTCTCCGGTTTTGGCAATCCTTTCTAAACAGACTGTAACCCTGTACATTAACTGCCCAGTCATAGCTATCATCCAGCAATGTCTCAGTTATTCCCACTATGTCCTCCTCACACATGTCTAATTTCAGTTCCCCAGTTTTATTAGTCAGGCTTCTGGCATTAGTATACATACATTTAAGAGGTTTATGTATATTTTTTACCTTACACCTTTCCTTCTGGTTCAACAAAATAATTTATAAAACAAACTAAAGAAAATTGCCCAGACTAAAATGATGGTACCCTTAATTTTGTTGCACAACGTTATGCAGCAATCATGACAATCAAACATTTTCTGTAACTCCCAATGAGACTTCTGCAACTGTCCAAAGGTATTTTGGCCCACTCCTTGTAAGTAGAGTTGAGCAGACACCTGGATGTTCAGGTTCAAGGTTTGGCCTAACTTCACAAAAAAGTTCAAGTTTCGGGACCCAAACTTGACCTGAACTTGACCCCGAACCCCATTGAAGTCAATGGGGACCCGAACTTTTGAGCACTAAAATGGCTCTAAAAAAGTAATGGAAAGGGCTAGAGGGCTGCAAATGGCAGAAAAATGCTGTTAAGAGCATGACAAGTGCTCTGCAAACAAATGTGGATAGGGAAATGACTTAAAATAACATAAAATACATTAAAAAAAATATATATATTGATCTAGGAGGAGGATGTCCATATGGAGTAGGAGGTTGAGGAGGCGGTGGATATGGCGTTGTAGGTGGAAGCGGTGGTGGTGGAGGAGAAGGAGGTAGCCAACACAGTTTTTTTTTTTTTTAAGGGAATCTGTCACCTGCTTTTACCATTTTAAGCTGTCACCATCGCCATGCCCAGTGACGCCCCCCTGCAGTGCCCAGCCCGCCTTAATTTGAATCCCAAGAACGCCTTCTGATCCTCAAATAACCTCCCACACCCGGCAAACGGTTCCGTCCCCTCCCCACGTCATCGTCTACCCTCTAGAAATGCCCCGTCCTTCTTCCTGTCGGCGGCCAGAAAACTTGCGCAGGCGCTGTACCGCCTGCGGCCTGCGCCTGCACGATCATCAACCTCCTCAGGGCAACAGCGCTCAGATTACATCACTGGGCTCGGCACATGCCCAGTGAGACTTTTGAGGCTGTTGCCCTCAGGAGCTTGATGATCACGCAGGCGCAGGTTGCTGGCGGTACTGCGCCTGTGCAAGTTTTTTGGCCGCCGACAGGAAGAAGGACGGGGCATTTCTAGAAGGTAGACGATGACGTGGGGAGGGGGCAGAAACGTTTGCCGGGGTGTGGGAGGTTATTTGAGGATCAGGAGGCGTTCTTGGGATTCAAATTAAGGCGGGCTGGGCACTGCAGGGGGGCGTCACTGGGCACCGGAGAGGGAAAAAAACGCCCCTCTGGGCACCTTGGAGCTTCATTAGCATATCATATGCTAATGAAAAGGACAAAACAAAAAAAAGGACAAAACAAAATAAAGTAAGAATAAGACTGCTGGAAATAAGGTACTATAGTGAACATGGCGATGGTGACAGCCTAAAATGGTAAAAGCAGGTGACAGATTCCCTTTAAATTAGGGTACACCCCAAAACATTGGGAAATATAACCTGTGATAACCCCCTACAGCCATGCTAAACAAACGTTCAGACAATACACTGGCTGCAGGGCAGGCCAGCACCTCCAAGGCGTAAAGGGCAAGCTCAGGCCATGTGCCCAATTTGGAGACCCATCAGTCAGTACGTGTAGGCATGTGCACACATACTGCTCAACCATGTTGCACGTCCCCGTGATGTACACGATCCAATTGAATATTTTCTCTATTCTCCTTTCGATGTTCTTTTCTGCGCCTACCTTGGAGATCACAGGTAGCAGTGAATCAGGGTTCCAGGCCGGAGAGGGAGCCTGAGAAAGGGATACCACATCCAAGGGAGGTCAATGGATTAAATTAAATGTGATCGAGCGAAAATGTGGGACAAATTATTGAAGCCGCTTCCAAAGGAGGGGGCGAGTGGCAATTACCCACTCCCGACTCGGGGAGGTAGTGACGATAAATAACAATACAGGACTCTTAAGATGCCCTGTTATTGTAATGATTAATACAAAATTACAGGGAATGTCACTGGGGTATTTTGGATTTGGAAACGTTAGACAGGAGAGTTGACTCTAGATAACTTCTGACTGATCGCACGTCCCCGTGACGTCCATGATCCAATTGGATATCTTCTCTATCAACTTTTGATCTTCTTTTCTGCACCTACCATGTTGATCACGGTTAGCGGCGAATCAGGGTTCCACGCCAGAGAGGGAGCGTGAGAAAGGGATACCACATCCAAGGGATGGCTGAAATATGATCGAGCGGAAATGTGGGACAAGTTGTTAAAGCGGAAGGATCAAATAAAAGGAGGTGGCTCGTGTCAATTAAAGACGAATTTTAGAAATGTAAGTTCCTGTCACCTATGCAGAGCAGGGTTTTTTCATCGGCAAAACTGTGTTCATGTCACCCAACAACTGAACAGACAATGTTAGGTCCCTGTCACCTATACAGAGCAGGGGTTTGTATATGGCAAAATTGGTAAAATGTCACCTGAAAAATGTAACAGATGATTTTTTTAAATTTAGGTCCCTGTCAGCTATGCAGAGCAGGGATTTATTCACTGCAAAAGTGGTAAAATATCACCCAAGAATGTAACAGACGCTTTTGCACCCACCCTGCTCCCTCTTTTGCTGTGCTGGTGCCTCTGTGCGACCACCGCCTCTTCCTCTGAAATAGACAGGTCACTCGCATGACCTTGATACCATGTGGGGTCTAGTATATCATCTTCCACATCATCTTCCACCAACTCTTTACCGCTGCCCTTCTTGTTGGTCTGCAGACTGCAGAAGGTTGGCACCTGTGTTTTGTCATCATCAGAGACGTGCTGTGGTGGTCTTCCAATGTCCTCATCCTGAAACATAAGTGGTTGGGCATCAGTGCACTCAATCTCTTCCACTTCTGGTGCAGAGCTATGTGGATGGCCCACAGAAACCCTGCCAGCAGAGTCATCAAAAAGCATAACAGACTGCTGCATGACTTGGGGCTCAGACTGCTTGCCTGATTTGCAAGGGGGTGAGTTGAAAGACATATGGCCATGGGCTGTAGGTGACAACTCTGATCTTTCAGCAGGGGACTTGGTGGGAGAAAATGTGAATGAACTATAGTTACCGTCAGCCTCCCAATCTACTATAGTCTGTACTTGTTCTGACCTCACCATTCGCACTGTCCTAAATGCAGTGTAGGCCGCAAATGTACTTTCTAGCTCAAAAGATGAGCATTTGTCACCCAACAAGGTAACAGACGAACTAGTGAAATGTATTTCCTTGTCCACTAGGTAGAGCAGGAGTATAACACAGCCAAAAATTGGTGAATTTCACCCAACAATGTAACAGACGAATTAGTGAAATGCATTTTTTTGTCCACTAGGTAAAGCAGGGGTATATCATAGCCAACAATAGGTGAATGTCACCCAACAATGTAACAGACAAATTAGTGAAATGTATTTCCCTTTCCACTATGTAGAGCAGGGGTATATCACAGCCAAACATTTTAGAATTTCACCTAACAATGTAACAGACAAATTAGTGAAATGTATTTCCTTGTCCACTAGGTAGAGCAGGGGTATATCACAGACAAAAATTGGTGAAGGTCACCCAACAATGTAACAGTCGAATTAGTGAAATGTATTTCCTTGTACACTAGGTAGAGCAGGGGTATATCACAGCCAGAAATTGGTGAAGGTCACCCAACAATGTAACAGTCAAATTAGTGAAATGTATTTCCTTGTACACTAGGTAGAGCAGGGGTATATCACAGCCAAAAATTGGTGAATATCACCCAACAATGTAACAGTCGAATTAGTGAAATTTATTTCCTTGTCCACTAGGTAGAGCAGGGGTATATCACAGCCAAAAATTGGTGATTTTCACCCGACAATGTAAGACAAATTAGTGAAATGTATTTCCCTGTCTACTAGGTAGAGCAGGGGTATATCACAGCCCAAAATTGGTGATTTTCACCCGACAATGCAACAGACAAATTAGTGAAATGTATTTTTCCTGTCCACAATGTAGAGCAGGGGTATATCACAGCCAAAAATTTGGGATATATAACCCGACAATGTATCAGACAAATTAGTTAAATGACTTAAAATAAAATAAAATAAGTAAAAATTAAAAATAATAATCTTGATCTATGAGGTGAAGGTCCATATGGAGTAGGAGGTTGAGGAGGCAGTGGACGTAGTGGTTTAGGTGGAAGCGGCGGTGGAGGTGGAGGAGGTAGCCAACACTGGTTTTTGGTTTAAATTTTAAATTTTTTTGTTTAAATTAAGGTACACCCCAAAAAAGTGGGAAATATAAAAAATACAACAATGAGAAAATTGCGCTGAAGTATAATAATGGCTGGGTAATGCCGGTATACATGTCAATTATGCACAAGGTACGGACAAGTCCTGTGGGATCCATGCCTGGTTCATTTTAATGAACGTGAGCTTGTCCACATTGGCTGTGGACAGGCAGCTGCGCTTGTCTGTGATAACGCCCCCTGCCATGCTAAACACACGTTCAGACAATACACTGGCTGCAGAACAGGCCAGCACCTCCAAGGTTTAACCACTTCCCATCCGGGCCATTTGCCCCCTTCCTGACCAGGCCTAATTTTGCAAATCTGACATATCTCACTTTATGTGGTAATAACTTTGGAACGCTTTTACTTATCCAAGTCATTCAGAGATTGTTTTCTCGTGACACATTGTACTTCATGTTAGTCATAAATTTGAGTCAATATATTTCACCTTTATTGATGAAAAAATCCCAAATTTACCCAAAATTTTGAAAAATTTACAATTTTCTAAATGTCAATTTATCTGCTTTTAAAACAGAAAGTGATACCTCATGAAATATTTATTGCTTAACATTCCCCATATGTCTACTTTATGTTAACATCATTTTGGAAATGTCATTTTATTTTTTGGGGATGTTAGAAGGCTTAGAAGTTTTAGAAGCAATTCTTAAAATTTTAAAGAAATTTGCCAAAACCCACTTTTTAAGGACCAGTTCAGGTCTGAAGTCACTTTGGGGGGCTTACATAGTGGATACCCCCATAAATTACCACATTGTAGAAACTACACCCCTTAATTACTTAAAACCGATTTTACAAACTTTGTTAACCCTTTAGGCGTTCCACAAGAATTAAAGGAAAATGGAGATAAAAAAATTATTTCACCTTTTTGGCAGATTTTCCATTTTAATCCAATTTTTTTTTTTAACGCATCGATGGTTAACAGCCAAACAAAACTCAATATTTATTACCCAGATTCTGCAGGTTACAGAAACACCCCACATGTGGTCATAAACTGCTGTATTAGCACACGGCAGGGCGCAGAAGAAAAGGAGCGCCACATGGTTTTTAGATGCCATGTCCCATTTGAAGCCCCCCTGATGCACCCTTACAGTAGAAACTCCCAAGAAGTGACCCCATTTTGGAAACTAGGGGATAAGGTGCCAGTTTTATTAGTACAGTTTTTGGGTACATATGATTTTTTGATCATTCATTATAACACTTTATGGGGCAAGGTGACAAAAAAATTGGTTGTTTTAGCACAGTTTTTATTTATTTATTTTTACAGCATTCACCTGAGGGGTTCGGTCAAGTGCCATTTTTATAGAGCAGATCTTTACGGATGTGGTGATACCTAATATGTATACTTTTTGTTATTTATTTAAGTTTTACACAATAATAGCATTTTTGAAACCAAAAAATTATGTTTTAATGTGTCCATATTCTGAGAGCTAGTTTTTATTTTTTTTTATTTTTTTATGTAGGGGTTCATTTTTTGCGGGAGGAGGTGATGGTTTTATTGGTACCATTTTGTGGGACATACGCCTTTTTGATCACTTGGTGTTGCACTTTTTGTGATGTAAGGTGACAAAAATGGCTACAGGTACGCCCTTGTGCCTTGGTACTTAAGGACACAGGGCGTACATGTACGCCCTGTGTATTTTCGATCACAGCCGCGCGGCGGGCGGTGATCGGAACCCCGTGCCTGCTCAAATCATTATCACGGTCGGCGTGACTATCACATACATGACACAGAGGGAGAGAACAAGGAAGGCCCTGACCAAGTGAGAGGGAAGGTGGTGACCCCTGACTCACCTAGCGGCTGGCACCTGGCTGCCCTGACGTCCCTAGACGGGTTCCTCACCTGTACGCCGATCACGTGCCTAAAGCCCTGGCTTTCCCTAAGCTGAGCCCTAGATAGTAAACAGGGCGGTGGGAACACTAGTCCGCACCACTAGCTCTAAAGGAAAACACCAAGGGAAGGACAGACAATACAAACTCAACATATAATCCCAGGTGGGTGACAACAGGAGACAACAAGAAGCCCAACAGGGATCCGGAGGGTAGCACTCTGGAACGACAACCAGGATTCACAACTCCAGTGGGTCAGTATAGATGTCCATGCAGGAAGCTCTATAACTGGCAACTAGAGAAGTGTGAGGGGAGAATATAAGGAGGTTGGGAGTGGCAGACAAGAAACAGCTGAGGAGGAGAAGCTACGGATCCCTGATTGAGACAAAAAGGATAGCAAGGCAAACACAGAAAACAATCACTAAGAAACAACGTGATCTTTAGATATAGAGCGCGCAGCCACCCGCTGCGACCTCCTGACCCCGGGTATAACGGAGTCAGACGTGGCTCTAGATACCCTCGTGACAATCATTGAGCAGGCACTTGGGGCAAATGCGCCGGGGGGTCCGGTGACCCCCCATATATGCGATCGCAGAAAACTGCAGGTCAATTCAGACCTGCGGTTTTCTGCGTTTCCGGGTTGTTCGGGTCTCTGAAGACCCGATAACCCGGAACAGGATGGTGATGGTGGTGTGATTACACCCCACCAATCACCATCCAGCAATCCTGAGTGGTGATGGTGACATCACCACTCAGGATCGCTTTCTGATTGGTCTGTGGGCGGTCCGGCGGCAGATTCAAAAGAGGCAGGCGCTCCTCTCCCCCTCCTTTTGTGTTCCGGAGCCGGAGGAGAGAGGAGCTGCCTGCACGTGTGTCCACCATCACTGCCAGCACCCCCAGGACCCGATCTGTGCCCCCAGGACCCGATCTGTGCCCCAGCACCCCCCATCAGGTACATAGGGACAGCATAGGGAAAGTTTGGTTTAGGCAGGGAAAAAAAGGAAAGTTAGTTTCTGAACTTTTCTGAACTTTGATTGCATCACCCTAAGTTAGGGTGTCTGGGGTCCACAGCACAGCTGTGTGACCCTAGACCCCCCAGGGGTACTGCTCACCCAGTGAGGATGAGGATGACCCCACATTCCTGTTGTCATCCGCATCCTCCTCATCATCTAGCGATGATGATGAGCCCCAAAGGCGGCGGAGACGCCGCCAGGCGGAGCAAGGGGACCGCCATGTTAGGGACCCTGTGGCCCACACTAGTACGAGCAGCTCTGGGGCTCGTACTGGTTTCCCGGCCCACCAGTTAAATCCACCGGAGCCCCCTACCGGTGAACTTGTCTGGTGTAGACCAGAGCGATGCGAGCCCGTGATTCCTGATTTTGTAGGCCAATCAGGAATCCAGATTTCCACAGTGGGCTACACTGAATATGACTTTTTTTGTCCTTTGTTCAGTGACTCACTGGTAAATCTGATGGTGGAGCAGACGAATCTGTACGCCCAACAGTTCGTCGCTCAACACCCGGGCTCCTTTTTGGCCAGGCCCGGTGGCTGGACGCCGGTCAGTGCAGCCGAAATGAGGACATTTTGGGGCCTCGTGCTGCATATGGGCCTGGTGAAAAAACCCAGTGTCAGGCTGTACTGGAGTGGGGACGTCCTATACCAGGCCCCACTTTACAGTACAGCCATGACACGCTCCCGGTTTGAGGCCATCCGGAAATGTCTGCATTATTCCGATAATGCAGCATGTCCTCCCCCGAGGTGAGGCCGGTCATCGATCACTTTGGGGCCAAATTCATGGAGGCCTATGTACCTGGAAGGGAGGTCGCGGTTGATGAGTCTCTCATTGTGTTCAAGGGGAGACTCATTTTCCGCCAGTATGTGCCCTCCAAGCGGGCGAGGTATGGCGTGAAGCTATACAAAATTTGTGAGAGTACCTCAGGGTACACTTACAAATTTCGTGTGTACGAGGGGCGAGATTCCTGGATTCAACCCCCAGAATGTCCCCCCACTCTGGGTGTTACCGGGAAACTTGTGTGGGACCTTATGTACCCACTGCTGGATAAGGGTTACCACCTTTACGTGGATAACTTTTATACCAGTATCCCCTTGTTCCAGTCCCTTGCCGCCAGATCAACGTCCGCTTGTGGGACCGTGCGGAAAAATCAACGCGGCCTCCCTGCCGACCCCCTTTAGGTACCTATCCTCAGGGGTGAGACCCGTGCCCTTACCACTGGAAACCTGTTGCTGGTCAGGTATAAGGACAAGAGGGATGTCCTTATGCTGTCCACAATTCATGGTAACGGCATCACCCCTGTTCCTGTGCGAGGTACCGCGGCAACGGTCCTCAAGCCCGATTGTAGCCTACAATCGGTATATGGGAGGAGTTGATCTCTCTGATCAAGTCCTCAAGCCATATAATGCCATGCGCAAAACCCGGGCATGGTACAAAAAAGTTGCAGTCTACTTGGTGCAGGTTGCCATGTACAACTCTTTTGTACTATCCCCAAGCGCTGACAGCACAGGGACATTCCTCCAGTTCTATGAGGCAGTCCTCAAGGCCCTGATCTTTTCGGACCGGGAAAGAGCAGGCCGGAGTACCCCGGATCGTCCCTGGCCAACACTTTCCAGGTGTGGTCCCCCATACTGGAAAGAAGGGACGAACCCCAAAAAAGTGCAGAGTGTGTCGCAGGAGGGGGATACGGAAGGACACGACTACTCAGTGCGACACGTGCCCCGATCATCCGGGCCTCTGCATTGACGGTTGCTTCAGGGAGTATCACACTTCCATGGAGTGCTAAATTTATATTCCCCTTCCCCAATTTAGCCACTGACAATCTGTCACAGCCAGACAGCTGAGAAGCGCTCACAGGAGCTTCTCAGATCCTCCTCCTTGAATTTCTTTGTTTTGGTTTAGTTTCTCATCTCGTTAGTCTATCTCAGCTGTCATGCAGTTGGACTAATTGCTACCCTTTAAGTTCCTCCCCATAATGCAGTAGTGTGCGGCTGATACAACTTCCTGGAGTGTGTGTGCATGCTGTTCCCAGTTCCCAGTTCCCAGTTCCTAGTTCCCAGTTCCCAGTCCTCAGTCCTCAGTCGTCAGTTGTCTGCAAGATAAGTGCTGTTTATGTATTTATGATTTTGTCTTTTCTGGATCCAGGTGACCCTGACTCCCTCCGTGTCAGTGTAGGGAGCCGGTGGTCGTGTCCCTTCACTATTGTAGGGTCTTCAGGTAATAGATAGCCGAGAAACGTGGATATGCGGCCATCCACCTTTGGGGTGTTCGCATAGGCTGAGCAGTGAGGGAGAGCGGCAGGTCTATTGCAGGGGTCTCCCTTTGTTCCTTAGTTGTGGATCCAGAGAGACATTGTTTATATGGTATTGTCTTGTTTCCTGTACACCATCCGTGACATTATCAGCCGCCAAAACCGTCTCAAGCATGGATCCGGTTTCACTTTTGGCTGAACGCTTTCAGGGTCTTTCTTTGGAGGTAGCTGATCTCCGTAAGACTTTTTCTCAGTTTCAAGTGACTGGTTCAGCTTGCGTTCATGGAGTTTGTGCTGAGCCTAAGATCTCGCTCCCGGATACGTTCTCCGGGGGTAGTGAGAATTTTGTGCGTTTTAGAGAGGCTTGCAAACTCCATTTTCGCCTTCTTCCCCATTCTTCTGGTGATGAAGAACGGAGGGTGGGGATCATTATATCGCTGCTCAGGCGTAACGCTCAGTCCTGGGCCTTTTCGCTGCCGGAGGGGGCACGGCCCCTTCGTTCAGTGGATGAATTCTTTTTAGCCCTGGGTCAGATATATGATGATCCGGATCGTATTGCTCTGGCTGAGTCTAGACTACGTCTGTTATGCCAGGGTAAACAATCCGCAGAGATATACTGTTCAGAATTTCGGAGATGGGCAGCAGATACGGGTTGGAATAATGCTGCACTCCGAAGTCAATTTTGCTATGGTCTTTCAGAGGGATTGAAAGATGCATTTGCCTTTCATGAAAGACCTACCTCCTTGGATTCTGCTATGTCTCAGGCTGTTCGTATTGACAGGCGTCTCAGAGAGAGAGGAGAGATCTCTCCTTCCTGTCATACTCAGTCCCGGGACAGTGCAGCGGTCTCATTCTGTGCACAGGGGTCTCAGTCGCTGTCAGCCCCTTCTGAGCAGGAGTCCATGCAGCTGGGGTTGATTGCCTCTGACAATAGAAGATTCAGCCCGCAGGGGAGGGTTTGTTTTTGTTGTGGAGGTATAAATCATCTGGCAAATGTTTGTCCCTCTAGGAGATTCAGGCAGTTTTCTGGGAGTAATAAAGAGACAAAAAGGAAAAAATCTTTTAAAAATGTTCAGTCTGTTACTATTGGCAGGGTTGAGGCGGAAATTGAAGGTTTTCCGTTTGCTTGTAGTTCCCGTTTTGTCCTGCCTGCTAGGGTGGCGCTAGAGAGCAAGAGCATTTTTTGTGAGATTTTTGTGGATAGTGGAGCAGCTGTCAACCTCATTGATAATCAATTTCCAGGTATGCACTCATGGTTTCCAGGTATGCACTTTGGGAAAGGATATTCCTGTTTTTGCTATTGATTCAGCTCCACTTTCTCAGAAATCATTAAAGGGCATAGTTCACAATATCCGTTTAATTGTGAGTGATGCTTATGTTGAGGATGTGTCATGTTTCGTCCTTAGCGGTTTGCCTACTCCTCTAGTGTTGGGGCTACCCTGGCTCACTAAACATAACCCCACCATTGATTGGCAAGCGAGGCAAATCACCCGTACGCCGATCACGTGCCTAAAGCCCTGGCTTTCCCTAAGCTGAGCCCTAGATAGTGAACAGGGCGGTGGGAACACTAGTCCGCACCACTAGCTCTAAAGGAAAACACCAAGGGAAGGACAGACAATACAAACTCAACATATAATCCCAGGTGGGTGACAACAGGAGACAACAAGAAGCCCAACAGGGATCCGGAGGGTAGCACTCTGGAACGACAACCAGGATTCACAACTCCAGTGGGTCAGTATAGATGTCCATGCAGGAAGCTCTATAACTGGCAACTAGAGAAGTGTGAGGGGAGAATATAAGGAGGTTGGGAGTGGCAGACAAGAAACAGCTGAGGAGGAGAAGCTACGGATCCCTGATTGAGACAAAAAGGATAGCAAGGCAAACACAGAAAACAACCACTAAGAAACAACGTGATCTTTAGATATAGAGCGCGCAGCCACCCGCTGCGACCTCCTGACCCCGGGTATAACGGAGTCAGACGTGGCTCTAGATACCCTCGTGACAATCATTGAGCAGGCACTTGGGGCAAATGCGCCGGGGGGTCCGGTGACCACCCATATATGCGATCGCAGAAAACTGCAGGTCAATTCAGACCTGCGGTTTTCTGCGTTTCCGGGTTGTTCGGGTCTCTGAACACCCGATAACCCGGAACAGGATGGTGATGGTGGTGTGATTACACCCCACCAATAACCATCCAGCAATCCTGAGTGGTGATGGTGACATCACCACTCAGGATCGCTTTCTGATTGGTCTGTGGGCGGTCCAGCGGCAGATTCAAAAGAGGCAGGCGCTCCTCTCCCCCTCCTTTTGTGTTCCGGAGCCGGAGGAGAGAGGAGCTGCCTGCACGTGTGTCCACCATCACTGCCAGCACCCCCAGGACCCGATCTGTGCCCCCAGGACCCGATCTGTGCCCCAGCACCCCCCATCAGGTACATAGGGACAGCATAGGGAAAGTTTGGTTTAGGCAGGGAAAAAAAGGAAAGTTAGTTTCTGAACTTTTCTGAACTTTGATTGCATCACCCTAAGTTAGGGTGTCTGGGGTCCACAGCACAGCTGTGTGACCCTAGACCCCCCAGGGGTACTGCTCACCCAGTGAGGATGAGGATGACCCCACATTCCTGTTGTCATCCGCATCCTCCTCATCATCTAGCGATGATGATGAGCCCCAAAGGCGGCGGAGACGCCGCCAGGCGGAGCAAGGGGACCGCCATGTTAGGGACCCTGTGGCCCACACTAGTACGAGCAGCTCTGGGGCTCGTACTGGTTTCCCGGCCCACCAGTTAAATCCACCGGAGCCCCCTACCGGTGAACTTGTCTGGTGTAGACCAGAGCGATGCGAGCCCGTGATTCCTGATTTTGTAGGCCAATCAGGAATCCAGATTTCCACAGTGGGCTACACTGAATATGACTTTTTTTGTCCTTTGTTCAGTGACTCACTGGTAAATCTGATGGTGGAGCAGACGAATCTGTACGCCCAACAGTTCGTCGCTCAACACCCGGGCTCCTTTTTGGCCAGGCCCGGTGGCTGGACGCCGGTCAGTGCAGCCGAAATGAGGACATTTTGGGGCCTCGTGCTGCATATGGGCCTGGTGAAAAAACCCAGTGTCAGGCTGTACTGGAGTGGGGACGTCCTATACCAGGCCCCACTTTACAGTACAGCCATGACACGCTCCCGGTTTGAGGCCATCCGGAAATGTCTGCATTATTCCGATAATGCAGCATGTCCTCCCCCGAGGTGAGGCCGGTCATCGATCACTTTGGGGCCAAATTCATGGAGGCCTATGTACCTGGAAGGGAGGTCGCGGTTGATGAGTCTCTCATTGTGTTCAAGGGGAGACTCATTTTCCGCCAGTATGTGCCCTCCAAGCGGGCGAGGTATGGCGTGAAGCTATACAAAATTTGTGAGAGTACCTCAGGGTACACTTACAAATTTCGTGTGTACGAGGGGCGAGATTCCTGGATTCAACCCCCAGAATGTCCCCCCACTCTGGGTGTTACCGGGAAACTTGTGTGGGACCTTATGTACCCACTGCTGGATAAGGGTTACCACCTTTACGTGGATAACTTTTATACCAGTATCCCCTTGTTCCAGTCCCTTGCCGCCAGATCAACGTCTGCTTGTGGGACCGTGCGGAAAAATCAACGCGGCCTCCCTGCCGACCCCCTCTAGGTACCTATCCTCAGGGGTGAGACCCGTGCCCTTACCACTGGAAACCTGTTGCTGGTCAGGTATAAGGACAAGAGGGATGTCCTTATGCTGTCCACAATTCATGGTAACGGCATCACCCCTGTTCCTGTGCGAGGTACCGCGGCAACGGTCCTCAAGCCCGATTGTATCATCGCCTACAATCGGTATATGGGAGGAGTTGATCTCTCTGATCAAGTCCTCAAGCCATATAATGCCATGCGCAAAACCCGGGCATGGTACAAAAAAGTTGCAGTCTACTTGGTGCAGGTTGCCATGTACAACTCTTTTGTACTATCCCCAAGCGCTGGCAGCACAGGGACATTCCTCCAGTTCTATGAGGCAGTCCTCAAGGCCCTGATCTTTTCGGACCGGGAAAGAGCAGGCCGGAGTACCCCGGATCGTCCCTGGCCAACACTTTCCAGGTGTGGTCCCCCATACTGGAAAGAAGGGACGAACCCAAAAAAAGTGCAGAGTGTGTCGCAGGAGGGGGATACGGAAGGACACGACTACTCAGTGCGACACGTGCCCCGATCATCCGGGCCTCTGCATTGACGGTTGCTTCAGGGAGTATCACACTTCCATGGAGTGCTAAATTTATATTCCCCTTCCCCAATTTAGCCACTGACAATCTGTCACAGCCAGACAGCTGAGAAGCGCTCACAGGAGCTTCTCAGATCCTCCTCCTTGAATTTCTTTGTTTTGGTTTAGTTTCTCATCTCGTTAGTCTATCTCAGCTGTCATGCAGTTGGACTAATTGCTACCCTTTAAGTTCCTCCCCATAATGCAGTAGTGTGCGGCTGATACAACTTCCTGGAGTGTGTGTGCATGCTGTTCCCAGTTCCCAGTTCCCAGTCCTCAGTCCTCAGTTGTCTGCAAGATAAGTGCTGTTTATGTATTTATGATTTTGTCTTTTCTGGATCCAGGTGACCCTGACTCCCTCCGTGTCAGTGTAGGGAGCCGGTGGTCGTGTCCCTTCACTATTGTAGGGTCTTCAGGTAATAGATAGCCGAGGAACGTGGATATGCGGCCATCCACCTTTGGGGTGCTCGCATAGGCTGAGCAGTAAGGGAGAGCGGCAGGTCTATTGCAGGGGTCTCCCTTTGTTCCTTAGTTGTGGATCCAGAGAGACATTGTTTATATGGTATTGTCTTGTTTCCTGTACACCATCCGTGACACAATCGGATAACAAACTATGGTTCTCAGACTTGAGACACCCAAAAAAACTAAAATAATTGATTAAAAGTAGACATATTAGGTATTGCCGCGTCTGTAATAATCTCCTCTATAAAACTACCCCATGACCTAACCCCCCAGATTAACACGGTCAAGGAAAAAAAAAAAAAAGTGCAAAAAAAGGTTTTTTTTGTCACCTTACACAATGAAAAGTTTAATAGCAAGCGATCAAAAAGTCATATAGCCCCCAAAATAGTGCCAATAAAACCGTCCGCTCATCCCGCAAAAAATGAGCCCCCACATGAGATAATTCGATAAACAAATTTAAAAAAAATGATCCTTAGACTTTAGAGATACCCCCAAAAAAATTTGTAGCAAAAAAGATAATATAGTCTAAAACCTAAATAATTGTAAAAAAAGTAGACTTATTAGGTATTTCCGCGTCCGTAAGAATCTCCTCTATAAAAATACCCCATGAACCAACCCCCCAGATTAACACGGTCAAAAAAAAAAGGTGCAAAAAAAGAATTTTTTTGTCACCTTACATAACAAAAAGTTTAATAGCAAGCGATAAAAAAGTCATATAGCCCCCAAAATAGTGCCAATAAAACCGTCCGCTCATCCCGCAAAAAATGAGCCCCCACACGAGATAATTGGATAAAAAAAAATAAAAAACAATGACCCTTAGACTTTAGCGATACCCAAAAAAAAGATTTGTATCAAAAAAGATAATATAGTCACAAACCTAATTAATTGTAAAAAAAAAGTAGACTTATTAGGTATTGCCGCGTCCGTAAGAATCTCCTCTATAAAAATATCCCATTACCTAACCCCCCAGATTAACACGGTTAAAAAAAAAAAAAAAAACTGTGCCAAAACCGCTATTTTTGCCACTTTTCCATTTCAATCTGTTTTTTCCGGTAACAAAACAAGGGTTAACAACCAAACAAAACTTAATATTTATTACCCTGATACTGCAGTTTACAGAAACACCACATTTGTGGTCGTAAACTGCTGTATCAGTAAAAGGGAGGCCGCAAAAGGAAAGGACCGACATGGTTTCTGGAAGGCCGATTTTGATGGCCTTTTTTATTGACACCATGTCCCTTTTGAAGCCCCCCTGATGCACCCTAGAGTAAAAACTCCCCAAAACTGACCCCATCTAAGAAACTACACCCCTCAAGGTATTCAAAACTGATTATACAAACTTTATTTACCCTTTAGGTGTTCCTCAACAGTTAATGGCAAATGGAGATGAAATTTCAGAATTAAAATTTTTGGTAACCTTGCCTCACAAAAATGTAATATAGAGCAACCAAAAATCATATTTACCCTAAAAATAGTCCCCCAAAAAATGCCACCTTATCCCGTAGTTTCCAAAATGGGGTCACTTTTAGGGAGTTTCTACTCCAGGGGTGCATCAGAGGGGTTGAAACAGGACACGGTGTAAATAAACCGGTCCATAAAAATCAGCCCTCCAAAAACCATACGGCGCACCTTTCACTCTACGCCCCGCTGTGTGGCCGTACAGTAGTTCACGGCCACATATTGGGTGTTTCTGTAAACGGCAGAGTCAGGGCAATAAAGATACAGTCTTGTTTGGCTCTTAACCCTTGCTTTGTTAGTGGAAAAAATGGGTTAAAATGGAAAATTAGACAAAAAAATGAAATTCTCAAATTTCATCCCCATTTGCCAATAACTCTTGTGCAACACCTAAAGGGTTAACGACGTATGTAAAATCAGTTTTGAATACCTTGAGGGGTGTAGTTTCTTAAATGGGGTCACTTTTAGGGAGTTTCTACTCTAGGGGTGCATCAGGGGGCTTCAAATGGGACATGGTGTAAATAAACCAGTCCATAAAAATCAGCCCTCCAAAAACCATACGGCGCACCTTTCACTCTACACCCCGCTGTGTGGCCGTACAGTAGTTTACCGTCACATATTGGGTGTTTCTGTAAATGGCAGAGTCAGGGCAATAAAGATACAGTCTTGTTTGGCTGTTAACCCTTGCTTTGTTAGTGGAAAAAATGGGTTAAAATGGAAAATTAGACAAAAAAATTAAATTCTCAAATTTCATCCCCATTTGCCAATAACTCTTGTGCAACACCTAAAGGGTTAACAACGTATGTAAAATCAGTTTTGAATACCTTGAGGGATGTAGTTTCTTAGATGGGGTCATTTTTGGGTGGTTTCTATTATGTAAGCCTCGCAAAGTGACTTCAGACCTGAACTGGTCCCTAAAAATTTAGTTTTTGTAAATTGCTGAAAAATTTCAAGATTTGCTTCTAAACTTCTAAGCCTTATAACATCCCCAAAAAATAAAATATCATTCCCAAAATAATTCAAACATGAAGTAGACATATAGGGAATGTAAAGTCATCACAATTTTTGGGGGTATTACTATGTATTACAGAAGTAGAGAAACTGAAACTTTGAAATTTGCAAATTTTTCCAAATTTTTGTTAAATTAGGTATTTTTTGGTGCAAAAAAAATAATTTTTTTGACTTCATTTTACCAGTGTCCATGAAGTACAATATGTGATGAAAAAACAATCTCAGAACAGCCTGGATAAGTCAAAGCGTTTTAAAGTTATCAGCACTTAAAGTGACACTGGTCAGATTTGCAAAAAATGGCCTGGTCCTAAGGTGTAAAAAGGCTGTGTCCTTAAGGGGTTAAAAAAAATATAATTATGGTGTTTATCGGACTGGGTCGCTCATGTGATATATTTCACTGACGCGGCAATACCAAATACGTCTATTTTATTTTTTCTATTTTTACAAAAAAAAAATGTATTCCTTTTTTCCTTTTTTTGTTATTTTTTTAACACTTTATTTTTTTTATTTTACACTTTGCATCCCCCATAAGGTCATGCAAGACCTCTGGGGGACATTTACTTCACTTTTTTTTTTTTTCATTGTTGATTTCTCCTGTAACTGGGGCTGACATAGTAGCCCCAGTTACAGGATAAATACACCCCCCAGAGAGGCTGTACAGCTCAATACAGCGCTGTACAGCCTCAGTGCAGGGCTGATGGAGGTCTCTGAAAGACCTCACACAGCTCCTGCACTCTCCAGCCCCCGGCGATCAGATGACCGCCGGGCCGGAACAGGAAGCGCATAGCGCTGGTTGGTTGTTGTGGCGTGCTGACAAAGCTTTTCCACATTTCGGCCATGCTAACCCTGCCTTCTGAGGTGCTGGCGGTGCCCCAGCTGCGTTGGCGACCTCTTCCACTCTGCCCCCGCTGTCAGGTGGGAATGCTACCAGCAGTGCTTCTACCAGCGTGCGCTTGTACTCGCGCATCTTGCGATCACGCTCCAGTGACGGAATTAAGGACGGTACGTTGTCCTTGTAAGGGGGATCCAGAAGCGTGGCCACCCAGTAATCAGCACAAGTTAGAATGTGGCCAACTCGGTGGCCGTTGCGGAGACACTGCAGCATGTAATGGCTCATGTGTGCCAGGCTGCCCAGAGGCAACGACAAGCTGTCCTCTGTGGGAGGTGTATCGTCTGTGTCCTCTGTATCCCCCCAGCCACGCACCATTGATGGCCATGAGCTGGTTTGGGTGCCACCCTGCTGTGAACACGGTTCCTCCTCCTCCTCCACCTTGTCATCCTCCAGAACTGTGCCCTGGCTGGACAATTGTGTATCTGGCGTTTGTGGGTGCAGGAACCCACCCTCGAAGCCACTTGTGAATGACTGGCCTGAAACCCTTGGAAATGACCCCTCTTGCTCCTCCTACTCCTGTGCCACATCCTCTTCCATCATCGCCCGAAGCGTTTTTTTCAAGGAGACATAGAAGTGGGATAGTAACGCTGAGAATGGCGTCATTGGTACTTGTTAGGAGAATTTACTCTCTTTTACCTAACTTGTCCCTGTCTTCAGATTTCGGTGATCAGCTTGAATTAACCCTAACTGGTACCAGGAGAATGAATAAGATAACACTGAAGAGTGTGTAGTTCTAACCCATTCTGGTTTATTCACAGCTGGCAAACAGTTTTAAAAGAGGGGGTTGAGCTTCCTTTACATCCAATCATATGTTAGCATTAGTATTTGACCTATGGTATGGTCACACATAAGCTCTGCATTAACATAATAGCTGACTCATAGTAACAGCATTTGACCAATCAGGTATATACACATAAGCTAGCATACAGTTGAACGAGATGTCCTTATATGGCTTGAACTGTTCATACTTTCAAACTGTATGGATTCCATGAAACAGTTTAAGGAAGTGTCTCACATTCCATAGGGGGGAGGGAGGTTTTGTAGTGCACTAACCAAATGTAATACACGTGGCTAAATGAGACAAAATGGAGTCACATATATCCCATCAAATCCCCTCTTAGAACCTTATATATATACCTTATACTATATGGTTCTTTCTCTGCTCTTCCTTGGTTTGCTTGTAAGCCTTTAGATATTCCATATACCCTTCAGGAGTATAATCCTCAGGCTTTGTTGAGGTTGGGTTTACCTCTTCTACCTCTACCGGAGTATAGAGGAATGTTGAGTGTACCCCTCTTTCGGCCACATTTTTACATATGGTAAGAAAGGAGGGCACACACTGTAGACAACAGCAGAGACCCACTATTGCAGCGACCACGGCAAATGCCACTCCTACAACATATCTTATTTGACCAAAGTCAGGTATCCAGCCAAAAAGCCAGTCCCACCAACCTTGGTCAACATCTTGTTTTATATGTTTTATCATCTCTTCTAATTGGCCTATTTTATCTTTTATTCCACGGGACTGATCTGATAGATTGAAACAACACATCCCTGCGAACGCTGAGCATCCTATACCATGTTGGAGCAATAAATAGTCAATAGTTGCCCTATTCTGCAAGATAGCCTTTTTATATGATTGTATATCCAGCAGCATATCTTGCAGAATTGCACTAGTGATATTTATCTGTTTTACCATAAAACAGGCAAGTTTTGATATTGTCCTGTGGTTATATACGGCCAAACCTGGTACTCCTATCAAAGACATCCCTAAACTCATATATTCTGATCTAGAGAGGAGATTCACATTATAATCACAATTTTCTGGTAACTGTAGGGAAGTGTCTCTCGTGTGTCGTGTCTGCATTGCTGGGAATAGTGGTATCATTGCTAATGTCAACCTAGCTATTGTACAGGGTCCCTCTGTAATATTGGCCGGTATGTATGTGTAACTAGTATTCCCACAGGCCAATACCCATCCTGTTGGTAGAGGTACATGTTTGTCTAGGGATGGTACTGTTTTAGTAATATTACATTGCATATTTTTTCCTGATATTATCTTTTTACAACTACCTAAATCTCTATCACAAATATTTGGCTTAGTCTTGTTCTGCATTTTTGCTTGTATGCAGGGAGGCAATAGTGTCTCATCACAGGTGAAGTTATAACATATTTCTGCTGCTGTGACAAGACCTGTAATTATTTCTATCATATTACTCTGCAGATTCTCATATGTAGGACAGTCATAACAAGCATGATAAGGATTTACATATCCATATTTAACATCATGATCCTCCAAGTCTGTGTCATTCCATTGGGAACGTAGGAGCCCCGTCCATACAGCTACTGGGGTAGGGACTGCTACCAGACATGTCTCCAAAATGTTAGATGCGGATAAAGTGGTTCGGAGACAAAAGTCAGTTAAGTTCAGAGTTTTGGCCAGGTACAGCCATAAGTTCTCCTTTGTCTTCCATAAATTGTCTTCCCCTCTGCATTCTGTTTTCAAGTATATCTGTCTGTCCCACAGCCATGGGACAGTAAGTAGGAGACACAAAACTGCAATTATTAAGGCACTGCATCTCAGCCATCTCGAGGAATTTCCCGACTGCGTCATCTCGTTGAGGGTCAAGGCTGTCTGCCTCCGTTAGTACCCCTTCTGTATCTTCTTCGAGGTCAAGGCTGTCTGCCTCCGTTAATACCTCTGGGCCTCGTTGGAGGTCAGGGCTGTCTGCCCCCGTTAGTACCTCTCTTTTCTTCACCAACTTAATCCTTGTGGCGTGGATCCACGTGGGCGACTGTTCAGTGAGGACTGCTGTTCTGGTGATCGCGACTACCTCGGTGGGTGGTCCATAGGTGAAGCTTCCTGGTTCCTTTCCCTTCTTTAAAATCTTGATCATCACCTGGTCGCCTACCCGGAATGGATGGGTTGGTTCCTGTGGAAGAGAAGGAGACTTACAAGCAACTTTTTCTTCAGTTTTACTGAGGACTTTGATTAGATTAGTAACATACTCTTCCCTGATCAGGTCCAAGTCCCCTTCCTGCACCACCAAGGGGCGTTTTGCCCATGGTGTGGGGAAAGGCCTACCCATGAGAATTTCAAATGGTGACATCCCTAACTTCTTATTAGGCTACTTTCACACTTGCGTTGTTCTTTTCCGGCATAGAGTTCCGTCACAGGGGCTCTATACCGGAAAAGAACTGATCAGGTATGTCCCCATGCATTCTGAATGGAGAGTAATCCGTTCAGTTTGCATCAGTATGTCTTCAGTTCAGTCGTTTTGACTGATCAGGCAAAAGAGAAAACCGTAGCATGCTACGGTTTTATCTCCGGCTAAAAAAACTGAAGACTTGCCTGAATGCCGGATCAGGCATTTTTTCCCATAGGAATGTATTAGTGCCGGATCCGGCATTCAGAATACCGGAATGCCGGATCCGTCCTTCCGGTATGCGCATGCGCAGACTGAAAAAAAGGTGAAAAAATAAATGCCGGATCCGTTTTTGCCGGATGACACCGGAAAGACGGATCCGGCATTTCAATGCATTTTTTCGACTGATCAGGCATTTTTAAGACTGATCAGGATCCTGATCAGTCTTACTAATGCCATCAATTAGCATACATTTTGCCTGATCCGGCAGGCAGTTCCGGCGACGGAACTGCTTGCCGGATCTCTCTGCCGCAAGTGTGAAAGTAGCCTAAGGCGTCATTCTAATTTCTGCAAGTATTATGGGTAGGATTTGCTTCCATTTTTCAAATGTACCAGCAGTGGCCTTCCTGAGTTTGTCTTTAACTGTCCTGTTCATTCTATCCACAATGCCTGAGCTTTGTGGATGGTATGGAATATGAAATTTCCATTCCACCTGTAACAGTCTAGCTACCTCCTTGTTAAGTTTTGAGGTGAAGGCCGGCCCCTGGTCTGATTCAATAACCAGAGGACAGCCCCACCTTGGGATTATTTGCTGAGTCAGAATTTTGGCTGTAGTTTTAGCATCTTCTGCCTTTGTAGGGAAGACTTCTGGCCACCTTGAGAACATATCCACTATCACTAATGCATACTCTTGTTTCCCTTTTGTTTTAGGTATATGCGTGTAATCCACCTGCAAGTGGGTGAATGGTGTAGTGGGGTAGTCAAGGTGTTGGTGAGGTATTTTCAGTGGGTTGTTAGGGTTGTTTCTCAAGCACGTAATACATCTGTGTATGTAGTCTGTGACTAGCTGTTTGCTATCAGTAATGTAAAAACTTTGGCTCAACAACATATGGGTAGCTTGTATGCTGTTGTGTCCTACACCGTGAAAGTGTGCAATGAAGATGGATGCACTATGCTGTGGTATGCAAGGCTTCCCCTCCTTGCAGACCAATCCAGACTTTGGATTTTTCTGCAAGATTGGATAGCACCAATCCTTCTCCTCTGTTTCAGTTGCATACCTTTGTAGGTCTGTTAGCATGTGTGTCAAATCAGGTGAGGGTGGGTGTAGGACTGCCATTTCCCAATTGTCATGATTCATTCTATTTGGATTACTCTTGGCTGTGTCTCTAGCTACACTATCTGCAAATGCATTACCTCTTGAAATTCTGTCTTTTCCATTTGTATGTGCCCTGCAATGTACTATAGCTAGATCTGAAGGCAATCTGATTGCAGCCAGGAGGTCCGTGACTAGCTGTGCATGTGAGATTCTCTTACCGTCTGCTGCAGTGAATCCTCTCCTCTGCCAAATCATCCCATGATCCCATACTACACCATGAGCATATCTGCTGTCTGTGTAAATAGTGACAGGTTTATTGGTGTGTAGTATGCAAGCCCTTGTGAGTGCAATGAGTTCAGCTGCCTGTGCAGACTGGATGGGAATTGGGCTTGTTTCCAAGACTATATCTGGCAGCATAACAATAGCATATGCTGCACAGAATATAGTATCAGTGGGGCGAGAGCATGATCCATCAACAAAAACTTCTGGTGCATCAGGTATGGGAACAGTTGATAAGTCAGCCCTAGGTGACGTCTCATGATTGAGCACCTGTAGGCAATCATGTGTGTCAGGAAGGGCATCTTCTGTTCCTTTCAGCCCTAGTAATGCATTCAAAATAGGTGCTGGTCCTGTAATGTTGGATGCATATTTAATCTGGAGTGAAGGGTTACTGAGCAACAGGATCTCATATCCAGATAATCTTTGCGCTGACATGTGTTGTGTATGTACACCTCTGAGTAAGCCTACAACATCATGTGTAGTGTGCAAGAAGGTTAAATGTCCCAGGGTGAAAGTAGTTGCTAATTCTACCATCATTGCACAGGCTGCAAGGGAACGCAGACATGCCGGCATCCCCTGGACAGAGGTGGGCATAACCTTTGAGAAAAACGCACAAGGACGCAACTTGCCTCCGTGTTCTTGTGTCAGTACCCCCGCCATGGTTTTACAATTTTGGCGTGCAAACATGTGGAAGGGCATATTATAGTCAGGGAGGCCCAGCCCTGGACTCGACATGAGTGAACATTTTAGACAATCAAATGCATTGTACATTTCAGAAGACCATTTAATCAGATCTGGATTACCATCCAGAGTGGCTTGCCTCAAAACATTGTCATAATAGGAGCAATCAGGAATCCATTGTCTACAGTAATTTATCATACCAAGGAAAGATAACATTTCTTCCCTGGTGTGCGGGGCGACCAAACCCGCAATAGACTGGACTCTTTCTGCGCTGATTCTCCTTTCACCTTTTGTGAGGACAAAGCCCAAGTATTCAACCTGCATTTTACACCATTGCATTTTCTTAAGTGTCACTTTGTGACCACATCCTGACAACCATTGTAACAGTGATAAACCATCCTGAATGCTGGCCTCCGCTGACATGCTACACAGTAACAAATCATCAACATATTGCAGCAACACAGAGCCTTGGGGGGGGGGTACCAGGATTTTAACGTGGCTTGGAGGACTATGCTGTACACTACAGGTGAATCAGCAAATCCCTGAGGCATTCTGCACCAGGTCAGTTGTCGTCCATCAAAGGAAAAAGCAAAAAGTAGTCTGGTTGCCTTATCAACTGGGATAGAGAAGAAAGCATTCTTCAGATCTATCACACTGAAATAGACAGCGTCTGCAGGAATTGCAGAAAGAAGTGAAGTGACATCTGGGACAATAGGAGCAATAGGCACAATGATATTATTTATTGCCCCTAAATCCTGCACAAAGCGGGTAGTACCATCTGCCTTTGTCACTGGATTTACGGACATGCTGTAGGGTGAAATCACCTCTTCCAGGATTCCCTTTTGTAGGAATTCCTTTATCATTGGCCTAAGTCCATCAAGTTTCTCTTTCACAGCGGGTATTGTTTCTGATATACAGGTGTACTGCCCTCTTTGATGGTTGCTTTGTATGGTGTGCAGTCAATGAATCCTGTGTCATAGTCCCCTCTTGCCCATAATGATGGGTCTATTTCCTCTAATTCTGAGTGATCTTGTAAGTTTGTAAAGATCAGAGGTGTGGGGGTTATTATGGGCAAAGCATCAGAGTATACACTGATGCCATTGTTCTCAACAGTAATTTGCAACTCTAACTTAATGAATAAGTCTCTTCCCAGAAGGCTCACAGGACATTCAGGTATGATGCTAAAAGCATGATCTGTAATGTGTTCCCTATCAATAGTTTCTACTGGTAAGGAATCTGTTCTGTATGTCCTCGTCAGTACCCCATTTATTCCCATAGAGGGCGCACACTTCCTTAAAGGCCCTTTGTACATTGAATTGTTTAACACACTAGAAGTAGCTCCACTATCTATTAAGAATCCCACTTTTCTTCCTCCTACTCTAAGTAGAATTACTGGTGTGTCCTTCCAATGTGTGGTGACCTGCGTGAAAGCGGGGCTTTGTCCCTCTGGGCATCTTCAGTATGAGTTTTGCTGATGCCAATCTAATGGGAATCTGGGCTGACTCTGTGGACCTTGTCTGTGGTTTATCTGACTTGGTTGATTATTTTGTGACTGAGTGTCAGGTTTCTGTGTGCTGTAATCTTGAATTTTCCCATTCTGTCTTGGCGCACGGCATTGACGTGCCCAATGTCCTTCTTTTCCACAGTTATAACAACAATTATTTGGCAATGAGTCCTGTCTTTCATTGTAGGTTGTATTATTTCTGCCCCTCCTCCCCCTCCCCCTCCCTCTGCTAGCATATGCGTGTGTGGGGGAAATTGCTTTCCTAATCTCAAAGCATCCAGCTGCTTCCTTTTCAAAGAGATGTTTCTCAAACTCATCAGTTGCATCTGAAGTCCAAGAGGACACATTTTGTTTTACAGTTAAGATCAATTTATCTGATAGATTGTTTACAAATGTGGAGATAATCAAACTATCATTGTCACGTACAGGTAGACCCGCCTCGGTCTTCCAGCAATCAATAAATCGCTTCCAAAATTCAGTGACCGACTCAGCAGATTTCTGTTTGCAGGCTACTGCTACGGGCAATGAAGATTTTTGTTTGAATACCTCATTCATATGTTCCTCAATCTCCGCCCATATCCTTTTCTGACCCGCTTCTGTATTACATACATAATCTAGAGCATCACAGCGTTGTGTAATAGTAGATATGGAGCTAACCTTGTCCCAATTCCAGGTTGTGTGTGTTCCTATAATACCATCCAGGATAAGCCTTAAATCTTCCTGTGTGTAGTTGCGCCCTCTACAGGCCTTTTTTAGGTATGTAATAGTCCCCAGTGGGGCTATGGAAGGTTTGGGACAATACTTTATAATTTTGTTGAGATCCTCTATTTCTATGGGCTTTTTTACTAAGTGCTGTCCTACTGTCAGAAAGGGAGCGATTACTTGGACTTCCTCTTTTGATTCTTCCTTTTCTGTTTCATCTTTCATTCTACTTGTACTGCGTGTAGTATAACTAGTATGCGGTGTGCCAATATTTAGACTGCGCTCTATAATGTTTCCAAATGTTGGCATGGGGGGTCGGTATTTTTCTTCTAGTTTTAATGGTATAACCGCTGTTACAGCATCTTCCTCAATCTGAGTCAGAACTGGATACAGCAGTGCCGTGGGGGTGGATTTATTATAAGGTGGAGGGGATTTCTGACTTCTCTTCTTTGTACCTACCTCCTGTTCTATTTCATGTAGAGACCTATCATTTTTGGGACTTTTTAGATTCTTATTCTTCTTGCTATTACCTGCATCATACCAGTGGGGGGCTATTTCCAGCCACTGTTCTGCACTCCTGGACATGTAATCCATGTCCCAGGAAGGATCCGCATCGAAATGCGGCCAGGCTGTTTTATCACCTAGACATAGTCCTTTGACCATATCCATATGATAAATACTATTATCACCGTCCCTGGGGAATGGATCTGCAGCATCCATTACCTCGGTCCAGCCTGCTAGATTATCTACCCACGGGTTGATCAGGTAATAGTTTGTTGGACTAACACGGGCTACATAGATTTTGCAAGTCTCTCCTGGTTCTAGTTTAGGGAATTTAGTTTTAGACCCTTGTCCTCCCATGTTAGTATTCATAGTTCAAAGAATAAGTGAGACAATCACTGTCAGGACTGGCTGTACTGCACTGAAATAGCGCCGACAAGACCTGTCAACTGATCAGCTGATTCGTATCTTAATGTCTCTCTATACTCTTTGGACCCCTATCGACTATTGTTGTTTCGGACCGCCACTTGCGTTCAAATTTTCCGGGTCAACAGATCACAGATCCTAGCCGAAAAACTGGGGCGTCTTGCAGTCCTCCACAACACAAACAATTTTACACATTACCAGTAGTTAACCCAAAATACATCAATTTGATAATAACAGTGGGATGCGACCGTACACTTACCAACCGGTCAGTCTCTCACACAAACAGATAATCTTATTATTTCTAAAATACTTATACTATATATATATAAGAGTTAATCCAAGCTTGTAACCTTCTGTTTCCTAAACAGAAATCCTTAGTGCACTATACTGATATGAGCTCCTGGAGCTTCTTATAATCAACAACTTTTTAAAGCTATCTATAGCTTCTGCGTGTACCCAGACACCGCAATTCACCGAAATCATAAATAGATGGTTCGACTTACTTGGATGAGATTTTGGTCAGTGCTCCAGGTCCAAGAGTTGGACAAAAATTGAAGTCTTTCACTGTAGACCTGAAGAGGACCCTCCCAATCCCGGACTGAGACCCCAGATCTGTTAGGAGAATTTACTCTCTTTTACCTAACTTGTCCCTGTCTTCAGATTTCGGTGATCAGCTTGAATTAACCCTAACTGGTACCAGGAGAATGAATAAGATAACACTGAAGAGTGTGTAGTTCTAACCCATTCTGGTTTATTCACAGCTGGCAAACAGTTTTAAAAGAGGGGGTTGAGCTTCCTTTACATCCAATCATATGTTAGCATTAGTATTTGACCTATGGTATGGTCACACATAAGCTCTGCATTAACATAATAGCTGACTCATAGTAACAGCATTTGACCAATCAGGTATATACACATAAGCTAGCATACAGTTGAACGAGATGTCCTTATATGGCTTGAACTGTTCATACTTTCAAACTGTATGGATTCCATGAAACAGTTTAAGGAAGTGTCTCACATTCCATAGGGGGAAGGGAGGTTTTGTAGTGCACTAACCAAATGTAATACACGTGGCTAAATGAGACAAAATGGAGTCACATATATCCCATCAGTACTGGCCATGTTGATGGAGTACTCGAAACAGCGCAACAAGGCACAATGGTCTCGCATCGAGGCCCAGTCATTGGTGGTGAAGTGGTGCTGTTCTGCAGAGCGACTCACCCGTGCGTGCTGCAGCTGAAACTCCACTATTGCCTGCTGCTGCTTGCACAGTCTGGCCAGCATGCGCAAGTTGGAGTTCCACCTTGTGGGCACGTCGAGGTGGTGAGCGGGAAGTCCGAAGTTACGCTGCAGCGCTGACAGGCGAGCAGCAGAAGGGTGAGAATGCCAAAAGCGTACACAGATGGCCCGCACTTTCTGCAGCAGCTCTGACATATCAGTGTAATTTTTAAGGAACCTCTGCACCACCAAATTCAGCACATGCACCAGGCAATGAATCTGCATCAAACCGGCTAGGCCCAGAGCTGCTACGAGATTTTGCCCATTATCACCCTCCTCCAGGCCAGGCTTGAGGCTCACTGGCACCAACCACTCATCGGTCTGTTGTTCCATGCCCGTCCACAGCTCCTACGCGGTGTGGGGTTTGTCCCCCAAATAGATAAGTTTTAAAACTGCCTGCTGTCGATTACCACTGGCTGTGCTGAAGTTGTTGGTGAAGGTGTTACGCTGACCGGATGAGGAGGCGATAGAGGATGAGGAAGCAGAGTTGGAGGAGGAAGCAACAGGAGGCAAAGAGAAGTGCCCTGCAATCCTCTGCGGTGGAAGAACATGCGCCCAACTGCTATCCACCTCAGGCCCAGCCGCCACTGCATTTACCCAGTGTGCTGTTAGGGAGATATAACGTCCCTGATCGTGCTTACTGGTCCACGTATCCGTAGTTAGGTGGACCTTGCCTCAGATGGCGTTGCACAGTGCACACCTGATTTTGTCCCCCACTTGGTTTTGCAGGGAAGGGATGGCTCACCTGGAATAGTAGTGACGGTTTGGCACGACGTACTGTGGGACAGCCACCGACATAAGGCTTTTAAAACTCTCCGTCTCCACTAGACGGAATGACAGCATTTCAGTGGCCAGTAATTTTGATATGCTGGCATTCAGGGTGAGGGATCGCAGGTGGGTAGGGTGGTACTTCCTCCTTTGCTCCAGTGTTTGAGAGATAAACAGCTGAACGCTTCCATGGGACATTGTGGAGATGCTTGGTGACCCAGGTGGTGGCATTGCTGAAACATCCTCTGTTTGCGGGGACGCAGGTGGCACTGTCACTCCAGAGGGGGATGAAGAGGCCGAGACTGCAGCAGAAGAGGAAGCAGGAGATGCCAGAGACCTTTCTTTGGTTTTTGAGGTGTCTACTCCACTGCAGCTCGTGCTTTGCAGTTAGATTCCTGGTCATGCATGTTGTGCTCAGGTTGAGAACGTTTATGCCTCGCTTCAGGCTCTGATTGCACAGCGTGCAAACCACTCGTGTCTTTTCGTCAGCACATTGTCTGAAGAACTGCCACGCCTGGGGACTCCTTGGAGCTGGATTTGGTGTTCTCGGTCCCTAGGTGCGGTGGGCAGTAGCAGGCATACTGTCTAGGGGGACAGTCGCTCCGCTTTTGCACCCTGCTCACTCTTCTGCTGTGCTGGTGGCTCTGAGCGACCACCGCCTCTTCCTCCGAACTACACAGTTTACTCGCATGACCTTGATTCCATGTGGGGTCGAGGACCTCATCGACCTCCACATCATCTTCCACCCAGTCTTGACCCCTGCCCTCCTTGTCGGTCTGCACATGCACACTGCAGAAAGCCACAGCAGTTGGCACCTGTGTTTCATCATCATCCGAGATGTGCTGCGGTGGTCCTCCCATGTACTCATCCTGAAATATAAGTGGTTGGGCATCGGTGCACTCAATCTCTTCCACTTCTAAGGCAGGGCTTTGTGGATGGCCCTGGGAAACCCTGCCAGCAAAGTCATCAACAAGCAGAAGAGACTGCTCCATGACTTGGGCCTAAGACTGCTTGGCTTATTTGCAAGGGGGTGAGGTCAAAGACTGATGGCCATGAGCTGCAGGTACCAACTCTGATCTTTCAGGAGGAGACTGGGTGGGAGACAATGTGAAGGAACTGGAGGCACTGTCAGCCACCCAATCAACTATTGCCTTTACTTGTTCTGGCCTCACCATTCGTAGAGCCGCATTAGGCCTGACCAAATACCGCTGAAGGTTCTGTCACCTACTCACACCTGAGACCTGAGGAAAGTGTTTCACTTGTGTTTGTAGCTGGCACAGATTGACCACATCCTCTCACTGCAACAGGAGCTCCACCAGCAGCACCACGACCGGGGCCACGTTGACGCTCTCCTCATTCTTTGCGTTTGCCCACCAAGCTAACAGATAGTTTATGTCAGGTGACAATGTAACCACCAATACTCAACAATTAAGTTCACTGAGAGTAAGGCAGTGCCGGTGTCATAAAGAGGAAACATTTCTTGAGGTCACAACAGTGTGACATGCTAATTTTATACAATTACTTCACCTTCACAAAAAATTTAAATTTGTCAACCAACAATGCAACTGCAGTATTGATTGGTTGTATTTGACTGTGACAAATGCAGCAAAGGCCCCAGATGTAGGGTCCCAAACAGAGCAGCCAATCAACAAGCGTTTAACTTGTGTGCCCTTAGAAGCCATCATAGCCATGTCTACTAATTAAATATCTGTGATTGGCCAGTGCAGCATGTGACCCAGCCTCTATATAAGCTGGAGTCACGTAGCGCAACACTTTACTCTGCTCTGATTAGTGTAGAGATAGGATGCTGCTGCTGTGAGAGAGAGAGAATAGGACAGAATATTTAATCTGAACTGCTTGTTAACTCAGCGATCTACCTAGATTTTGTTTTGTGGGTGCAGTGCACAATCTTTTTACCCTGCCCTGAGCCCAGTGACCCAGAAAAATTACTTTTATCAGTTTGTTAGTTAGGTGGGCGGCGGCGGCCATTTTATGCAAGTTCTGTGCACCAGCACAGCATATGTGCATTTGTGACAGTCAAATAGAAGCTTGAAGTACTGCAATTATATTTTGGGTTTAAAAAAATCACCCATTGTTGGCAAGAACCTACATCTGTGGCCTTTGCATCATTTGTCTGTATGCAATTTAAGCTTGAAATACTGCAATAATTTTCTGGGTTTTAAAAAAACACCCTTTGTGGGCAAAATACTAAATTTTACAGCCCTGGTTGCAGCTATCAATGTGAAATTCAAGCGTTATATACTGCTGTCATATTTTGTAATTAAAAAAACACCCATTTAGGGCAAAATCCAAATTTTGCGGCGTTTGCTGCATTTGTCATTGTTAAATACAAGATTAAAATACTTCAATAATTTTCTTGGTTTTAAAAAAACACCCATTTTTGGCAATACCCTCCATCTGGGAACTATGCTGCATTAGTCAGTGTGATGTTTAAGCTTGAAATACTGCAATAATTTTCGGGGTTTTAAAAAACACTCTTTTTGGGCAAAATACTAAATTTTACAGCCCTGATTTCATCTGTCAGTGTAAAATACAAGCGTTAGATACTGCTGTCATATTCTGTAATAAAAAAAAAACACCCATTTTGGGCAAAATACAGAATTTTGCAGCCTTTGCTGCATCTGTCATTGTGAGATACACGCGTTAGATAGTGGTGTTCTATTCTGTTATTAACCACCTCCGGACCGCTGTACGCACAGACGCGTCCTGGAGGTGGTTGATTCATTCCTCCTGGATGCGCCGGCGCGTCCTCTCGCGAGACGCGAGATTTCCTGTGAACGCGCGCACACAGGCGCGCGCGCTCACAGGAACGGAAGGTAAGAGAGTTGATCTCCAGCCTGCCAGCGGCGATCGTTCGCTGGCAGGCTGGAGATGTGTTTTTTTTAACCCCTAACAAGTATATTAGACGCTGTTTTGATAACAGCGTCTAATATACCTGCTACCTGGTCCTCTGGTGGTCCCCTTTGTTTGGATCGACCACCAGAGGACACAGGTAGCTCAGTAAAGTAGCACCAAGCACCACTACACTACACTACACCCCCCCCCCGTCACTTATTAACCCCTTATTAGCCCCTGATCACCCCTGATCACCCCATATAGACTCCCTGATCACCCCCCTGTCATTGATTACCCCCCTGTCATTGATCACCCCCCTGTCATTGATCACCCCCCTGTAAAGCTCCATTCAGACGTCCGCATGATTTTTACGGATCCACTGATAGATGGATCGGATCCGCAAAACGCATCCGGACGTCTGAATGAAGCCTTACAGGGGCGTGATCAATGACTGTGGTGATCACCCCATATAGACTCCCTGATCACCCCCCTGTGATTGATTACCCCCCTGTCATTGATCACCCCCCTGTAAAGCTCCATTCAGACGTCCGCATGATTTTTACGGATCCACTGATAGATGGATCGGATCCGCAAAACGCATCCGGACGTCTGAATGAAGCCTTACAGGGGCATGATCAATGACTGTGGTGATCACCCCATATAGACTCCCTGATCACCCCCCTGTCATTGATTACCCCCCTGTAAAGCTCCATTCAGATGTCCGCATGATTTTTACGGATGCACTGATAGATGGATCGGATCCGCAAAACGCATCCGGACGTCTGAATGAAGCCTTACAGGGGCATGATCAATGACTGTGGTGATCACCCCATATAGACTCCCTGATCACCCCCCTGTCATTGATTACACCCCTGTCATTGATCAACCCCCTGTAAAGCTCCATTCAGACGTCCGCATGATTTTTACGGATGCACTGATAGATGGATCGGATCCGCAAAACGCATACGGACGTCTGAATGAAGCCTTACAGGGGCATGATCAATGACTGTGGTTATCACCCCATATAGACTCCCTGATCACCCCCCTGTCATTGATTACCCCCCTGTAAAGCTCCATTCAGATGTCCGCATGATTTTTACGGATGCACTGATAGATGGATCGGATCCGCAAAACGCATTCGGACGTCTGAATGAAGCATTACAGGGGCATGATCAATGACTGTGGTTATCACCCCATATAGACTCCCTGATCACCCCCCTGTCATTGATTACCCCCCTGTAAAGCTCCATTCAGATGTCCGCATGATTTTTACGGATGCACTGATAGATGGATCGGATCCGCAAAACGCATCCGGACGTCTGAATGAAGCCTTACAGGGGCATGATCAATGACTGTGGTTATCACCCCATATAGACTCCCTGATCACCCCCCTGTCATTGATCACCCCCCTGTAAAGCTCCATTCAGATGTCCGCATGATTTTTACGGATGCACTGATAGATGGATCGGATCCGCAAAACGCATACGGACGTCTGAATGAAGCCTTACAGGGGCATGATCAATGACTGTGGTTATCACCCCATATAGACTCCCTGATCACCCCCCTGTCATTGATTACACCCCTGTCATTGATCAACCCCCTGTAAAGCTCCATTCAGATGTCCGCATGATTTTTACGGATGCACTGATAGATGGATCGGATCCGCAAAACGCATCCGGACGTCTGAATGAAGCCTTACAGGGGCGTGATCAATGACTGTGGTGATCACCCCATATAGACTCCCTGATCACCCCCCTGTCATTGATTACCCCCCTGTCATTGATCACCCCCCTGTAAAGCTCCATTCAGACGTCCGCATGATTTTTACGGATCCACTGATAGATGGATCGGATCCGCAAAACGCATCCGGACGTCTGAATGAAGCCTTACAGGGGCATGATCAATGACTGTGGTGATCACCCCATATAGACTCCCTGATCACCCCCCTGTCATTGATTACCCCCCTGTAAAGCTCCATTCAGATGTCCGCATGATTTTTACGGATGCACTGATAGATGGATCGGATCCGCAAAACGCATCCGGACGTCTGAATGAAGCCTTACAGGGGCGTGATCAATGACTGTGGTGATCACCCCATATAGACTCCCTGATCACCCCCCTGTCATTGATTACCCCCCTGTAAAGCTCCATTCAGATGTCCGCATGATTTTTACGGATGCACTGATAGATGGATCGGATCCGCAAAACGCATCCGGACGTCTGAATGAAGCCTTACACGGGCGTGATCAATGACTGTGGTTATCACCCCATATAGACTCCCTGATCACCCCCCTGTCATTGATTACCCCCCTGTAAAGCTCCATTCAGATGTCCGCATGATTTTTACGGATGCACTGATAGATGGATCGGATCCGCAAAACGCATCCGGACGTCTGAATGAAGCCTTACAGGGGCATGATCAATGACTGTGGTTATCACCCCATATAGACTCCCTGATCACCCCCCTGTCATTGATCACCCCCCCCTGTCATTGATCACCCCCCCTGTCATTGATCACCCCCCCTGTCATTGATCACCCCTCTGTAAGGCTCCATTCAGACATTTTTTTGGCCCAAGTTAGCGGAATTATATATTTTTTTTCTTACAAAGTCTCATATTCCACTAACTTGTGTCAAAAAATAAAATCTCACATGAACTCACCATGCCCCTCACGGAATCCAAATGCGTAAAATTTTTTAGACATTTATATTCCAGACTTCTTCTCACGCTTTAGGGCCCCTAGAATGCCAGGGCAGTATAAATACCCCACATGTGACCCCATTTCGGAAAGAAGACACCCCCAGGTATTCCGTGAGGGGCATATTGAGTCCATGAAAGATTGAAATTTTTGTCCCAAGTTAGCGGAACGGGAGACTTTGTGAGAAAAAAATTAAAAATATAAATTTCCGCTAACTTGTGCCAAAAAAATTCTATGAACTCGCCATGCCCCTCATTGAATACCTTGGGGTGTCTTCTTTCCAAAATGGGGTCACATGTGGGGTATTTATACTGCCCTGGCATTCTAGGGGCCCCAAAGCGTGAGAAGAAGTCTGGTATCCAAATGTCTAAAAATGCCCTCCTAAAAGGAATTTGGGCACCTTTGCGCATCTAGGCTGCAAAAAAGTGTCACACATCTGGTATCGCCGTACTCAGGAGAAGTTGGGGAATGTGTTTTGGGGTGTCATTTTACATATACCCATGCTGGGTGAGAGAAATATCTTGGTCAAATGCCAACTTTGTATAAAAAAATGGGAAAAGTTGTCTTTTGTCAAGATATTTCTCTCACCCAGCAAGGGTATATGTAAAATGACACCCCAAAACACATTCCCCAACTTCTCCTGAATACGGAGATACCACATGTGTGACACTTTTTTGCAGCCTAGGTGGGCAAAGGGGCCCATATTCAAAAGAGCACCTTTAGGATTTCACAGGTCATTTACCTACTTACCACACATTAGGGCCCCTGGAAAATGCCAGGGCAGTATAACTACCCCACAAGTGACCCCATTTTGGAAAGAAGACACCCCAAGGTATTCCGTGAGGGGCATGGCGAGTTCCTAGAATTTTTTATTTTTTGTCACAAGTTAGTGGAAAATGCAGATTTTTTTTTTTTTTTTTTTTTTCATACAAAGTCTCATATTCCACTAACTTGTGACAAAAAATAAAAACTTCCATAAACTCACTATGCCCATCAGCGAATACCTTGGGGTCTCTTCTTTCCAAAATGGGGTCACTTGTGGGGTAGTTATACTGCCCTGGCATTCTAGGGGCCCAAATGTGTGGTAAGGAGTTTGAAATCAAATTCTGTAAAAAATGACCTGTGAAATCCGAAAGGTGTTCTTTGGAATATGGGCCCCTTTGCCCACCTAGGCTGCAAAAAAGTGTCACACATCTGGTATCTCCGTACTCAGGAGAAGTTGGGGAATGTGTTTTGGGGTGTCATTTTACATATACCCATGCTGGGTGAGAGAAATATCTTGGCAAAAGACAACTTTTCCCATTTTTTTATACAAAGTTGGCATTTGACCAAGATATTTATCTCACCCAGCATGGGTATATGTAAAAAGACACCCCAAAACACATTCCTCAACTTCTCCTGAGTACGGAGATACCAGATGTGTGACACTTTTTTGCAGCCTAGGTGGGCAAAGGGGCCCATATTCCAAAGAGCACCTTTCGGATTTCACAGGTCATTTTTTAGAGAATTTGATTTCAAACTCCTTACCACACATTTGGGCCCCTAGAATGCCAGGGCAGTATAACTACCCCACAAGTGATCCCATTTTGGAAAGAAGAGACCCCAAGGTATTCGCTGATGGGCATAGTGAGTTCATGGAAGTTTTTATTTTTTGTCACAAGTTAGTGGAATATGAGACTTTGTATCAAAAAAAAAAAAAAAAATCATCATTTTCCACTAACTTGTGACAAAAAATAAAAAATTCTAGGAACTTGCCATGCCCCTCACGGAATACCTTGGGGTGTCTTCTTTCCAAAATGGGGTCACTTGTGGGGTAGTTATACTGCCCTGGCATTCTAGGGGCCCAAATGTGTGGTAAGGAGTTTGAAATCAAATTCTGTAAAAAATGACCTGTGAAATCCGAAAGGTGCTCTTTGGAATATGGGCCCCTTTGCCCACCTAGGCTGCAAAAAAGTGTCACACATCTGGTATCTCCGTACTCAGGAGAAGTTGGGGAATGTGTTTTGGGGTGTCATTTTACATATACCCATGCTGGGTGAGAGAAATATCTTGGCAAAAGACAACTTTTCCCATTTTTTTATACAAAGTTGGCATTTGACCAAGATATTTCTCTCACCCAGCATGGGTATATATAAAATGACACCCCAAAACACATTCCCCACCTTCTCCTGAGTACGGAGATACCAGATGTGTGACACTTTTTTGCAGCCTAGGTGGGCAAAGGGGCCCATATTCCAAAGAGCACCTTTCGGATTTCACAGGTCATTTTTTACAGAATTTGATTTCAAACTCCTTACCACACATTTGGGCCCCTAGAATGCCAGGGCAGTATAACCACCCCACAAGTGACCCCATTTTGGAAAGAAGAGACCCCAAGGTATTTCGTGATGGGCATAGTGAGTTCATAGAAGTTTTTATTTTTTGTCACAAGTTAGTGGAATATGAGACTTTGTAAGAAAAGGAAAAAAAAAAAAAAAAATCATCATTTTCCGCTAACTTGTGACAAAAAATAAAAAGTTCTATGAACTCACTATGCCCATCAGCGAATACCTTAGGGTGTGTACTTTCCGAAATGGGGTCATTTGTGGGGTGTTTGTACTGTCTGGCCATTGTAGAACCTCAGGAAACATGACAGGTGCTCAGAAAGTCAGAGCTGCTTCAAAAAGCGGAAATTCACATTTTTGTACCATAGTTTTTAAACGCTATAACTTTTACCCAAACCATTTTTTTTTTACCCAAACATTTTTTTTTTATCAAAGACATGTAGAACAATAAATTTAGAGCAAAATTTATATATGGATGTCGTTTTTTTTGCAAAATTTTACAACTGAAAGTGAAAAATGTCATTTTTTTGCAAAAAAATCGTTAAATTTCGATTAATAACAAAAAAAGTAAAAATGTCAGCAGCAATGAAATACCACCAAATGAAAGCTCTATTAGTGAGAAGAAAAGGAGGTAAAATTCATTTGGGTGGTAAGTTGCATGACCGAGCAATAAACAGTGAAAGTAGTGTAGGTCAGAAGTGTAAAAAGTGGCCTGGTCTTTCAGGGTGTTTAAGCACTGGGGGCTGAGGTGGTTAAAAAAACACCCATTTTGGGCCAAATACAAAATTTTCTACCTTGGCTGCATCTGTCAGTGTGAGATACAAGTTTGAAATACAGCAATAATATTCTGGGTTTAAAAGCAGTCTGAGCCCCAAGTCATGGAGCAGTCTCTTCTGATTTTTGATGACTATGATAGCAGGGTTTCCCAGGGCCATCCACATAGCCCTGCCCCAGAAGTGGAAAAGATTGAGTGCACCGATACCCAACCACTTGTATTTAAAGATGAGTACATGGGAGGACCACCGCAGCACGTCTCGGATGATGATGAAACACAGGTGCCAACTGCTGTGGCTTTCTTCAGTGTGCGTGTGCAGACCGACAAGGAGGGCAGGGGTGAAGACTGTGTGGAAGATGATGTGATTCCAGAGGGGAAGCAAACCAGGCTGGTGCAGGGTTGCACAGGTGAGCAATTAGGGTGTGGCTGTTTAATTAGGGTGTGGCTGTCTAATTAGGAGACTTTAAAAACTCAGCAGTAAGAACAGCACAGCCTTTTTGATTCCAGAGGGGAAGCAAACCAGGCTGGTGCAGTGAGCTGCATTTATATTAATATAAGCAGATATATAACACGAGTTTGACCGCGACGCGTGGTTGATTAAGTGTGGTTGTGTAAGTGTGTGACTTAAGATTAAGTGACTTTAGATTCAGGGACTTCGGAGGGGGACTGCAATTAGCCTGTATATTATTACTACATTGTATTGTATTTTTTTCTTTTGTGGTGTAATCCCCATTTAGTATGTGTTGCACAATTGACAACGCAGTCCAGTGCACATCTTGCATGATGTATGCAGTCCTGGAACAGCCGTTCCAGGGTGAATTTCTTTGTTCAAGATGTGAGCAAATTACCCGTTTGGAATCGCTAATCGAGTCTCTAAATGGGCAAGTTGCAACACTGAGAGGCATTGACAATTTGCAAAAAAGTTTGCTTCTCACCGAGCAAGCACTCTTTGGGGTAGATGAGGGAGAGGGTGACAGAGAGGAGGCTGAGGAAAGTGAGGTAGCTAGCTGGGTAACATTTAGAAAGCGGGGTAGAGGGAAGAGTGCCAGGGAGGCTAGCCCTGATCTGACACACCCCAACAAGTTTGCACGTTTGGCAGATGAGGGGGATGTCAGTCCAGGGACGGCACTGCCGCAGCCGGACACTTCCTCTGCCAGTCAGGGGAATGTCAGCTCCGGTAAGCAGGGGACCAGGAGAGCAGGGCAGGCCAGACAGGTGCTGGTAGTGGGAGACTCAATTATTAGGGGAACAGATAGGGAAATCTGTCACAAAGACCGTGATCGCCGAACAGTGTGCTGTCTTCCTGGCGCTAGAGTTCGACATATCGCGGATCGGGTTGACAGATTACTGGGAGGGGCTGGAGAAGATCCAGCGGTCATGGTCCATATCGGAACCAATGACAAAGTTAGGGGTAGGTGGAGAGTCCTTAAAAATGATTTCAGGGATTTAGGGCAAAAGCTTAGGGCAAGGACCTCAAAGGTAGTATTTTCCGAAATACTACCGGTACCACGGGCCACACAAGAAAGGCAGCGGGAGATTAGGGAAATTAACAAGTGGCTCAAGAACTGGTGTAGGATGGAGGGGTTTGGGTTCCTGGAGAACTGGGCCGACTTCGCTGTCGGCTACAGCCTCTATCGTAGGGACGGGCTGCACCTCAATGGGGAAGGAGCAGCTGTGTTGGGGAAGAAGATGGCTAGAAGGTTGGAGGAGTGTTTAAACTAGGGACTGGGGGGGAGGGTAATTACACTATAGAAGGGGAAGATAGTGCAGATAGAGACCGGGGGCAAGGTAGTGGGACTGGGGGAGAAATGGAAGGAGGGACAAGAACAGTTCAAAAGGAAAGGTGTAGGGTAAAAAATATACATAAACCTCTCATATGTATGTATACTAATGCCAGAAGTCTGACTAATAAAACTGGTGAACTGGAATTAGTGATGTGTGAGGAGGACTATGACATAGTGGGAATAACTGAGACATGGCTGGATGATAGCTATGACTGGGCAGTTAATGTACAAGGTTACAGTCTGTTCAGAAAGGATCGTCAAAACCGGAGAGGTGGAGGGGTCTGCCTTTATGTAAAATCTTGTCTAAAGCCCACACTCCGTGAAGATATAAGTGAGGGACATGAACATGTGGAGTCACTGTGGTTAGAGATACATGGAGCTAAAAACAACAATAAATTACTAATAGGAGTCTACTATAAACCACCTAATATACCAGAGTCCACAGAAAATCTACTACTAAACGAGATAGACAAGGCGGCAAATCATAATGAGGTGGTTATTATGGGGGACTTCAACTACCCAGATATAGACTGGGAAACTGAAACTTGTATATCTCATAAAGGAAACAGATTCTTGGCAATAACCAAAGACCATTATCTCTCCCAACTGGTTCAGGACCCGACTAGAGGGACGGCCATACTGGACTTAATATTAACCAATAGACCTGACAGAACAACAGACGTGCAGGTTGGGGGACACCTGGGAAATAGTGACCATAAAGTAATAACCTTCCAATTATCATTCAAAAGAGCGTTTCTACAGGGAGAAACAAAAATACCAAACTTCAAAAAAGCTAAATTTAGCCAACTAAGAGAGGCCATAGGCCTAACTAACTGGGACAAAGTCCTCAAAAATAAAAATACAGCCAAAAAATGGGATATCTTTAAAAACATCCTAAAATCTCATTGTGAGAGGTACATACCGTATGGGAATAAAAGGTTAAGGAACAAAAAGAAACCAATGTGGATAAACAGAACTGTAAAGAAAGCAATAAATGACAAAAAGAAAGCATATAAAACCCTAAAACAGGAGGGTAGCACGGAAGCACTGAAAAACTATAAGGAAAAAAACAGAACATGTAAAAAACAAATAAAAGCGGCCAAACTAGAGACCGAGAGATTAATTGCCAAACAGAGTAAAACTAACCCTAAAATGTTCTTCAATTATATAAATGTTAAAAAGTATAAATCTGAAGGTGTCGGCCCTTTAAAGAGTAATGAGGGGGGAGTCGCAGAGAGCGACGAGGAGAAAGCAAAGCTGTTAAATATTTTTTTCTCCAGTGTATTCACTGAGGAAAATAAACTGTCAGATGAAATGCTGAATGCTGAAATAAATTCGCCATTAAAAGTGTCCTGTCTGACCCAGGAAGAAGTACAACAGCGACTTAAAAAAATCAAAATAGACAAATCGCCAGGACCGGATGGCATACACCCCCGTATCCTAAGGGAATTAAGTAATGTCATAGCCAGACCCTTATTTCTGATATTTGCGGACTCTGTACTGACAGGGAATGTCCCACAGGATTGGCGCATGGCAAATGTGGTGCCAATATTCAAAAAGGGTCCAAAAACAGAGCCTGGAAACTATAGGCCGGTAAGTTTAACATCTGTTGTGGGTAAACTGTTTGAAGGTTTTCTGAGAGATGCTATGTTAGAGCATCTTATGGGAAATAAGCAAATAACGCCATATCAGCATGGCTTCGTGAGGGATCGGTCATGTCAAACTAATTTAATCAGTTTCTATGAGGAGGTAAGTACTAGACTTGACAGCGGCGAATCAATGGATGTCGTGTATCTGGACTTCTCCAAAGCATTTGACACTGTACCTCATAAAAGGTTAGTATATAAAATGAGAATGCTCGGACTCGGAGAAAACGTCTGTAAGTGGGTAAGTAACTGGCTCAATGATAGAAAACAGAGGGTGGTTATTAACGGTACATACTCAGATTGGGTCACTGTCACTAGTGGAGTACCTCAGGGGTCAGTATTGGGCCCTATTCTCTTCAATATATTTATTAATGATCTTGTAGAAGGCTTGCATAGTAAAATATCAATTTTCGCAGATGACACTAAACTGTGTAAAGTAATTAACACTGAAGAGGACAGTATACTACTACAGAGGGATCTGGATAGATTGGAGGCTTGGGCAGATAAGTGGCAGATGAGGTTTAACACTGAGAAATGTAAAGTTATGCACATGGGAAGGAATAATGCAAGTCACCCGTACATACTAAATGGTAAAACACTCGGTAACACTGACATGGAAAAGGATCTAGGAATTTTAATAAACAGCAAACTAAGCTGCAAAAACCAGTGTCAGGCAGCTGCTGCCAAGGCCAATAAGATAATGGGTTGCATCAAAAGGGGCATAGATGCCCGTGATGAGAACATATTCCTACTACTTTACAAATCACTGGTCAGACCACACATGGAGTACTGTGTACAGTTCTGGGCTCCTGTAAACAAGGCAGACATAGCAGAGCTGGAGAGGGTCCAGAGGAGGGCAACTAAAGTAATAACTGGAATGGGGCAACTACAGTACCCTGAAAGATTATCAAAATTAGGGTTATTCACGTTAGAAAAAAGACGACTGAGGGGAGATCTAATTACTATGTATAAATATATCAGGGGGCAGTACAGAGATCTATCCCATCATCTATTTATCCCCAGGACTGTGACGAGGGGACATCCTCTGCGTTTGGAGGAAAGAAGGTTTGTACACAAACATAGAAAAGGGTTCTTTACGGTAAGAGCAGTGAGACTATGGAACTCTCTGCCTGAGGAGGTGGTGATGGTGAGTACAATAAAGGAATTCAAGAGGGGCCTGGATGTATTTCTGGAGTGTAATAATATTACAGGCTATAGCTACTAGAGAGGGGTCGTTGATCCAGGGAGTTATTCTGATTGCCTCATTGGTGTCGGGAAGGAATTTTTTATTCCCCTAAAGTGAGGAAAATTGGCTTCTACCTCACAGGGTTTTTTTGCCTTCCTCTGGATCAACTTGTAGGATGACAGGCCGAACTGGATGGACAAATGTCTTTTTTCGGCCTTATGTACTATGTTACTATGTTACTATGAGGTCCTTGACCCCACATGGATTCAAGGTCATGCGAGTGACCCGTGTAGTTCGGAGGAAAAGATGGTGGTCGCACAGAGCCACCAGCACAGCAGAAGAGGGAGCAGGGTGCAAAAGCATAGCGACCGTCCCCTAGACAGTACGTCTGCTACTGCCCAACGCAGCAAAGGACCGAGCACACCGAAGCCAGCTCCAAGGAGTTCCCAGGAGTGGCAGTTCTTCAGACAATGTGCTCATGACAAGACACACGAGTGGTTTGTATGCTGTGCAATCAGAGCCTGAAGCGAGGCATAAACGTTCTCAACCTGAGCACAATCTGCATGACCAGGCATCTAAGTGCAAAGCACGAGCTGCAGTGGAGTAGACACCTCAAAAACCAAGAAAGGTCTCTGGCTCCTTCTGCTTCCTCTTCTGCTGCAGTCTTGGCCTCTTCATCCACCTCTGGAGTTATATTGGCACCTGCCAACCCGCAAACAGAGGATCTGCCAGCAACACCACCTTGGTCACCAAGCATCTCCACAATGTCCCACGGAAACGTTCAGCTCTCCATCTCCCAAACACTAGAGCGGAAGAGGAAGTACCCCCTAACCATCCACGATCCCTGGCCCTGAATGCCAGCATTTCAAAATTACTGGCATTTAAAATGCTGGAATTCAGGGCCAGGGATCGTCTGGTGGAGACGGAGAGTTTTAAAAGTCTTATGGCGGTGGCTGTCCCACAGTACGTCGTGCCCAGCCGCTACTACTTTTCCAGGCAAGCTATTCCTTCCCTGAACAACCAAGACCGATGAGTGGTTGGTGCCAGTGAGCCTAAAGCCCGGCCTGGTAGTGTGCGATAATGGGCAAAATCTCGTAGCAGCTCTGGGCCTAGCCGGTTTGACGCACATCCCTTGCCTGACGCATATGCTGATTTGGTGGTGCAGAGGTCCCTTAAAAATTACCGCGATTATGTCAGAGCTGCTGCAGAAAGTGCGGGCCGTCTGTGCGCTTTTTCAATGTTCTTAACCTTCTGCTGCTCGCCTGTCAGTGCTGCAGCGTAACTTTGGCCTTGCCGCTCATGCCTCATATGCGACGTGCCCACAAGGTGGAACTCCACCTTGCACATGCTGGCCAGACTGTGAGAGCAGCAGCAAGCGATAGTGGAGTTTCAGCAGCAGTTCGCACGAGTGAGTTTCTCTGTGGAACAGCACCACTTCACCACCAATGACTGGGCCTCTATGTGAGACCTGTGTTCCTTGTTGCACTGTTTCGAGTACTCCACCAACATGGCCAGTGCCGATAACGCCATTCTTAGCGTTACTATCCTACTTCTATGCCTCCTTGAAAGAACGCTTCTAGCGATGATGGAAGAGGATGTTTCACAGGAGGAGGAGGAGGAAGAGGGATCATTTCATAGATTTTCCGGCAAGTCATTCACAAGTGGCTCCGAGGATGGGTTCCTGCACCCACAAACGCCAGGTACACAATTGTCCAGTCAGGGCACAGTTCTGGAGGATGATGAGGCATAGGATGAGGAGGAGGAGATGGAGGAGGAGGAACTGTGTTCACAGCAGGGTGGCACCCAAACCAGCTCATGGCCATCACTGGTGCATGGCTGGGGGGATACAGAGGACACAGACGATACTCCTCCCACAGAGGACAGCTTTTCGTTGCCTCTGGGCAGCCTGGCACTAGAGATGTCACGAACATAAAATTTTCCGTTCGGGAACGGCAAACGCGAATTTCCGCAAATGTTCGCGAACTGGCGAACCAGACGAACCGCCATAGACTTTAATAGGCAGGCAAATTTTAAAACCCACAAGTAATCTTTCTGGCCACAATAGTGATGGAAAAGTTGTTTCAAGGGGACTAACACCTGGACTGTGGCATGCCGGAGGGGGATCCATGGCAAAACTCCCATGGAAAATTACATAGTTGACGCAGAGTCGGGTTTTAATCCATAAAGGGCATAAATCACCTAACATTCCTAAATTGTTTGGAATAATGTGCTTTAAAACATCAGGTATGATGTTGTATCGATCAGGTAGTGTAAGGGTTACGCCCGCTTCACAGTGACAGACCAAACTCTCCGTTTAACGCACCGCAAACAACCGCAAACAGTCCATTTGCACAACCGCAAACTCCCCATTTGCACAAGGTTGGATACCAAGCTAGCCATGGCCCATTGTTGGCCTAGTAGGCTTTAATGATCACCTTAGATGATCACAAAGAAAATTAATGTTTTTTCTATGCAAAATTATCCAGCCGATCGCTTTTGGTCTGCTCACAATGAAGCAACGACCTTATCTAATCTGGGGTGTGCCAACATTGCCATTGCCGACACACTCATAGAGGTGATCGCTTCATTGTGATACGCAAGCCCCTTCACCACAACAAGGTAACGATCACGAAGGGGAATTGACATATGTATGTGCCTTTTTTTTTGTTTTGTTTTTGCAGCCACAGTGCAGCACCAGAGGCCAGAAATATTAGGCATGTACACATGCCTGAAAAACCTGGTATTGTTGCAGCCGCTGTAAAGCGTCCTGTCCTTGCCGGGTGGTCCTGGTAGGAGGAGGATTACTTTCACCTCTTCCCCTGTTAGATTCCCGTTGTGCTGTGACATCACCCTTATACGCTGTGTAAAGCATACTTTTTAACTTGTTTTGGAACTGCTGCATCCTTTCCGACTTCCGGTAATTCGGTAACATTTCAGCCACTTTCTGCTTATACCGGGGGTCTAGTAGCGTGGCCACCCAGTACAGTTCGTTCTCCTTCAGCCTTTTTATACGAGGGTCCCTCGGCAGGCATGACAGTATGAAAGACCCCATTTACACAAGGTTGGATGCCGAGCTACTCATGTCCCATTCCTCGTCCTCACTGATCTCATTGAAGGTCTGTTCTTCCCCTCAGCCACGTACAACACCACGGGTACCAGATAGGTTACAACCAGCACCCTGGGATGCCTGCTGTGATTGGTCTTTCTCCTCCTCAAAGCCACATTCCTCTGCAGAGCCACACATTCCATGCTTGGCAGCCGTCAGCAGGTTTACCCAATGTGCAGTGTACGTGATATACCTGCCCTGACCGTGCTTTTCAGACCAGGTATCAGTGGTCAGATGGACCCTTGCCCCAACACTGTGTGCCAGACATGCCATGACTTCCTTTTCCACAATAGAGTACAGGTTGGGGATTGCCTTTTGTGAAAAAAAAATTTGGCCGGGTACCTTCCACTGCGGTGTCCCAATAGCTACAAATTTTTTGACGGCCTCAGACTCCACCAGCTTGTATGGTAAAAGCTGGCGGCTAAGAGTTCCGACAAGCCAGCGGTCAGCGGCCGGGCAAGGGGGTGACTCTGTGACATTGGCTTCTTATGCTCAAACATTTCCTTGACAGACACCTGACTGTGGGCAGATGAGCAGGAACTGCTGAAGGTGAGAGGCGGAGTGGCGGATGGTTGAGAGGGGGCAAGGAGGACAGCAGTGGTTGATGTGGCTGAAGATGCTGGACCAGGAGGAGTATGGTGGCTTTCAGTTTGTGTGCTGCTGGTACTCATCATGTGTTGATCCCATATGCGTTTGTGATGTGAGATCATGTGCCTTCGCAAAGCAGTTGTACCTAGTTGGGTGTTGGACTTCCCACTACTCAGTTTCTTTTGGCAAAGGTTGCAAATGGCATCGCTGTTATCAGAGGCAGACACACACAAAAAATGCCACACTGCTGAGCTTTGCAATGACGGCATTCTGGTGGTGGCAACAGCATGCGTTGATTGGCGTGCTGTCTGGCTGACCCCGGGTGCCGATGCATGCTGTCTGACTGTGCCACTAGCTCCTTGCGACGACCTCCCCCTGCTTCCAACTCGTCTCCTCCTCCTCTCTGTCTCCCCATCTGAACTTTCCCCCTGTTCTTCTTCTCTTAGAGCGGGAACCCACGTGACATCCACGGACACATGGTCATCATCAACTGCTTCACTTGTATCTGACAACTCAGCAAAGAAAGCAGCAGCGGGTACAACATCATCATCATCACACCGTACGTCCATGTGTGTAATGCTGCCTGACTGAGACATATCCCTGTTATCTACATCCTCTGGCAATAATGGTTTCACATCACTCATTTCTTCCAACTGATGTGTAAATAACTCCTCTGACAGATCAAGTGAAGCAGCTGTGGTGCTAGTGTTGGTGGTGGTGTCAGGCGGGCGAGTGGTAACTTGAGAGGTGCCCGAAGCTGAGCTGGAGGAGGATGGTGCATCAAGGTTCTGAGCGGAAGCTGTAGAAGATTGGGTGTCCTGTGTTAGCCAGTCAACTATGTCCTCAGAACTTTTCGAGTTCAGGGTACGTGGCGTATGAACACTGGGCATTATTCTAGGGCCAAAGGAAATCACAGCACCACGACCACGACGGCCCCTGCGGTGTGGCCTGCCTCTGCCTGTCATTTTTTTTTTCAATTAGTTGTACTATGCGTGCAAGCTACTGTGACACCAGATATGAGTGGTGGCACTGGGAACTGGCAGTAGTGGGCACAGTACACGCTGTCGGCCTGACACACACGCTGGCAGGCAACTGCAATTAGATTACAGTGAAAAAATAGTTTTTTTTTTTAAATGCAAGCTACTGTGACACCAGATATAAGTGGTGGCACTGGGCACTGGCAGTAGTGGGCACAGTACACGCTGTGGGCCTGACACACATGCTGGCAGGCAACTGCAATTAGATTACAGAGAAAAAAAAAAGCTGTTTGATGTACTAGCCCTAAAAAGGGCTTTTTGGGGTGTTGTCAGGACGCTGTCCTTACAGAAGATCAGATGAGTCTTTGAGGACTGAAGTGGACACAGAACACTGGCCTAGCTATCGATTTCCCTATTAAATCAGCAGCAGCAGCACTCTCCCTGCTCTCACTAACACTGCAGCTTCAGAATGAATCTAAGATGGATGCTGTCCTTGCTTTTTGATTGGAGGTGGGAGTGTCTGGGAGGGAGGGTAAGCTGCTGATTGGCTGGAACGTGTGCTGACTGTGAGGTACAGGGTCAAAGTTTGCTCAATGGTGATGTATAGGGGGCGGACCGAACATCGCATATGTTCGCCTGCCGCGGCGAACGCGAACAAGCGATGTTCGCCGGGAACTGTTCGCCGGCGAATAGTTCGGGACATCTCTACCTGGCACACATGAGAGATTGCATGCTGCAGTGTCTCCACAACGACCGCCAAGTTGCCCACATTTTAACTTGTGCTGATTACTGGGTGGCCACTGGATCCCCGTTACGAGGACAATGTACCGTCCTTAATTCCGTAAATGGAGCGTGATCGTAAGATGCGCGAGTACAAGCACACGCTGTTAGACGCGCTGCTGGTGGCATTACCATCTGACAGCGGGGGCACAGTGGAAGCACAAGGCGAATGCAGAAGAGGAGGAAGAGGTTGCCAACGCAGCTGGGGCACCGCCAGCACCTCAGAAGGCAGGGTTAGCATGGCCGAAATGTGGAAAAGCTTTGTCAGCCACAACAACCAGCACCACCAGCTGATATGGAACAACTTAGCAGGAGGCAGCATTTCACCAACATGGTGGAGCAGTATGTTTTCACACGCCTACACGTACTGAATGACGTGTCTGCCCCCTTCAACTTCTGCGTCTCCAAATTGGGCACATGGCCTGAGCTCGCCCTTTACGCTTTGGACTTGCTGACCTGTTCTGCAGCCAGTGTATTATCTGAACATGTGTTTAGCACGGCAGGGAGCGTTATCACAAACAAGCACAGCTGCCTGTCCACAGCCAATGAGGACAAGCTCACATTCATTAAAATGAACCAGGCATGAATCCCACAGGACTTCTCCGTACCTTGTGCAGAAAGGACATGTATACCAGCCTTAACTAGCCATTGTTATACTACAGCGCAATTTTCTTATTGTTGTATTTTAGATATTTCCCACTCTTTTGGAGTGTACCCTAATAGGGATGAGCGAACCCGAACTGTGACCCGAACCCGAACATTTTCGTAAAAGTCCGGGTTCGGGTTCGGTGTTCGGCGCTTTCTTGGCGCTTTTTGAAAGGCTGCAAAGCAGCCAATCAACAAGCGTCATACTACTTGCCCCAAGAGGCCATCACAGCCTTGCCTACTATTGGCATGGCTGTGATTGGCCAGTGCAGCATGTGACCCAGCCTCTATATAAGCTTGGGTCACGTAGCGCTGCACGTCACTCTGCTGATTCAAGCCTAGGGAGAGGTTGCTGCTGCGACGTTAGGGCGAGATTAGGCAGATTAACTCCTCCAAAAGACTTAATTGAGTGATCGATCTCCAGCTGTGGATCATTGAAGTGCTAATATTGAATTGCTCACTTTTTTTAGGCTGCCCAGAGCGTTTTTATATCACTTTTTTCTGGGGTGATCGGCGGCCATTTTGTGGCTTGTGGTGCGCCAGCACAAGCTACCACCAAGCGCATTTAGCCATCAATAGTGTGGCTATTTTTTGCTATATCCTACATCAGCTGCAGTCTGAGCCTGTGTCACCGAAGTGCATTTAACCATCAACAGTGTGTTTTTTTTTTGGCCATATACTACATCAGGTGCAGGCTGAGCCTGTGTCACCCAAGTGCATTTAACCATCAACAGTGTGGTTAATTTTTGGCCATATACTACATCAGGTGCAGGCTGAGCCTGTGTCACCCAAGTGCATTTAACCATCAATAGTGTGGTTATTTTTTGGCCATATACTACATCAGGGGCAAGTTGAGCCTGTCACCCAGCGCCTAAAAAATAGACCTGACATTTATATTCCTCCAAATCAGTACTGTTTTAGCTGGTCAAGTTATTTGTAGTGACCGTAAAAGCACAGTTTTTGTTCTGGGTTGAAAAACTATTCCCAAATTTGCCATTCTCAAAATTAGTAGTTTCTGCTATATCAGGCCTACTTTAAATCTATCCCAAAAAGGATATCTTAGATTCAAGGTGCTGATAGTGTCATTCTGAAAAACTTAACACAAACGCTACCGTGCAGATACAAGTCTAATTCTGTGATTAAAGGTATATCTGTCACACAGCGCGAAAAAAATAGGCCTCACATTTCTATTCAACCAAATCTGTACTGTTTTAGCTGGTCAAATTATTTGTAGTGACCGTAAAAGCACAGTTTTTGTTCTGGGTTGAAAAACTATTCCCAAATTTGCCATTTTCAAAATTGTGGTGAACGGGAACAATGAGGAAAACATCTAATAAGGGACGCGGACGCGGACGTGGACATGGTCATGGTGGTGTTAGTGAACCCTCTGGTGCTGGGAGAGGACGTGGCCATTCTGCCACAGCCACACGTCCTAGTGAACCAACTACCTAAGGTCCCAGTAGCCAGCAGAATTTACAGCGATATTTGGTGGGGCCCAATGCCGTTCTAAGGATGGTAAGGCCTGAGCAGGTACAGGCATTAGTCAATTGGGTGGCCGATAGTGCATCCAGCACGTTCACATTATCTCCCACCCAGTCTTCTGCAGAAAGCGCACAGATGGCGCATGAAAACCAAGCCCATCAGTCTGTCACATCACCCCCATGCATATCAGGGAAACTGTCTGAGCCTCAAGTTATGCAGCAGTCTCTTATGCTGTTTGAAGACTCTGCTGCCAGGGTTTCCCAAGGGCATCCACCTAGCCCTTCCCCAGGGGTGGAAGAGATAGAATGCACTAACGCACAACCACTTATATTTCCTGATGATGAGGACATGGGAATACCACCTCAGCACGTCTCTGATGATGACAAAACACAGGTGCCAACTGCTGCGTCTTTCTGCAGTGTGCAAACTGAACAGGAGGTCAGGGAGGAAGACTGGGTGGAAGACGATGCAGGGGACGATGAGGTCCTAGACCCCACATGGAATGAAGGTCGTGCCACTGACTTTCAGAGTTCGGAGGAAGAGGCAGTGGTGAGACCGAGCCAACAGCTTAGCAAAAGAGGGAGCAGTGGGCAAAATCAGAACACCCTCCGCCAAGAGACTCCGCCTGCTACTGACCGCCGCCATCTGGGACCGAGCACCCCAAAGGCAGCTTCAAGGAGTTCCCTGGCATGACACTTCTTCAAACAATGTGCTGACGACAAGACCCGAGTGGTTTGCACGCTGTGCCATCAGAGCCTGAAGCGAGGCATTAACGTTCTGAACCTTAGCACAACCTGCATGACCAGGCACCTGCATGCAAAGCAGAAACTGCAGTGGAGTAAACACCTTAAAAACAAGGAACTCACTCAGGCTCCCCCTGCTACCTCTTCTGCTGCTGCCGCCTCGGCTTCTTCTGCTGCTGCAGCCTCGGCCTCTTCCTCCGCCTCTGGAGGAACGTTGGCACCTGCCGCCCAGCAAACATGGGATGTACCACCAACACCACCACCTGCGTCACCAAGCATCTCAACCATGTCACACGGCAGCGTTCAGCTCTCCATCTCACAAACATTTGAGAGAAAGCGTAAATTCCCACCTAGCCAGCCTCAATCCCTGGCCCTGAATGCCAGCATTTCTAAACTACTGGCCTATGAAATGCTGTCATTTAGGCTGGTGGACACAGACAGCTTCAAACAGCTCATGTCGCTTGCTGTCCCACAGTATGTTGTTCCCAGCCGCCACTACTTCTCCAAGAGAGCCGTGCCTTCCCTGCACAACCAAGTGTCCGATAAAATCAAGTGTGCACTGCGCAACGCCATCTGTGGCAAGGTCCACCTAACCACAGATATGTGGACCAGTAAGCACGGCCAGGGACGCTATATCTCCCTAACTGCACACTGGGTAAATGTAGTGGCGGCTGGGCCCCAGGCGGAGAGCTGTTTGGCGCACGTCCTTCCGCCGCCAAGGATCGCAGGGCAACATTCTTTACCTCCTGTCTCCTCCTCCTCCTACTCAGCTTCCTCCTCCTCTTCTTCCACCTGCTCATCCAGTCAGCCACACACCTTCACCACCAACTTCAGCACACCTCGGGGTAAACGTCAGCAGGCCGTTCTGAAACTCATATGTTTGGGGGACAGGCCCCACACCGCACAGGAGTTGTGGCGGGGTATAGAACAACAGACCGACGAGTGGTTGCTGCCGGTGAGCCTCAAGCCCGGCCTGGTGGTGTGTGATAATGAGCGAAATCTCGTTGCAGCTGTGGGACTAGCCGGTTTGCCGCACATCCCTTGCCTGGCGCATGTGCTGAATTTGGTGGTGCAGAAGTTCATTCGCAACTACCCCGACATGTCAGAGCTGCTGCATAAAGTGCGGGCCGTCTGTTCCCGCTTCCGGCGTTCACACCCTGCTGCTGCACGCCTGTCTGCGCTACAGCGTAACTTCGGCCTTCCCGCTCACCGCCTCATATGCGACGTGCTTACCAGGTGGAACTCCACCTTGCACATGCTGGACAGACTGTGCGAGCAGCAGCAGGCCATAGTGGAGTTTCAGCTGCAGCACGCACGGGTCAGTCGCACTGCGGAACAGCACCACTTCACCACCAATGACTGGGCCTCCATGCAAGACCTGTGTGCCCTGTTGCGCTGTTTCGAGTACTCCACCAACATGGCCAGTGGCGATGACGCCGTTATCAGCGTTACAATACCACTTCTATGTCTCCTTGAGAAAACACTTAGGGCGATGATGGAAGAGGAGGTGGCCCAGGAGGAAGAGGAGGAAGAGGGGTCATTTTTAGCACTTTCAGGCCAGTCTCTTCGAAGTGACTCAGAGGGAGGTTTTTTGCAACAGCAGAGGCCAGGTACAAATGTGGCCAGACAGGGCCCACTACTGGAGGACGAGGAAGACGAGGATGAGGAGGAGGTGGAGGAGGATGAGGATGAAGCATGTTCACAGCGGGGTGGCACCCAAAGCAGCTCGGGCCCATCGCTGGTGCGTGGCTGGGGGGAAACACAGGACGATGACGATACGCCTCCCACAGAGGACAGCTTGTCCTTACCTCTGCGCAGCCTGGCACACATGAGCGACTACATGCTGCAGTGCCTGCGCAACGACAGCAGAGTTGCCCACATTTTAACGTGTGCGGACTACTGGGTTGCCACCCTGCTGGATCCCCGGTACAAAGACAATGTGCCCACCTTACTTCCTACACTGGAGCGTGATAGGAAGATGCGCGAGTACAAGCGCACGTTGGTAGACGCGCTACTGAGAGCATTCCCAAATGTCACAGGGGAACCAGTGGAAGCCCAAGGCGAAGGCAGAGGAGAAGCAAGAGGTCGCCAACGCAGCTGTGTCACGGCCAGCTCCTCTGAGGGCAGGGTTAGCATGGCAGAGATGTGGAAAAGTTTTGTCACCACGCCACAGCTAACTGCACCACCACCTGATACGGAACGTGTTAGCAGGAGGCAACATTTCACTAACATGGTGGAACAGTACCTGTGCACACCCCTCCACGTACTGACTGATGGTTCGGCCCTATTTAACTTCTGGGTCTTCAAATTGTCCACGTGGCCAGAGCTAGCATTTTATGCCTTGGAGGTGCTGGCCTGCCCGGCGGCCAGCGTTTTGTCTGAACGTGTATTCAGCACGGCAGGGGGCGTCATTACAGACAAACGCAGCCGCCTGTCTACAGCCAATGTGGACAAGCTGACGTTCATAAAAATAAACCAGGCATGGATCCCACAGGACCTGTCCATCCCTTGTGCAGATTAGACATTAACTACCTCCCCTTAACAATATATTATTGTACTCCAGGGCACTTCCTCATTCAATCCTATTTTTATTTTCATTTTACCTATACAGGGAGTGCAGAATTATTAGGCAAATGAGTATTTTGACCACATCATCCTCTTTATGCATGTTGTCTTACTCCAAGCTGTATAGGCTCGAAAGCCTACTACCAATTAAGCATATTAGGTGATGTGCATCTCTGTAATGAGAAGGGGTGTGGTCTAATGACATCAACCCCCTATATTAGGTGTGCATAATTATTAGGCAACTTCCTTTCCTTTGGCAAAATGGGTCAAAAGAAGGACTTGACAGGCTCAGAAAAGTCAAAAATAGTGAGATATCTTGCAGAGGGATGCAGCACTCTTAAAATTGCAAAGCTTGTGAAGCGTGATTATCGAACAATCAAGCGTTTCTTTCAAAATAGTCAACAGGGTCGCAAGAAGCGTGTGGAAAAACCAAGGCGCAGAATAACTGCCCATGAACTGAGAAAAGTCAAGCATGCAGCTGCCAAGATGCCACTTGCCACCAGTTTGGCCATATTTCAGAGCTGCAACATCACTGGAGTGCCCAAAAGCACAAGGTGTGCAATACTCAGAGACATGGCCAAGGTAAGAAAGGCTGAAAGACGACCACCACTGAACAAGACACACAAGCTGAAACGTCAAGACTGGGCCAAGAAATATCTCAAGACTGATTTTTCTAAGGTTTTATGGACTGATGAAATGAGAGTGAGTCTTGATGGGCCAGATGGATGGGCCCGTGGCTGGATTGGTAAAGGGCAGAGAGCTCCAGTCCGACTCAGACGCCAGCAAGGTGGAGGTGGAGTACTGGTTTGGGCTGGTATCATCAAAGATGAGCTTGTGGGGCCTTTTCGGGTTGAGGATGGAGTCAAGCTCAACTCCCAGTCCTACTGCCAGTTTCTGGAAGACACCTTCTTCAAGCAGTGGTACAGGAAGAAGTCTGCATCCTTCAAGAAAAACATAATTTTCATGCAGGACAATGCTCCATCACACACGTCCAAGTACTCCACAGTGTGGCTGGCAAGAAAGGGTATAAAAGAAGAAAATCTAATGACATGGCCTCCTTGTTCACCTGATCTGAACCCCATTGAGAACCTGTGGTCCATCATCAAATGTGAGATTTACAAGGAGGGAAAACAGTACACCTCTCTGAACAGTGTCTGGGAGGCTGTGGTTGCTGCTGCACGCAATGTTGATGGTGAACAGATCAAAACACTGACAGAATCCATGGATGGCAGGCTTTTGAGTGTCCTTGCAAAGAAAGGTGGCTATATTGGTCACTGATTTGTTTTTGTTTTGTTTTTGAATGTCAGAAATGTATATTTGTGAATGTTGAGATGTTATATTGGTTTCACTGGTAAAAATAAATAATTGAAATGGGTATATATTTGTTTTTTGTTAAGTTGCCTAATAATTATGCACAGTAATAGTCACCTGCACACACAGATATCCCCCTAAAATAGCTAAAACTAAAAACAAACTAAAAACTACTTCCAAAAATATTCAGCTTTGATATTAATGAGTTTTTTGGGTTCATTGAGAACATGGTTGTTGTTCAATAATAAAATTAATCCTCAAAAATACAACTTGCCTAATAATTCTGCACTCCCTGTATATTGCGGGGCAACCCAAAGTTGAATGAACCTCTCCTCTGTCTGGGTGCCGGGGCCTAAATGTGTGACAGTGGCCTGTTCCAGTGGTGGGTGACGTGAAGCCTGATTCTCTGCTATGACATGAAGACTGATTCTGTGCTGACATGAAGCCAGATTCTCTGTTACGGGACCTCTCTCCTCGCCTGGGTGCCTGGGCCTAAATATGTGACAGTGGCCTGTTCCAGTGGTGGGTGACGTGAAGCCTGATTCTCTGCTATGACATGAAGACTGATTCTGTGCTGACATGAAGCCAGATTCTCCTCTGTCTGGGTGCCGGGGCCTAAATATGTGACAGTGGCCTGTTCCAGTGGTGGGTGACGTGAAGCCTGATTCTCTGCTATGACATGAAGACTGATTCTGTGCTGACATGAAACCAGATTCTCTGTTATGCGACCTCTCTCCTCTGCCTGGGTGCCTGGGCCTAAATATGTGACAGTTGCCTGTTCCAGTGGTGGGTGACGTGAAGCCTGATTCTTTGCTATGACATGAAGACTGATTGTCTGCTGACATGAAGCCTGAATCTCTGTTATGGGACCTCTCTCCTCTGCCTGGGTGCCTGGGCCTAAATATGTAACAGTGGCCTGTTCCAGTGGTGGTTGACGTGAAGCCTGATTCTCTGCTATGACATGAAGACTGATTCTCTGCTGACATGAAGCCTAAATCTCTGTTATGGGACCTCTCTCCTCTGCCTGGGTACATGGGCCTAAATATGTGACAGTGGCCTGTTCCAGTGGTGGGTGACGTGAAGCCTGATTCTCTGCTATGACATGAAGACTGATTCTCTGCTGACATGAAGCCTGAATCTCTGTTATGGGACCTCTCTCCTCTGCCTGGGTGCCTGGGCCTAAATATGTGACAGTGGCCTGTTCCAGTGGTGGGTGACGTGAAGCCTGATTCTCTGCTATGACATGAAGACTGAATCTGTGCTGACATAAAGCCTGAATCTCTGTTATGGGACCTCTCTCCTCGCCTGGGTGCCTGGGCCTAAATATGTGACAGTGGCCTGTTCCAGTGGTGGATGACGTGAAGCCTGATTCTCTGCTATGACATGAAGACTGATTCTGTGCTGACATGAAGCCAGATTCTCTGTTATGCGACCTCTCTCCTCTGCCTGGGTGCCTGGGCCTAAATATGTGACAGTTGCCTGTTCCAGTGGTGGGTGACGTGAAGCCTGATTCTTTGCTATGACATGAAGACTGATTCTCTGCTGACATGAAGCCAGATTCTCTGTTACGGGACCTCTCTCCTCTGTCTGGGTGCCGGGGCCTAAATATGTGACAGTGGCCTGTTCCAGTGGTGGGTGACGTGAAGCCTGATTCTCTGCTATGACATGAAGACTGATTCTGTGCTGACATGAAGCCAGATTCTCTGTTATGCGACCTCTCTCCTCTGCCTGGGTGCCTGGGCCTAAATATGTGACAGTTGCCTGTTCCAGTGGTGGGTGACGTGAAGCCTGATTCTTTGCTATGACATGAAGACTGATTCTCTGCTGACATGAAGCCTGAATCTCTGTTATGGGACCTCTCTCCTCTGCCTGGGTGCCTGGGCCTAAATATGTAACAGTGGCCTGTTCCAGTGGTGGTTGACGTGAAGCCTGATTCTCTGCAATGACATGAAGACTGATTCTCTGCTGACATGAAGCCTAAATCTCTGTTATGGGACCTCTCTCCTCTGCCTGTGTACATGGGCCTAAATATGTGACAGTGGCCTGTTCCAGTGGTGGGTGACGTGAAGCCTGATTCTCTGCTATGACATGAAGACTGATTCTCTGCTGACATGAAGCCTGAATCTCTGTTATGGGACCTCTCTCCTCTGCCTGGGTGCCTGGGCCTAAATATGTGACAGTGGCCTGTTCCAGTGGTGGGTGACGTGAAGCCTGATTCTCTGCTATGACATGAAGACTGAATCTGTGCTGACATAAAGCCTGAATCTCTGTTATGGGACCTCTCTCCTCGCCTGGGTGCCTGGGCCTAAATATGTGACAGTGGCCTGTTCCAGTGGTGGGTGACGTGAAGCCTGATTCTCTGCTATGACATGAAGACTGATTATGTGCTGACATGAAGCCAGATTCTCTGTTACGGGACCTCTCTCCTCTGTCTGGGTGCCGGGGCCTAAATATGTAACAGTGGCCTGTTCCAGTGGTGGGTGACGTGAAGCCTGATTCTCTGCTATGACATGAAGACTGATTCTGTGCTGACATGAAGCCAGATTCTCTGTTATGCGACCTCTCTCCTCTGCCTGGGTGCCTGGGCCTAAATATGTGACAGTTGCCTGTTCCAGTGGTGGGTGACGTGAAGCCTGATTCTTTGCTATGACATGAAGACTGATTCTCTGCTGACATGAAGCCTGAATCTCTGTTATGGGACCTCTCTCCTCTGCCTGGGTGCCTGGGCCTAAATATGTGACAGTGGCCTGTTCCAGTGGTGGGTGACGTGAAGCCTGATTCTTTGCTATGACATGAAGACTAATTCTCTGCTGACATGAAGCCTGAATCTCTGTTATGGGACCTTTCTCCTCTGCCTGGGTGCCTGGGCCTAAATATGTGACAGTGGCCTGTTCCAGTGGTGGGTGACGTGAAGCCTGATTCTTTGCTATGACATGAAGACTGATTCTCTGCTGACATGAAGCCTGAATCTCTGTTATGGGACCTCTCTCCTCTGCCTGGGTGCCTGGGCCTAAATATGTGACAGTGGCCTGTTCCAGTGGTGGGTGACGTGAAGCCTGATTCTTTGCTATGACATGAAGACTAATTCTCTGCTGACATGAAGCCTGAATCTCTGTTATGGGACCTTTCTCCTCTGCCTGGGTGCCTGGGCCTAAATATGTGACAGTGGCCTGTTCCAGTGGTGGGTGACGTGAAGCCTGATTCTTTGCTATGACATGAAGACTGATTCTCTGCTGACATGAAGCCTGAATCTCTGTTATGGGACCTCTCTCCTCTGCCTGGGTAGATGGGCCTAAATATGTGACAGTGGCCTGTTCCAGTGGTGGGTGACGTGAAGCCTGATTCTCTGCTATGACATGAAGACTGATTCTCTGCTGACATGAAGCCTGAATCTCTGTTATGGGACCTCTCTCCTCTGCCTGGGTGCCTGGGCCTAAATATGTGACAGTGGCCTTTTCCAGTGGTGGGTGACGTGATGCCTGATTCTCTGCTATGACATGAAGACTGATTCTGTGCTGACATGAAGCCAGATTCTCTGTTACGGGACCTCTCTCCTCTGTCTGGGTGCCGGGGCCTAAATATGTGACAGTGGCCTGTTCCAGTGGTGGGTGACGTGAAGCCTGATTCTCTGCTATGACATGAAGACTGATTCTCTGCTGACATGAAGCCTGAATCTCTGTTACGGGAACTCTCTCCTCTGCCTGGGTGCCTGGGCCTAAATATGTGACAGTGGCCTGTTCCAGTTATGGGTGACGTTAAGCCTGATTCTCTGCTATGACATGAAGACTGATTCTGTGCTGACATGAAGCCTGAATCTCTGTTATGGGACCTCTCTCCTCTGCCTGGGTGCCTGGGCCTAAATATGTGACAGTGGCCTGTTCCAGTGGTGGGTGACGTGAAGCCTGATTCTCTGCTATGACATGAAGACTGATTCTCTGCTGACATGAAGCCTGAATCTCTGTTATGGGACCTCTATCCTCTGCCTGGGTGCCTTGGCCTAAATATGGGACAGTGGCCTGTTCCAGTGGTGGGTGACGTGAAGCCTGATTCTCTGCTATGACATGAAGACTGATTCTCTGCTGACATGAAGCCAGATTCTCTGCTATGGCATGAAGAGACTGATTCTCTGCTGACGTGAAGCCAGATTCTCTGCTATGGGACCTCTGTCCAATTGATATTGGTTAATTTTTTTTTATTTTTTATTTTTATTTTAATTCATTTCCCTATCCACATTTGTTTGCAGGGGATTTACCTACATGTTGCTGCCTTTTGCAGCCCTCTAGCTCTTTCCTGGGCTGTTTTACAGCCTTTTAAGTGCCGAAAAGTTCGGGTCCCCATTGACTTCAATGGGGTTGGGGTTCGGGACGAAGTTCGGGTCGGGTTCGGATCCTGAACCCGAACATTTCCGGGAAGTTCGGCCGAACTTCTCGAACCCGAACATCCAGGTGTTCGCTCAACTCTATACCCTAATAAAAAAAAAAAATTAAAATTAAAACCAAAAACCAGTGCTGGATACCTCGTCCTCCTCCACCGCCTCTTCCACCTACACCGCTACGTCCACCGCCTCCTCAAACTCCTACTCCATATGGACCTCCACCTCATAAATCAAGTTTATTTTTTTTCATTTGTACGTATTTTATTTTATTTTATGTCATTGCACTAATTTGTCTGTTACATTTTCAGGTGAAATTAACAAATTTTTGGGTGTGATATACCACTGCTAGGGTTGATCGAGCCCCCCCGTAATTAAAATCATTGGTTAACAACTCCCCTCCCCCCCCCCATCATTGGTGGCAGCGGAGCGGCAGTTCCCAGTTTAATCGCTGGGGCTCCGATCGGTTACCATGGCAGCCGGCGCTCCTCCTACTGGTAAGTGAAAGGTCTGTGCGGCACTTTGCTTATAGCACAGACCTGTCACTTACCAGTAGGAGGAGCGCCTGGTCGGCCACAGACAGCACACGTAAATATAATGCTGCTAAAAGTGCTAAGTAACCATGGCAGCCAGGACTGCAGTAGCGTCCTGGCTGCCATGGTAACCGATCAGAGCCCCAGCGATTAAACTGGGACTCCGATCGGAACTGCCGCTCCGCTGCCACCAATGATGGGGGGGAGGGGGGTTGTTAACCTGTGGCCACTGCCACCAATGATTTTAATTAGGGGTGGGGGGGAGAGGGGAGGCCGCACTGGACACAAATGATTTTAATGCCTGACACAAAAAACCTAGTTCTGGCATTAGTTTAGTGGGGACGTCCTCTACCAGACCCCACTTTACAGTACGGCAATGACACGTACCCGGTTTGAGGCCATCCGGAAATGCCTGCATCCTGCCTATGACCGCCTGTACCAAATCAGGCCGGTCATCGATCACTTTGGGGCCAAATTTGTGCAGGCCTATGTACCTGGAAGGGAGGTCGCAGTTTATGAGTCTCTCATTGCTTTCAAGGAGAGACTCATTTTCCACCAGTATGTTCCCTCTAAGCGGGCGAGGTATGGCGTGAAGCTGTACAAACTTTGTGAGAGTACCTCAGGGTACACTTACAAGTTTTGTGTGTACGAGGGGCGAGATTCCCGTATTCAACCCCCAGAATGTCCCCCCACTCTGGGTGTTAGCGGGAAACTTGTGTGGGACCTTATGCACCCACTGCTAGATAAGGGTTACCACCTGTACGTGGATAACTTTTATACTAGTATCCCCTTGTTCCAGTCCCTCGCCATAAAATAGTGTAGTGAGGGCCTACAGCTGAGCAGACTGTATGTAAAATTGGAGGTGAAGGCCTACAGGTGAGCAAAACCCATAAAACATTGTAGTGAGGGCCTACAGCTGAGCAGACCGTATGAAACATTGGAGGTGAGGGCCTGAAGGTGAGCAAACCCCATAAAACATTGTAGTGAGGGCCTAAAGGTGAGCAGACCATATAATACATTGGAGGTGAGGGCCTACAGGTGAGCAGACCGTATGAAACATTGGAGTGAGGGCCTACAGGTGAGAAGACTGTATGAAACAGAGTGAGGGCCTACAGGTGAGCAGACTGTATGAAACATTGTACTGAGGGCATATATACTGTATGAAACAGGAGGAGGAAGAGGATGAGTAAACAAGATTCAAACATATACCCTTTTTTGGAGGTGAAAAGGGTGCATCTGAATCTTGTGGAGTGAGTACATAGTAAAGCATACATTTAAATTGAGTGTTTGTTCATCATTAGCTCAGCGTTCCTCTGGTGGAGTGGAGAAGTCAGGGGCAATCCAGGCCTTGTTCGATTTTATCTGAGTCAACCTGTCAGCATTGCCAATGGACAAGTGGATACGCTTATCTGTTATGATGCACTAAATACACGCTCAGACAAAACGCTGGCGACAGGGCAGGCCAACACCTCCAAGGCGTAGAGCGCAAGTTCGTGCCACGTGTCCAGCTTGGACACCCAGTAGTTGTAAGCCACTGAGGGATCATTAAGGACGCTGACACGGTCTGCTATGTATTCCTTCACCATTTTCCAAAACTTTTCCCTCCTTGTACCACTAGGCTGCGCTTCAGGGTGAGGTTGCTGGTGGGGTGTCATGAAAGTGTCCCATGCCTTTAAGAGTGTTGCCCTGCCTTTGTTGGAACTGCTATGTGTTCCCATTGTCATCCTTCCCCGGCTGCCTAAGGAAGTACGGACTCTACCTTCAGCGTTGTCAGATGAAAAATTCTGGAGCAATCTCTCAACAAGTACCTTCTGGTATTGCACCATTTTACTCGTCCTCTCCACCACAGGAATGAGAGATGAGAAGTTTTCTTTGTAGCGGGGGTCGAGAAGGCTAAACACCCAGTAATCCGTGTTATCTAAAATGCGTATAACGCGAGGGTCGCGGGTAAGGCAGCCTAACATGAATTCAGCCATGTGTGCCAGAGTACCAATAAGCAAGATGTCTACATCAGGATGACTCTCCATCTCCTCTTCCTCCTCCTCCTCCTCCTCTTCGGCCCATCCACGCTGAATAGATGGAATTAAAGTTCCATGGGTACTAGCCTCAGTAGCAGAGGCAACAGTCTTCACCTCCTCCTCCTCTTCACAGTCCAATTCGTGCTGAGAAGACGAACTGTGGGTGGTCTTGGTATCACCCTGGGAGATGTCCTCCCCCAGTTTGTCATCTGCCACATTCAGAGCATCGTCCCTAATTGTGAGTATCAATCATTTGAGTAGACACAGCAGTGGGATGGTTACGCTGATAATGGTGTTATTTCCACTAACCATCTGTGTGGATTCTTCAAAGTTTTTTAAAATCTCAATATAGGTCTGACATCAATGCCCACTCCTCGCTTGTGAATAGTGGCAGTTGACTTGAAAGGCGACGAACATGTTGCAGCTGGTATTCCACAACTGCCCTCTGCTGCTCACAAAGCCTGGCCAACATATAGAACGTAGAGTTCCAGCGCATTCTCACGTTGCAGAACAGCTGGTGAGCTGGAAGCCACAAGCGCTGCTGCAGCGATAACAGGCCAGCATAAAGTGTGGACGACTTGCGGAAATGGGCACACACACAGCTAGCTCTGGAAAATTGGGGTATGTTTTGATAAACTGCTGAACCACTAAATTTAACCCCTCAAGGACTCAGCCCGATTTCACCTTAAAGACCCCGCCATTTTTTGCAAATCTGACCAGTGTCACTTTCAGTTGTGATAACTTTAAAACGCTTTGACTTATCCAGGCCATTCTGAGATAGTTTTTTCGTCACATATTGTACTTCATGACACTGGTAAAATAAAGTCAAAAAATTTCATTTTTATTTATTAAAAAATACCAAATTTACCAAAATTTTTAATAAATTGCAAATTTCCAATTTTCAATTTCTCTACTTCTATAATAGGTAGTAATACCTCCAAAAATAGTTATTATTTTACATTCCCCATATGTCTACTTCATGTTTGGATCATTTTGGGAATGATATTTTATTTTTTGGAGATGTTACAAGGCTTAGAAGTTTAGAAGCAAATCTTGAAATTTTTAAGAAATTTTCAAAAACCCAATTTTTAGGGACCAGTTCAGGTCTGAAGTCACTTTGCGAGGCTTACATAATAGAAACCACCCAAAAATGACCCCATTCTATAAACTACACCCCTCAAGGTATTCAAAACAGATTTTTACAAACTTTGTTAACCCTTTAGGTGTTCCACAAGAATTAATGGAAAATAGAGATACAATTTCAAAATTTCACTTTTTTGGCAGATTTTCCATTTTAATAATTTTTTTCCAGTTACAAAGGAAGGGTTAACAGCCAAACCAAACTCAATATTTATGGCCCAGATTCTGTAGTTTACAGAAATACCCCATATGTGGTCGTAAACTGCTGTACGGGCACACGGCAGGGCGCAGAAGGAAAGGAATGCCATACGGTTTTTGGAAGGCAGGTTTTGCTGGACTGTTTTTTTTGCCACCATGTCCCATTTGAAGCCCCCTGATGCACTCCTAGAGTAGAAACTCCCAAAAAAGTGGCCCCATTTTAGAAACTATGGGATAGGGTGGCAGTATTGTTGGTACTAGTTTAGGGTACATATGATTTTTGGTTGCTCTATATTACACTTTTTGTGAGGCAAGATAACAGGAAATAGCTGTTTTGGCACCGTTTTTATTTTTTATTATTTACAATATTCATCTGACAGGTTAGATCATGTGATATTTTTATAGACCAGGTTGTCACGGATACGGCGATACCTAATATGTATACTTTTTTTTATTTATGAAAGTTTTACACAATGATTTCTTTTTTAAAGCAAAAAAAAATCATGTTATAGTGTTTCCATAGTCTGAGAGCCATAATTTTTTCAGTTTTTGGGCGATTACCTTGGGTAGGGTATTATTTTTGCTGGATAAGATGACGGTTTTATTGGCACTATTTTATGAAGCGTGTGACTTTTTGATCGCTTGCTATTACACTTTTTGGGATGTAAGGTCACAAAAAATGGTTTATTTAGCACAGTTTTTATTTTAAATTTTTTACGGTGTTCATCTGAGGGGTTAGGTCATGTGATATTTTTATAGAGATGGTCGATACGGACGCGGCGATACCTAATATGTATACTTTTTTTCCCCCCTATTTTTTACCTTTTTTTTTTTATTTTATTTGGGGGAAATTACGTTTTTGTTTATTTTTACTTGAAACTTTTAATTTTTTGGGGGGAAAACGTTATTTTTTCAACTTTTTTTTCATTTTATCTTTTGTCCCACTTTGGGACTTGAACTTTTGGGGGTCTAATCCTTTACAATTCATTCCAATACTTCTGTATTGGAATCCATTGGCTGTATGAGTAATACTGTGTGTATTACTCATACAGCTTCCGGCCTGTGAGATCCAGGGGGCTGGATCTCACAGGTTCGTCACCGGAAGGCAGCACGATGCCTTCCTTAGGCATCGCGCTGCCTTCCATGCCATCGGGTCCCTCCTAAAGCCGCATGGGGACCCGATGGCACCGCCACACGCCGCCGCAAACCGCAGGTAAAGCCGCAAACCGCAGGTCTGAATTGTTCGCCAACATGGGGGGGTCACGCACATTTAGCAAAGGTGCCTGCTCAATGATTTGAGCAGGCACCGGGTTCGCATCACCACCCGCCGGGCGGCGGTGATCGGAGCAACACATGACGTACCGGTACGTCATGGGTCCTTAAGGTCTCGGGAAACATGCCATACCGGTACGTCCTAAGTCCTTAAGGGGTTAAGATGTGGGATAGGCTTGGGATGTGTGTCAGGTTGCCAAAATCCAAAGCCGCCACCAAGTACCGGCCATTGTCAGACACAACCATGCCTGGTTGTAGGTTGAGTGGAGAGAGCCACAGCTGGGTCTGGTCCCTTATACCCTGCCAAAGCTCTGCAGCGGTGTGCTGTTTGTTCCCTAAGCAGATCAACTTTAGCACGGCCTGTTGATGCTTACCCACAGCAGTACTACACTGCTTCTAGCTAGCGACTGATGGCTGATTGCTGCTGGAGGTGGAAGTGGAGGAGGATGAGGCAGAAGAGGAGGAGAAGTGGGGGTTGGAGCCAGTAACATAGCTGCTTGCGGAGACCCTGATGGACGTAGGGCCCGCAATCCTGGGCGTTGGTAGCACCTGTGCCATCCCAGGGTACGACTCACTCCCAGCCTCCACCACATTCATCCAGTGTGCGGTCAGGGAAATGTAGGGTCCCTTGCCACCAGCACATGTCTATTTGTCCGTGATTAAGTGGACCTTCCCAGTAACTGCGTTGGTCAGGGCACAGGTGATGTTCTGGGACACATGTTGGTGTAAGGCGGGCACGGCACACCGCAAAAAATAGTGGCAGCTGGGGACTGCGCACCGAGCGACCGCGGACGACATCAGGCTGCGGAAGGCCTCAGTGTCCACAAGCCTATATGGCAACATTTCAAAGAGCAGTAATTTTGAAAGTTGGCAATTACAGTAAGTGCTATGGTCTGTGGGTGGGTGGTTATTTGCGCTTGCGTTCAAATGACTGTGGTAAAACATTTGGATGCTGCACTGGGACAGGGAAGTGGATGTTGTTGCTGCTGGTTCATTCGAAGGTCCAGGTGCAGGGCGAGAGGCATCTGGGCCTGCGTCTTGGAGAGGGGATTGGACAGCACATAACACAGGGGAAGAGGAGGCAGTGGTGTGACCCGCAGATTGTGGACTCAGGCGTTCGGCCCACTTAGTAGGGTGCTTGAATGCCATGTGGTGGATCATGCTGGTAGTTATGAGGTTGCTAGTGTTCATGCCTCGGCTCATTTTGGAACCACACAGGTTGCAAAGTACCACTCTTTTGTCCTCTGCACTTTCCTCTAAAATCGCCATACTGCAGAACACCTACCCCTTGCTAAGTTTGATTTACGCATGGGGGTGATCGGTGTAACGGTTGCGGGCCTGTTTGGTGTGGGCCGACTTCTCCCTTTTGCAACCCCACTGCCTCTTCCAGCCTGTTGTGGTGCTGCAGATCCCTCCCTCTCTGTACTGCTGTCCTCGCTCGGCTTTTCACCTTCCCATGTTGGGTCAATGACCTCATCGTCAAACACCTCCTCTTCCACTTCCTCACTCTGATCATCCTCCTGTCATGACCTAACCACAACCTCAGTGATTGACAACTGTGTCTCATAGTCATCCACCTCGTGAACTAATGATTGATTTTCACCACCGTCATCTTCTTGAGACTGTGAAGGCTCAAGAGGTTGGGAATCAGGGCACAATATCTTAGGTCCCTCTGCAAGCATGCTGGCCACGAGGGCCAAATCTAATAGTGGAGCTGAAAAGAGCTCCTAGGAATATCCGAGTGTGGGATCACTCGTTTGGCAGGCCTCTCCATGGTGGGAGGAAGCATGATCTGAGCGAGGAGTTGGCTGACCAGACTCTTGGCTACAGAGACTAGACTTGGTGAAAGAGAGGGTGGTGCTTAGCCGACTGGAAGCATTATCATCAGCAAGCCAACTGACCAACTTTTTGCACTGGTCTGACTTGGACAGTGTTGTCGAGCACCGCCTAGCTAAGTTGGACATGAAGCTGGGTACGGTTTTATTTTTATTTTTTATTTTTTTTGGTTCACTGGCAGCAAGCACAGCTTTATTGCACCCAGTGCCACGATCTCTGCCTGAACCATCAGCATAATGCCCACTTCCCCGTCCCTTAGTGCTGGCCTTCTTCATATTTATGGATTTTTTTATGGTTGTGACGCAGTGTTTTTTACTGTCCACAAAAGACAGTTTTCAGATACAGGGCAGTATATGACACAGAACAGCACAGATTTTGTACAGTATTTTAGCAACAGATTATCTTCAGTACAGACACTGTTTTATAATGTTGCTAATATTTATGACTATATTATTCTGAATATATAAGCCTGAAGCGCACAGATGGTACAGAAATGCAATGCACTGCGATTAACGTTTTAAACCACAGACAAGACAACTGGGTGCTGATTTAGTGAAATGTGTATTTATACTGATTTTCAATTTCTCCAAATATATGGGCCTGAAGCACTTAGACGGTATAGAAATGCAATGCGCTGCGATAAACGGTTTCTGCCGCAGAAACTAGGTGCAAATTCAGTGAAATTTGTATATATATTGATTTTCGCTTTTTCCCAATATATGGCATTGAAGCACTCAGATGGTATAGAAATGCAATGCGCTGCTATAAACGGTTTATTTATATGTTCCACCTATCTGCTAACTTCATCCGTGACATTATGGGATTGAAGCACTCAGACGGTATAGAAATGAAATGTGCTATGATAAAGGGTTTCTGCAACAGACAATAAAACTGTGTGCAGAATCAGTGGAATTTGTATATATATATTGATTTTTACTTTTTTCCAATATATGGAATTGAACACTCAGATGGTATAGAAATGCAATGCGCTGCGATAAACGGTTTCTGCCGCAGAAACTGTGTGTGGAATCAGTGAAATTTGTATATAAACAGTACAGACCAAAAGTTTGGACACACCTTCTCATTCAAAGAGTTTTCTTTATTTTCATGACTATGAAAATTGTAGATTCACACTGAAGGCATCAAAACTATGAATTATCACATGTGGAATTATATTCATAACAAACAAGTGTGAAACAACTGAAAATATGTCATATTCTAGGTTCTTCAAAGTAGCCACCTTTTGCTTTGATTACTGCTTTGCACACTCTTGGCATTCTCTTGATGAGCTTCAAGAGGTAGTCCCCTGAAATGGTTTTCACTTCACAGGTGTGCCCTGTCAGGTTTAATAAGTGGGATTTCTTGCCTTATAAATGGGGTTGGGACCATCAGTGGCGTTGAGGAGTAGTCAGGTGGATACACAGCTGATAGTCCTGCTGAATAGACTGTTTGAATTTGTATTATGGCAAGAAAAAAGCAGCTAAGAAAAACAAGTGGCAATCATTACTTTAAGAAATGAAGGTCAGTCAGCCAGCCGAAAAATTGGGAAAACTTTGAAAGTAAGGGCTATTTGACCATGAAGGAGAGTGATGGGGTGCTGCGCCAGATGACCTGGCCTCCACAGTCACCGGACCTGAACCCAATCGAGATGGTTTGGGGTGAGCTGGACCGCAGAGTGAAAGCAAAAGGGCCAACAAGTGCTAAGCATCTCTGGGAACTCCTTTAAGACTGTTGGAAGACCATTTCAGGGGACTACCTCTTGAAGCTCATCAAGAGAATGCCAAGAGTGTGAAAAGCAGTAATCAAAGCAAAAGGTGGCTACTTTGAAGAACCTAGAATATGACATATTTTCAGTTGTTTCACACTTGTTTGTTATGTATATAATTCCACATGTGTTAATTCATAGTTTTGATGCCTTCATAGTCATGAAAATAAAGAAAACTCTTTGAATGAGAAGGTGTGTCCAAACTTTTGGTCTGTACTGTAGGTGAAACTCGAAAAATTAGAATACCGTGCAAAAGTCCATTTATTTCAGTAATGCAAATTAAAAGAAATTGCATTAATGCAGCTTAAATTTATAATTTAGTGAAAAGGTTCAATATTCTAGGCTCAATGTGTTGCACTCTAGTCAGCTAATTAATCCATATCCCCTGAGCAAAGTGTACCTCAAAATTTAGTATTTGGGGTTTCATAAGCTGTAAGCCATAATCATACAAATTATAACAACTAAAGGCTTGAAATATCTCGCTTTGCATGTAATGAGTCTATCTCATATATTAGCTTCACCTTTTAAGTTGCATTACTGAAATAAATGACCTTTGCACGATATTCAAATTTTTTGAGTTTCACTTTTTCCCAATATATGGGATTGAAGCACTCAGACCGTAAAGAAATGCAATGTGTTGCGATAAACGGTTTCTGCCGCAGACAAGAAAACTGGGTGCAAATTCGGTGAAATTTGTATATATATTGATTTTCACATTTTTAAAATATATGGGATTGAAGCACGCAGACGGTATAGAAATGAAATGCTATGATAAAAGGTTTCTGCCGCAGACAATAAAACTGTGTGCAGATTAAGTGAAATTTGTATATATATTGATTTTCACTTTTTCCCAATATATGGGATTGAACACTCAGATGGTATAGAAATGCAATGCGCTGCGATAAACGGTTTCTGTCTCAGACAATAAAACTGTGTGCAGAATCAATTAAATTTGTATATATATTGATTTTCACTTTTTCCCAATATATGGGATTGAAGCACTTAGACGGTATAGAAATGCAATGCGCTGCAATAAACGGTTTCTGCTGCAGACAAGACAACTGGGTGCTGATTTAGTGAAATGTGTATTTATACTGATTTTCAATTTCTCCAAATATATGGGCCTGAAGCACTTAGACGGTATAGAAATGCAATGCGCTGCGATAAACGGTTTCTGCCGCAGAAACTAGGTGCAAATTCAGTGAAATTTGTATATATATTGATTTTCGCTTTTTCCCAATATATGGCATTGAAGCACTCAGATGGTATAGAAATGCAATGCGCTGCTATAAACGGTTTATTTATATGTTCCACCTATCTGCTAACTTCATCCGTGACATTATGGGATTGAAGCACTCAGACGGTATAGAAATGAAATGTGCTATGATAAAGGGTTTCTGCAACAGACAATAAAACTGTGTGCAGAATCAGTGGAATTTGTATATATATATTGATTTTTACTTTTTTCCAATATATGGAATTGAACACTCAGATGGTATAGAAATGCAATGCGCTGCGATAAACGGTTTCTGCCGCAGAAACTGTGTGTGGAATCAGTGAAATTTGTATATAAACAGTACAGACCAAAAGTTTGGACACACCTTCTCATTCAAAGAGTTTTCTTTATTTTCATGACTATGAAAATTGTAGATTCACACTGAAGGCATCAAAACTATGAATTATCACATGTGGAATTATATTCATAACAAACAAGTGTGAAACAACTGAAAATATGTCATATTCTAGGTTCTTCAAAGTAGCCACCTTTTGCTTTGATTACTGCTTTGCACACTCTTGGCATTCTCTTGATGAGCTTCAAGAGGTAGTCCCCTGAAATGGTTTTCACTTCACAGGTGTGCCCTGTCAGGTTTAATAAGTGGGATTTCTTGCCTTATAAATGGGGTTGGGACCATCAGTGGCGTTGAGGAGTAGTCAGGTGGATACACAGCTGATAGTCCTGCTGAATAGACTGTTTGAATTTGTATTATGGCAAGAAAAAAGCAGCTAAGAAAAACAAGTGGCAATCATTACTTTAAGAAATGAAGGTCAGTCAGCCAGCCGAAAAATTGGGAAAACTTTGAAAGTAAGGGCTATTTGACCATGAAGGAGAGTGATGGGGTGCTGCGCCAGATGACCTGGCCTCCACAGTCACCGGACCTGAACCCAATCGAGATGGTTTGGGGTGAGCTGGACCGCAGAGTGAAAGCAAAAGGGCCAACAAGTGCTAAGCATCTCTGGGAACTCCTTTAAGACTGTTGGAAGACCATTTCAGGGGACTACCTCTTGAAGCTCATCAAGAGAATGCCAAGAGTGTGAAAAGCAGTAATCAAAGCAAAAGGTGGCTACTTTGAAGAACCTAGAATATGACATATTTTCAGTTGTTTCACACTTGTTTGTTATGTATATAATTCCACATGTGTTAATTCATAGTTTTGATGCCTTCATAGTCATGAAAATAAAGAAAACTCTTTGAATGAGAAGGTGTGTCCAAACTTTTGGTCTGTACTGTAGGTGAAACTCGAAAAATTAGAATACCGTGCAAAAGTCCATTTATTTCAGTAATGCAAATTAAAAGAAATTGCATTAATGCAGCTTAAATTTATAATTTAGTGAAAAGGTTCAATATTCTAGGCTCAATGTGTTGCACTCTAGTCAGCTAATTAATCCATATCCCCTGAGCAAAGTGTACCTCAAAATTTAGTATTTGGGGTTTCATAAGCTGTAAGCCATAATCATACAAATTATAACAACTAAAGGCTTGAAATATCTCGCTTTGCATGTAATGAGTCTATCTCATATATTAGCTTCACCTTTTAAGTTGCATTACTGAAATAAATGACCTTTGCACGATATTCAAATTTTTTGAGTTTCACTTTTTCCCAATATATGGGATTGAAGCACTCAGACCGTAAAGAAATGCAATGTGTTGCGATAAACGGTTTCTGCCGCAGACAAGAAAACTGGGTGCAAATTCGGTGAAATTTGTATATATATTGATTTTCACATTTTTAAAATATATGGGATTGAAGCACGCAGACGGTATAGAAATGAAATGCTATGATAAAAGGTTTCTGCCGCAGACAATAAAACTGTGTGCAGATTAAGTGAAATTTGTATATATATTGATTTTCACTTTTTCCCAATATATGGGATTGAACACTCAGATGGTATAGAAATGCAATGCGCTGCGATAAACGGTTTCTGTCTCAGACAATAAAACTGTGTGCAGAATCAATTAAATTTGTATATATATTGATTTTCACTTTTTCCCAATATATGGGATTGAAGCACTTAGACGGTATAGAAATGCAATGCGCTGCAATAAACGGTTTCTGCTGCAGACAAGAAAACTGAGTCCAAATTCAGTGAAATTTGTATATATATTGATTTTCACTTTTTCCTAATATATAAGATTAAAGCACTCAGACCGTATAGAAATGCAATGCGCTGCGATAAACGGTTTCTGCCGCAGACAATAAAACTTTGTGCAGATTAAGTTAAATTTGTATATACAGGTGAAACTCGAAAAATTTGAATACCGTGCAAAAGTCCATTTAAGAATTGTGTGAAAAGGTTCAAAATTCTATGCTCAAAGTGTCGCACTCTAGTCAGCTAATTAATCCATTTCCCCTGAGCAAAGGTATAGAAATGCAATGCGCAAATTCAGTGAAATTTGTATATATATTGATTTTAACTTTTTTCCAATATATGGAATTGAACACTCAGATGGTATAGAAATGCAATGCGCTGCGATAAACGGTTTCTGCCGCAGACAAGAAAACAGTGTGCGGAATCAGTGAAATTTGTATATATAGGTGAAACTCGAAAATTTAGAATACCGTGCAAAAGTCCATTTATTGCAGTAAATGCAAATAAAAAGAAATTGCATTAATGCAGCTTAAATTTATAATTTTGTGAAAAGGTTCAATATTCTAGGCTCAAAGTGTTGCACACTAGTCAGCTAATTATTCCATATCCCCTGAGCAAAGGGTACCTCAAAATTGAGTATTTGGGGTTTTATAAGCTGTAAGCCATAATCATACAAATTATAACAACTAAAGGCTTGAAATATCTCGCTTTGCATGTAATGAGTCTATCTCATATATTAGCTTCACCTTTTAAGTTGCATTACTGAAATAAATGAACTTTGCACAATATTCACATTTTTCGAGTTTCACTTTTTCTCAATATATGGGATTGAAGCACTCAGACCGTAAAGAAATGCAATGCATAGCGATAAACGGTTTCTGCCGCAGACAAGAAAACTGGGTGCAAATTCGGTGAAATTTATATATATATTGATTTTCACTTTTCAAAATATATGGGATTGAAGCACTCAGACGGTATAGAAATGAAATGTGCTGCGATAATTGGTTTCTGCCGCAGACAATAAAACTGTGTGCAGAATCAATGAAATTTGTATATATATTGATTTTCACTTTTTCCCAATATATGGAATTGAAGCACTCAGACCGTATAGAAATGCAATGCGCTGCAATCAACGGTTTATGCCGCAGACAATAAAACTGGGTGCAGATTAAGTGAAATTTGTATATATATTTATTTTCACTTTTTCCCAATATATGGGATTAAACTCTAAGATAGTATAGAAATGCATAGCGCTGCGATACACGGTTTCTGCCACAGACAAGAAAACTGTGTGCAGAAACAGTGAAATTTGTATATATATTGATTTTCACTTTTTCCCAATATATGGAATTGAAGCATTCAGACGGTATAGAAATGCAATGCGCTGCAATAAACGGTTTCTGCTGCAGACAAGAAAACTGAGTCCAAATTCAGTGAAATTTGTATATATATTGATTTTCACTTTTTCCTAATATACGGGATTAAAGCACTCAGACCGTATAGAAATGCAATGCACTGTGATAAATGGTTTCTTCAGCAGACAAGAAAACTGTGTGCAGAATCAGAGTAAATTCTATATACAGGGTGGGCCATTTATATGGATACACCTTAATAAAATGGGAATGGTTGGTGATATTAACTTACTGTTTGTGGCACATTAGTATATGTGAGGGGGGAAACTTTTCAAGATGGGTGGACCATGGCGACCATTTTGAAGTTGGCCATTTTGAATCCAACTTTTGTTTTTTCAATAGGAAGAGGGTCATGTGACACATAAAACTTATTGGGAATTTCACAAGAAAAACAGTGGTGTGCTTGGTTTTAACGTAACTTTATTCTTTTATGAGTTATTTACAAGTTTCTGACCACTTATAAAATGTGTTCAATGTGCTGCCCATTGTGTTGGATTGTCAATGCAACCCTCTTCTCCCACTCTTCACACACTGATTGCAACACCGCAGGAGAAATGCTAGCACAGGCTTCCAGTATCCGTAGTTTCAGGTGCTGCACATCTCGTATCTTCACAGCATAGACGATTGCCTTCAGATGATACGAGATGTGCAGCACCTGAAACTAAGGATACTGAAGGCCTGTGCTAGCATTTCTCCTGCAGTGTCTGTCAGTGTGTGAAGAGTGGGAGAAAAGGGTTGCATTGACAATCCAACACAATGGTGAAGTGGTGCTGTTCCGCAGTGCGACTGACCCGTGCGTGCTGCAGCTGAAACTTCACAATGGCCTGCTGCTGCTCGCACAGTCTGTACAGCATGTGCAAGGTGGAGTTCCACCTATTGGGCACGTCGCATATGAGGCGGTGAGCGGGAAGGCCGAAGTTACGCTGTAGCGCAGACAGGCGAGCAGCGGCAGGATTTGAACGCCGGAAGCGCGAACAGACGGCCCGCACTTTAGGCAGCAGCTCTGACATGTCGGGGTAGTTGCGAATGAACTTCTGCACCACCAAATTCAGCACATGCGCCAGGCAAGGGATGTACGTCAAACCGGCTAGTCCCAGAGCTGCAACGAGATTTCGCCCATTATCGCACACCACCAGGCCGGGCTTGAGGCTCACCGGCAGCAACCACTCGTCGGTCTGTTGTTCTATACCCCGCCACAACTCCTGTGCGTTGTGGGGCCTGTCCCCCAAACATATGAATTTCAGAATGGCCTGCTGACGTTTACCCCGGGCTGTGCTGAAGTTGGTGGTGAAGGTGTGTGGCTGACTGGATGAGCAGGTGGAAGAAGAGGAGGAGGAAGCTGAGTAGGAGGAGGAGGAGACAGGAGGCAAAGAATGTTGCCCTGCGATCCTTGGCGGCGGAAGGACGTGCGCCAAACAGCTCTCCGCCTGGGGCCCAGCCGCCACTACATTTACCCAGTGTGCAGTTAGGGAGATATAGCGTCCCTGGCCGTGCTTACTGGTCCACGTATCTGTGGTTAGGTGGATCTTGCCACAGATGGCGTTGCGCAGTGCACACTTGATTTTATCGGATATTTGGTTGTGCAGGGAAGGCACGGCTCTCTTGGAGAAGTAGTGGCGGCTGGGAACAAGATACTGTGGTACAACAAGCGACATGAGCTGTTTGAAGCTGTCTGTGTCCACCAGCCTAAATGACAGCATTTCATAGGCCAGTAGTTTAGAAATGCTGGCATTCAGGGCCAGGGATCGAGGGTGGCTAGGTGGGAATTTACGCTTTCTCTCAAATGTTTGTGAGATGGAGAGCTGAACGCTGCCGTGTGACATGGTTGAGATGCTTGGTGACGCAGGTGGTGGTGTTGGTGGTACATCCCATGTTTGCTGGGCGGCAGGTGGCAACGTTCCTCCAGAGACGGAGGAAGAGGCCGAGGCGGCAGCAGCAGAAGAGGCTGAGGCGGCAGCAGCAGAAAAGGTAGCAGGGGGAGCTTGAGTGACTTCATTGTTTTTAAGGTGTTTACTCCACTGCAGTTCATGCTTTGCATGCAGGTACCTGGTCATGCAGGTTGTGCTAAGGTTCAGAACGTTAATGCCTCGCTTCAGGCTCTGATGGCACAGCGTGCAAACCACTCGGGTCTTGTCGTCAGCACATTGTTTGAAGTGTGCCATGCCAGGGAACTCCTTGAAGCTGCCTTTGGGGTGTTCGGTCCCAGATGGCAGCGGTCAGTAGCAGGCGGAGTCTCTTGGCGGAGGGGTTTTCTGCTTTTGCCCACTGCTCCCTCTTTTGCTACGCTGTTGGCTCGGTCTCACCACTGCCTCTTCCTCTGAACTGTGAAAGTCAGTGGCACGACCTTCATTCCATGTGGGGTCTAGGACCTCATCGTCCCCTGCATCGTCTTTCACCCAGTCTTGATCCCTGACCTCCTGTTCAGTCTGCACACTTCAGAAAGACGCAGCAGTTGGCACCTGTGTTTCGTCATCATCAGAGACGTGCTGAGGTGGTATTCCCATGTCCTCATCATCAGGAAACATAAGTGGTTGTGCGTTAGTGCATTCTATCTCTTCCACCCCTGGGGAAGGGCTAGGTGGATGCCCTTGGGAAACCCTGGCAGCAGAGTCTTCAAACAGCATAATAGACTGCTGCATAACTTGAGGCTCAGACAGTTTCCCTGATATGCATGGGGGTGATGTGACAGACTGATGGGCTTGGTTTTCATGCGCCATCTGTGTGCTTTCTGCAGAAGACTGGGTGGGAGATAATGTGAACGTGCTGGATCCACTGTCGGCCACCCAACTGACTAATGCCTGTACCTGCTCAGGCCTTACCATCCTTAGAACGGCATTGGGCCCCACCAAATATCGCTGTAAATTCTGCTGGCTACTGGGACCCGAGGTAGTTGGTTCACTAGGACGTGTGGCTGTGGCAGAACGGCCACGTCCTCTCCCAGCACCAGAGGGTCCACTAACACCACCACGACCATGTCCGCGTCCGCGTCCCTTGCTAGATGTTTTCCTTATTGTTACCGTTCACCACAATAAGAAAAATATTATTTGGCCCAATGTATTGAATTCAAATTCAGGCCTTTTTTTACAGACACCTAACACTATCTGGCTATCTATTTAGGTACCGTATTACACTAATAAAGGCACAGCAGTAACGACAGATTTAGCTGAATATAAATTTGAGGCCTAGTATTTAGGCGCTGGATGACAGGTATACGTTTACGGACAGAATTAGACTTGGAATTGCACAGTAGTGTGTGTGTGTGAAGTTATTGAGAATAACCCTATCTGCACCTTGAATCTAATATACCCTTTTAGGTATAGATTTAAAGTAGGCCTGATACAGCAGAAACCATTAATTTAGAGAATTGCAAAATTGGGAATTGTATTTCAACCCAGAACAAAAACTGTGCTTTGACGGACACTAAATAACTTGACCAGCTAAAGCAATAATGACAGATTTGGATGAATATAAATTTGAGGCCTATTTTTTAGGCGCTGGGTGACAGGTATACGTTTACGGACAGAATTAGACTTGGAATTGCACAGTAGCGTGTGTGTGAAGTTATTGAGAATAACCCTATCTGCACCTTGAATCTAATATACCCTTTTAGGGATAGATTTAAATAACCACACTGTTGATGGTTAAATGGACTTGGTGGCAGCTTGCCTCTGATGTAGGATATAGCAAAAAAATAACCACACTATTGATGGTTAAATGGACTTGGTGGCAGCTTGCCCCTGATGTAGGATATAGCCAAAAAATAACCACACTATTGATGGTTAAATGGACTTGGTGGCAGCTTGTGCTGGCGCACCACAAGCCACAAAATGGCCGCCGATCACCCCAGAAAAAAGTGACTGAAAAACGCTCTGGGCAGCCTAAAAACAGTGAGCAATTGAAAAGCAGCAGTTCAATGATCCACAGCTGTAGATCGATCACTGTCTTAAGTGTTTTGGAGGAGTTAATCACTGCCTAATCTCGCCATAACGTCGCAGCTGCAACCTCTCCCTACACTTGTAACAGCAGAGTGACGTGCAGCGCTACGTGACCCAAGCTTATATAGAAGCTGGGTCACATGCTGCACTGGCCAATCACAGCCATTCCAATAGTAGGCATGGCTATGATGGCCTCTTGGGGCAAGTAGTATGACGCTTGTTGATTGGCTGCTTTGCAGCCTTTCAAAAAGCGGCAAGAAAGCGCCGAACACCGAACCCGAACTTTTACGAAAATGTTCGGGTTCGGGTCCGTGTCACGGACACCCCAAAATTCGGTACGAACCCGAACTATACAGTTCAGGTTCGCTCATCCCTATTCATAAGCTGTAAACCATAATCATCCAAATTATAACAACTAAAGACTTGAAATATCTCGCTTTGCATGTAATGAGTCTCTCATATATTAGTTTCACCTTTTAAGTTGCATTACTGAAATAAATGAACTTTGCACAATATTCTAATTTTTTTGCTTTCACCTGTATGTAAATTTTAAATTTTTCCCAATATATGGTATTGAACACTCAGATGGTATAGAAATGCAATGCGCTGCGATAAACGGTTTATGCCGCAGACAAGAAAACGGTGTGCAGAATCAGTGAAATTTGTATATATATTGATTTTCACTTTTTCCCAATATATGGGATTGAACACTCAGACCGTATAGAAATGCAATGCGCTGGGATAAACGGTTTCTGCCGCAGACAATAAAACTGTGTGCAGATTAAGTGAAATTTGTATATACAGGTGAAACTCGAAAATTTTGAATACCGTGCAAAACTCAATTTATTTCAGTAATGCAAATTTAAAGAAATTGCATTAATGCAGCTTAAAATTTGAATTTTGTGAAAAAGTTCAATATTCTAGGCTCAAAGTGTCGCACTCTAGTCAGCTAATTAATCCATATCCCCTGAGGAAAGGGTACCTCAAAATTGAGACTTTAGGGTTTCATAAGCTGTAAGCCATGATCATCCAAATTATAACAGCTAAAGGCTTGAAATATCTCGCTTTGTATGTAATGAGTCTATCTCATATATTAATTTCACATTTTAAGTTGCATTACTGAAATAAATGAACTTTGCACGATAGTCAAATTTTTATAGGTTCACCTATATATAAATTTTCACTTTTTCCCAATATATGGGATTGAAGCACTCAGACCATATAGAAATACAATGCGCTGCGATAAACGGTTTCTGCCGCAGACAAGAAAACTGGGAGCAAATCCTGTGAAATTTGTATACATATTGATTTTTACGTTAGCACTCAGATGGTATAGAAATGCAATCCGCTGTGATAAACAGTTTCTGCCGCAGACAAGAAAACTGTGTGCAGAATCAGTGAAAATTGTATATATATTGATTTTTACTTTATCCCAATATATGGCATTCAATCACTCAGATAGTTTTGAAATGCAATGCGCTGCGATAAACAGTTTCTGCCACAGACAAGAAAACTGGGTGCAGAATCAGTGAAAATTGTATATTTATTGATTTTTACTTTTTCCCAATATATGGCATTCAATCATTCAGACCGTATAGAAATGCAATGTGCTGTGATAAACGGTTTCTGCTGCAGACAAGAAAATTGGGTGCAAATTCTGTGAAATTTGTATATATATTGATTTTCACTTTTTCCCAATATATGGAATTGAACACTCAGATGGTATAGAAATGCAATGCGCTGCGATAAACGGTTTCTGCCGCAGACAAGAAAACTGTGTGCAAATTCTGTGAAATTTGTAGATATATTGATTTTCACTTTTTCCCAATATATGTGATTGAACACTCAGATGGTATAGAAATACAATGTGCTGTGATAAATGGTTTCTGCCGCAGACAAGAAAACTGTGCGCACAATCAGAGCAAAATTCTATATATATTGATTTTCACTTTTTCCCAATATATGGGATTGAACACTCAGACGGTATAGAAATGCAATGCGCTGCGGTAAACGGTTTCTGCCACAGACAAGAAAACTAATTAATCCATATCCCCTGAGCAAAGGGTTCCTCAAAATTTAGACTTTGGGTTTCATAAGCTGTAAGCCATAATCATCCAAATTATAACAACTAAAGGCTTGAAATATGTCGCTTTGCATGTAATGAGTCTATCTCATATATTAGTTTCACCTTTTAAGTTGCATTACTGAAATAAATGAACTTTGCACGATATTCAAAGTTTTACCTGTATATAAATTTTCACTTTTTCCAATATATGGGATTGAAGCACTCAGACCGTATAGAAATGTAATGCGCTGCGATAAACGGTTTCTGCCGCAGACAAGAAAACTGTGTGCAGAAACCGTGAAATTTGTATATATATATTTTGATTTTCTCTTTTTCCCAATATATGGGATTGAAGCACTCAGACCGTATAGAAATGCAATGCGCTGTGATAAACGGTTTCTGCTGCAGACAAGAAAATTGGGTGCAAATTCTGTGAAATTTGTATATATATAGATTTTTACTTTTTCCCAATATATGGAATTGAACACTCAGATGGTATAGAAATGCAATGCGCTGCGATAAACGGTTTCTGCCGCAGACAAGAAAACTGTGTGCAAATTCTGTGAAATTTGTAGATATATTGATTTTCACTTTTTCCCAATATATGGGATTGAACACTCAGATGGTATAGAAATACAATGTGCTGTGATAAATGGTTTCTGCCGCAGACAAGAAAACTGTGCGCACAATCAGAGCAAAATTCTATATATATTGATTTTCACTTTTTCCCAATATATGGGATTGAACACTCAGATGGTATAGAAATGTAATGCGCAGCGATAAACGGTTTCTGCCGAAGACAATAAAACTGTGTGCAAATTCTGTGAAATTTGTATATATATTGATTTTCACTTTTTCCCAATATATGGGATTGAACACTCAGCTGGTATAGAAATGCAATGCGCTGTGATAAATGGTTTCTGTCGCAAATAAGAAAACTGTGTGCAGAATCAGAGCAAAATTCTATGTATATTGATTTTCACTTTTTCCCAATATATGGGATTAAAGCACTCAGACCGTATAGAAATGCAATCCGCTGTGATAAACGGTTTCTGCCGCAGACAAGAAAACTGTGTGCAAATTCTGTGAAATTTGTATATATATTGATTTTCACTTTTTCGCAATATATGGGATTGAACACTCAGACAGTATAGAAATGCAATGCGCTGTGATAAATGCTTTCTGCCGCAGACAAGAAAAATGTGTGCACTATCAGAGCAACATTCTATATATATTGATTTTCATTTTTTCCCAATATATAGTATTGAACACTCAGACGGTATTGAAATGCAATGCGCTGCGGTAAACGGTTTCTGCCGCAGACAAGAAAAAAGTGTGCAATTTCTATGAAATTTTTATATATTTGGATTTTCACTTTTTCCCAATATATGGGATTGAACACTCAGACGGTAAAGAAATGCAATGAGCTGCGATAAACGGTTTCTGCCGCAGACAAAAAAAATTGGGTGCAAATTCTGTGAAATTTGTATATATATTGATTTTTGCTTTTTCCCAATATATGGAATTGATCTCTCAGATGGTATAGAAATGCAATGCGCTGTGATAAACGGTTTCTGCCGCAGACAAGAAAACTGTGTGCAGAAACAGTGAAATTTTTATATGTATTGATTTTCACTTTTTCCCTATATATGGGATCGAACACTCAGATTGTATAGAAATGCAATCCGCTGTGATAAACGGTTTCTGCCGCAGACAAGAAAACTGTGTCCAAAATCTGTGAAAATTGTATATATATTGATTTTCACTTTTTCCCAATATATAGTAACATATTAACATAGTACATAAGGCCGAAAAAAGACATTTGTCCATCCAGTTCACCCTTTTATCTTGCAAGTTGATCCAGAGGAAGGCAAAAAAAAAACCTGTGAGGTAGAAGCCAATTTTCCCCACTTTAGGGGAATAAAAAATTCCTTCCCGACTCCAATCAGGCTATCAGAATTACTCCTGGGATCAACGACTACTCTCTAGTAGCTATAGCCTGTAATATTATTACGCTCCAGAAATTCATCCAGGCCCCTCTTGATTTCCTTTATTGTACTCACCATCACCACCTCCTCAGTCAGAGAGTTCCATAGTCTCACTGCTCTTACAGTAAAGAATCCTTTTCTATGTTTGAGTACAAACCTTCTTTCCTCCAGAAGCAGAGGATGTCCCCTCGTCACAGTCACAGTCCTGGGGATAAATAGATGATGGGATAGGTCTCTGTACTGACCCCTGATATATTTATACATATTAATTAGATCTCCCCTCAGTCGTCTATTTTCTAAAGTGAATTACCCTAATTTTGATAATCTTTCAGGGTACTGTAGTTGGCCCATTCCAATTATTACTTTAGTTGCCCTCCTCTGGACCTTCTCCAGCTCTGCTATGTCTGCCTTGTTTACAGGAGCCCAGAACTGTACACAGTCCTCCATGTGTGGTCGGACTAGCGATTTGTAAAGTGGTAGGACTATGTTCTCAGATGGTATAGAAATGCAAAGCGCTGTGATAAATGGTTTCTGCCACAGACAAGAAAACTGTGTGCAGAATCAGAGAAAATTCTATATATATTGATTTACACTTTTTCCCAATATATAGGATTAAGCACTCAGACGGTATAGAAATGCATTGTGCTGCGATAAACGGTTTCTGCCGCAGACAAGAAAACTGGGTGCAAATTCAGTTTAATTTGTAAATATATTGATTTTCACTTTTTTCCAATATATGGGATTGAACACTCAGATGGTATAGAAATGCAATGTGCTGCGATAAACGGTTTCTGCCGCAGACAAGAAAACTGGGTGCAAATTCAGTGAAATTTTTATTGATTTTTACTTTTTCCCAATATATGGGATTGAAGCACTCAGATGGTATAGAAATGCAATGCGCTGCGATAAATGGTTTCTGCCGCAGACAAGAAAACTGGGTGCAAATTCAGTGAAATTTTTATTGATTTTTACTTTTTCCCAATATATGGGATTGAAGCACTCAGACGGTATAGAAATGCAATGCGCTGCGATAAATGGTTTCTGCCACAGACAAGAAAACTGTGTACAGAAACAGTGAAATTTGTATATATATTGATTTTCACTTTTTCCCAATATATGGGATTGAAGCACTTAGATGGTATAGAAATGCAATGCGCTGCGATAAACGATTTATGTCACAGACAAGAAAACTGAGTGCAAATTCAGTGAAAATTGTATATATATTTATTTTCACTTTTTCCCATTATATGGGATTGAAGCACGCTGACTGTATAGAAATTCAATGTGCTGTGATAAACGGTTTCTGCCGCAGACAATAAAACTGTGTGTAGATTAAGTGAAATTCTATATATATAAATTTTCACTTTTTTCCAATATATGGAATAAAACACTTAGATGGTATAGAAATGCAATGCGCTGTGATAAACGGTTTCTAGCGCAGACAAGAAAACTGTGTGCATACTCAGTGAAATTTGTATATATATTGATTTTCACTTTTTCCCAATATATTGGATTGAACACATAGACGGTATAGAAATGCAATGCTCTGCGATAAACGGTTTCTGCCGCAGACAAGAAAACTTTGCAGAATCAGTGAAATTTGTATATATATATTGATTTTCACTTTTTCCCAATATATAGGATTGAACACTCAGACGGTATAGAAATGCAATGCTCTGCGATAAACGGTTTCTGCCGCAGACAAGAAAACTGTGTGCAGATTAAGTAAAATTTGTATATATATTGATTTTCACTTTTTCCCAATATATGGGATTGAACACTCAGACGGTATAGAAATGCAATTCGCAGCGATAAACGGTTTCTGCCGCAGACAAGAAAACTGTGTGCAGATTAAGTGAAATTTGTATATATATTGATTTTCACTTTTTCCCAATATATAGGATTGAACACTCAGACGGTGTAGAAATGCAATGCGCTGCAATAAACGATTTCTGCCTCAGACAAGAAAACTTCGCAGAATCAGTGAAATTTGAATATATATATATATATTGATTTTCACTTTTCCCCAATATATAGGATTGCACACTCAGATGGTATAGAAATGCAATGCTCTGCGATAAACGGTTTCTGCCGCAGACAAGAAAACTGTGTGCAGAATCAGTGAAATTTGTATATATATATATATATATTGATTTTCACTTTTCCCCAATATATAGGATTGAACACTCAGACGGTATAGAAATGCAATGCTCTGCGATAAACAGTTTCTGCCGCAGACAAGAAAACTGTGTGCAGAATCAGTGAAATTTGTATATATATTGATTTTCACTTTTTCCCAATATATGGGATTGAAGCACTCAGACAGTATAGAAATGCAATTCGCAGCGTTAAACGGTTTCTGCCGCAGACAAGAAAACTGTGTGCAGATTAAGTGAAATTTGTATATATATTGATTTTCACTTTTTTCCAATATATAGGATTGAACACTCAGACGGTATAGAAATGCAATGCTCTGCGATAAACGGTTTCTGCCGCAGACAAGAAAACTGTGTGCAGATTAAGTAAAATTTGTATATATATTGATTTTCACTTTTTCCCAATATATGGAATTGAACACTCAGACGGTATAGAAATGCAATTCGCAGCGATAAACGGTTTCTGCCGCAGACAAGAAAACTGTGTGTAGATTAAGTGAAATTTGTATATATATTGATTTTCACTTTTTCCCAATATATAGGATTGAACACTCAGACGGTATAGAAATGCAATGCGCTGCAATAAATGATTTCTGCCTCAGACAAGAAAACTTTGCAGAATCAGTGAAATTTGTATATATATATTGATTTTCACTTTTTCTCAATATATAGTATTGTAGCACTTAGACGGTATAGAAATGCAATGTGCTGCGATAAACGGTTTCTGCTGCAGACAAGAAAACTGTGTGCAGAATCAGTGAAATTTGTATATATATTGATTTTCACTTTTTCCCAATATATGGGATTGAAACACTCAGACGGTACAGAAATGCAATTCACAGCGATAAACGGTTTCTGCCGCAGACAAGAAAACTGTGTGCAGATTAAGTAAAATTTGTATATATATTGATTTTCACTTTTTCCAATATATGGGATTGAAGCACTCAGACAGTATAGAAATGCAATTCGCAGCGATAAACGGTTTCTGCCGCAGACAAGAAAACTGTGTGCAGATTAAGTGAAATTTGTATATATATTGATTTTCACTTTTTCCCAATATATAGGATTGAACACTCAGACGGTGTAGAAATGCAATGCGCTGCAATAAACGATTTCTGCCTCAGACAAGAAAACTTCGCAGAATCAGTGAAATTTGAATATATATATATATATTGATTTTCACTTTTCCCCAATATATAGGATTGCACACTCAGATGGTATAGAAATGCAATGCTCTGCGATAAACGGTTTCTGTCGCAGACAAGAAAACTGTGTGCAGAATCAGTGAAATTTGTATATATATATATATATATTGATTTTCACTTTTCCCCAATATATAGGATTGAACACTCAGACGGTATAGAAATGCAATGCTCTGCGATAAACAGTTTCTGCCGCAGACAAGAAAACTGTGTGCAGAATCAGTGAAATTTGTATATATATTGATTTTCACTTTTTCCCAATATATGGGATTGAAGCACTCAGACAGTATAGAAATGCAATTCGCAGCGTTAAACGGTTTCTGCCGCAGACAAGAAAACTGTGTGCAGATTAAGTGAAATTTGTATATATATTGATTTTCACTTTTTTCCAATATATAGGATTGAACACTCAGACGGTATAGAAATGCAATGCTCTGCGATAAACGGTTTCTGCCGCAGACAAGAAAACTGTGTGCAGATTAAGTAAAATTTGTATATATATTGATTTTCACTTTTTCCCAATATATGGAATTGAACACTCAGACGGTATAGAAATGCAATTCGCAGCGATAAACGGTTTCTGCCGCAGACAAGAAAACTGTGTGTAGATTAAGTGAAATTTGTATATATATTGATTTTCACTTTTTCCCAATATATAGGATTGAACACTCAGACGGTATAGAAATGCAATGCGCTGCAATAAATGATTTCTGCCTCAGACAAGAAAACTTTGCAGAATCAGTGAAATTTGTATATATATATTGATTTTCACTTTTTCTCAATATATAGTATTGTAGCACTTAGACGGTATAGAAATGCAATGTGCTGCGATAAACGGTTTCTGCTGCAGACAAGAAAACTGTGTGCAGAATCAGTGAAATTTGTATATATATTGATTTTCACTTTTTCCCAATATATGGGATTGAAACACTCAGACGGTACAGAAATGCAATTCACAGCGATAAACGGTTTCTGCCGCAGACAAGAAAACTGTGTGCAGATTAAGTAAAATTTGTATATATATTGATTTTCACTTTTTCCAATATATGGGATTGAAGCACTCAGACAGTATAGAAATGCAATTCGCAGCGATAAACGGTTTCTGCCGCAGACAAGAAAACTGTGTGCAGATTAAGTGAAATTTGTATATATATTGATTTTCACTTTTTCCCAATATATAGGATTAAACACTCAGACGGTATAGAAATGCAATGCTCTGCAATAAACGATTTCTGCCTCAGACAAGAAAACTTTGCAGAATCAGTGAAATTTGAATATATATATATATATTGATTTTCACTTTTCCACAATATATAGGATTGAACACTCAGATGGTATAGAAATGCAATGCTCTGCGATAAACGGTTTCTGCCGCAGACAAGAAAACTGTGTGCAGATTAAGTAAAATTTGTATATATATTGATTTTCACTTTTTCCCAATATATGGGATTGAACACTCAGACGGTATAGAAATGCAATTCACAGCGATAAACGGTTTCTGCCGCAGACAAGAAAACTGTGTGCAGATTAAGTGAAATTTGTACATATATCGATTTTCCCTTTTTCCAATATATAGGATTGAGCACTCAGACGGTATAGAAATGCAATGCGCTGCAATAAACGATTTCTGCCTCAGACAAGAAAACTTTGCAGAATCAGTGAAATTTGTATATATATATTGATTTTCCCTTTTTCTCAATATGTAGTATTGTAGCACTTAGACGGTATAGAAATGCAATGTGCTGCGATAAACGGTTTCTGCTGCAGACAAGAAAACTGTGTGCAGATTAAGTAAAATTTGTAAATATATTGATTTTCACTTTTTCCCAATATATGGGATTGAAGCACTCAGAGGGTATAGAAATGCAATTCGCAGCGATAAACGGTTTCTGCCGCAGACAAGAAAACTGTGTGCAGATTAAGTAAAATTTGTATATATATTGATTTTCACGTTTTCCCAATATATGGGATTGAAGCACTCAGAGGGTATAGAAATGCAATTCGCAGCGATAAACGATTTCTGCCTCAGACAAGAAAACTTTGCAGAATCAGTGAAATTTGTATATATATATATATATATATATATTGATTTTCACTTTTCCCCAATATATAGATTTGAACACTTAGATGGTATAGAAATGCAATGCTCTGCGATAAACGGTTTCTGCCGCAAACAAGAAAACTGTGTGCAGATTAAGTAAAATTTGTATATATACTGATTTTCACTTTTTCCCAATATATGGGATTGAACACTCAGACGGTATAGAAATGCAATTCGCAGCGATAAACGGTTTCTGCCGCAGACAAGAAAACTTTGCAGAATCAGTGAAATTTGTATATATATATTGATTTTCACTTTTTCTCAATATATAGGATTGTAGCACTTAGACGGTATAGAAATGCAATGTGCTGCGATAAACGGTTTCTGCTGCAGACAAGAAAACTGTGTGCAGAATCAGTGAAATTTGTATATATATTGATTTTCACTTTTTCCCAATATATGGGATTAAAGCACTCAGACGGTATAGAAATGCAATTCGCAGCGATAAACGGTTTCTGCCGCAGACAAGAAAACTGTATGCAGATTAAGTGAAATTTGTATATATATTGATTTTCACTTTTTCCCAATATATAGGATTGAACACTCAGACTGAATAGAAATGCAATGCGCTGCAATAAACGATTTCTGCCTCAGACAAGAAAACTTTGCAGAATCAGTGAAATTTGTATATATATATTGATTTTCACTTTTCCCCAATATATAGGATTGAACACTCAGACGGTATAGAAATGCAATGTGCTGCGATAAACGGTTTCTGCTGCAGACAAGAAAACGGTGTGCAGAATAAGTGAAATTTGTATATATATTGATTTTCACTTTTTCCCAATATATGGGATTGAAGCATTTAGACGGTATAGAAATGCAATTCGCAGCGATAAACGGTTTCTGCCGCAGACAAGAAAACTGTGTGCAGAATCAGTGAAATTTGTATATATATTGATTTTCACTTTTTCCCAATATATGGGATTGAAGCAATTAGACGGTATAGAAATGCAATGTGCTGCGATAAACGGTTTCTGCTGCAGACAAGAAAACTGTGTGCAGATTAAGTGAAATTTGTATATATATTGATTTTCACTTTTTCCCAATATATGGGATTGAACATTCAGACGGTATAGAAATGCAATGCTCTGCGATAAACGGTTTCTGCCGCAGACAAGAAAACTGTGTGCAGAATCAGTGAAATTTGTATATATATTGATTTTTACTTTTTCCCAATATATGGGATTGAAGCACTCAGACAGTATAGAAATGCAATTCGCAGAGATAAACGGTTTCTGCTGCAGACAAGAAAACTTTGCAGAATCAGTGAAATTTGTATATATATATTGATTTTCACTTTTTCTCAATATATAGTATTGTAGCACTTAGACGGTATAGAAATGCAATGTGCTGCGATAAACGGTTTCTGCTGCAGACAAGAAAACTGTGTGCAGATTAAGTGAAATTTGTATATATATTGATTTTCACTTTTTCCCAATATATGGGATTGAACATTCAGACGGTATAAAAATGCAATGCTCTGCGATAAACGGTTTCTGCCGCAGACAAGAAAACTGTATGCAGATTAAGTGAAATTTGTACATATATTGATTTTCACTTTTCCCCAATATATAGAATTGAACACTCAGACGGTATAGAAATGCAATGCGCTGCAATAAACGATTTCTGCCTCAGACAAGAAAACTTTGCAGAATAAGTGAAATTTGTATATATATATTGATTTTCACTTTTTCCCAATATATGGGATTGAAGCACTTAGACGGTATAGAAATGCAATGTGCTGTGATAAACGGTTTCTGCTGCAGACAAGAAAACTGTGTGCAGATTAAGTGAAATTTGTATATATATATTGATTTTCACTTTTTCCCAATATATGGGATTGAACACTCAGACGGTATAGAAATGCAATGTGCTGCAATAAACGGTTTCTGCCGCAGACAAGAAAACTGTGTGCAGAATGTGTGAAATTTGTATATATATATTGATTTTCACTTTTTCTCAATATATAGTATTGTAGCACTTAGACGGTATAGAAATGCAATTCGCAGCGATAAACGGTTTCTGCCGCAGACAAGAGAACTGTGTGCAGATTAAGTGAATTTTGTATATACAGTATATATTGATTTTCAATTTTTCCCAATATATAGGATTGAACACTCAGACGGTATAGAAATGCAATGCGCTGCAATAAACGATTTCTGCCTCAGACAAGAAAACTGTGTGCAGAATCAGTGAAATTTGTATATATATATTGATTTTCACTTTTTCCCAATATATAGGATTGAAGCACTTAGACGGTATAGAAATGCAATGTGCTGCGATAAACGGTTTCTGCTGCAGACAAGAAAACTGTGTGCAGAATCAGTGAAATTTGTATATATATTGATTTTCACTTTTTCCCAATATATGGGATTGAACACTCAGACGGTATAGAAATGCAATTCGCAGCGATAAACGATTTCTGCCTCAGACAAGAAAACTTTGCAGAATCAGTGAAATTTGTATGTATATATATATATATATATATATATATATATATATTGATTTTCACTTTTCCCCAATATATAGTGTTGAACACTCAAATGGTATAGAAATGCAATGCTCTGCGATAAACGGTTTCTGCTGCAGACAAGAAAATGGTGTGCAGAATCAGTGAAATTTGTATATATATTGATTTTCACTTTTTCCCAATATATGGGATTGAAGCACTCAGACGGTATAGAAATGCAATTCGCAGCGATAAACGGTTTCTGCCGCAGACAAGAAATCTGTGTGCAGATTAAGTGAAATTTGTATATATATTGATTTTCACTTTTTCCCAATATATGGGATGGAAGCACTTAGACGGTATAGAAATGCAATGTGCTGCGATAAACGGTTTCTGCTGCAGACAAGAAAACGGTGTGCAGAATCTGTGAAATTTGTATATATATTGATTTTTACTTTTTCCCAATATATGGGATGGAAGCACTTAGACGGTATAGAAATGCAATGCGCTGCAATAAACGATTTCTGCCTCAGACAAGAAAACTTTGCAGAATCAGTGAAATTTGTATATATATATTGATTTTCACTTTTTCTCAATATATAGGATTGTAGCACTTAGACGGTATAGAAATGCAATGTGCTGCGATAAACGGTTTCTGCCGCAGACAAGAAAACTGTGTGCAGATTAAGTGAAATTTGTATATATATTGATTTTCACTTTTCCCAATATATGGGATTGAAGCACTCAGACAGTATAGAAATGCAATTCGCAGCGATAAACGGTTTCTGCCGCAGACATGAAAACTGTGTGCAGATTAAGTGAAATTTGTATATATATTGATTTTCACTTTTTCCAATATATAGGATTGAACACTCAGACGGTATAGAAATGCAATGCGCTGCAATAAACGATTTCTGCCGCAGACAAGAAAACTGTGTGCAGAATCAGTGAAATTTGTATATATATTGATTTTCACTTTTTCCCAATATATAGGATTGAACACTCAGACGGTATAGAAATGCAATGCGCTGCAATAAACGATTTCTGCCTCAGACAAGAAAACTTTGCAGAATCAGTGAAATTTGTATATATATATTGATTTTCACTTTTTCTCAATATATAGGATTGTAGCACTTAGACGGTATAGAAATGCAATGTGCTGCGATAAACGGTTTCTGCTGCAGACAAGAAAACTGTATGCAGATTAAGTGAATTTTGTATATATATTGATTTTCACTTTTTCCCAATATATAGGATTGAACACTCAGACGGTATAGAAATGCAATGCGCTGCAATAAACGATTGTCATGGTCTTACCTTCTTGCTGTTCTCATTCGTTTGACATGTGCTGGCGGCCATCTTGGTTTCTGGGTTTCTTGTAGCCTCCCACCCTGCGGCTCCTCCTTCCCACTGGGAGGAGCTGGATGCCTAGCTCATATATATAGGAGGTCTGTGGCTTCAGTTCCTCGCTTGGTCCTCCTGTGTTCACATGCTTCTAGACTGCTGCTGCTTCTGGTTCCTGATCCTGATCCTGGTTTCGTCCGACTACCCTGCTGGTTCCTGATCCTGGTTTCGTCCGACTACCCTGCTGGTTCCTGATCCTGGCTTCGTCTGACTACCCTGCTGGTTCCTGATCCTGGCTTCGTCTGACTACCCTTCTGGTTCCTGACCTCTGGCTTCGCAAAGACTCTGCTTCGGTTTCGCCATCCGTTTGGACTTTTGCTTTACAGCTTTATTTTCAATAAAGCCTTCTTATTTTCACTTATCCCTTGTTGTACGTCTGGTTCATGGTTCCGTGACATTAGGACCAAGCCATGAATTCTGACGGTACAGGGCCATCCTCGCTACCCATGCTGGTTGCCAGACTTGATCAGCAGGATCACCTGTTGGGTCGGTTCGCTGTGGCGTTGCAAACCCTGCTTGAACGCACGGCTCATTTCGCTCCCGTTGCCGATGGGTCGGTTGTCGCTCCTGGGCCCGCTCCTACTGCCTCTCCGGTTTTTGCGCCAGAGTCTACCCCGACACCTGTTGTTGCACCTGCGGTGTTTCGGGGTATGACCGGTTCTGCCCCTCTTCCACAGCGCTTTGGGGGAGAGCCAACTCAGTGCCGAGGTTTCCTTAACCAGGTGGGCATTTATTTCGAGTTGCTGCCACATGCCTTTCGTAGTGAGAGATCGAAGGTGGGCTTCTTGATCTCGCTGCTCTCGGACAAGGCCTTGGCCTGGGCCAGCCCTTTATGGGAGAACAACAATCCGGTGGTTGCCGAGTTTTCCGGTTTTGTTGCTTCTCTTCGGAAGGTATTCGATGTGCCGGCTCGTGCTGCCTCTGCTGCGAAGCTCCTTATGTCCATCAGACAGGGTTCACGATCCGTAGCTGAATACGCCATTGAGTTTCGTACCCTGGCAGCAGAGGTGGGCTGGAATAATGAGGCTCTGGTCGCTGCTTTCTCTCATGGTCTCTCGGATGCCTTGAAGGATGAGGTTGCAGCTAAGGACCTACCAGTGGAGCTCGAGTCTCTTATTTCTTTCCTGATTTTGATTGACACCAGACTCAGGGAGAGACCTTCCTTTAAGGAGAGCCTGCGGAGGTTTTCTAACAGATTGGCGCCTACGTTTGCTGTCCCACCCGTGCCTCCCTCTCCTCCCACGCCTCCTGGGGATGACTTGTCTGGGGGTGAACCCATGCAGCTGGGGTTTGCTCGCCTGTCCGAGGGGGAGAGGGTACTCCGGAGACGCGAGGGCCGATGCATGTACTGTGGTCTCGGTGGGCATTTTCGGTTGGCATGTCCGAACCGTCCGGGAAACGCTCGCACCTGAGATCCTGTCGGGGGCAGATCTTGGGTGGAGTCTCCTCGTCCCCGGTTTCCCGTGTTGACAAACCACTGATCACTGTTGTCCTCTCCTGGGTCGGGGGCTCGGTGACGACCCAGGCGTTGGTGGACTCTGGTGCTGGTGGTTTGTTCATTGATGATGTGTTCGCTGCCGCCAATTCCATTCCTCTGCAGGCTCGAGGTTCCCCACTGGCTCTTGAGGCGATAGACGGCAGACCCCTTCTGCCGCCACACGTGACTCATGAGACCCTTCCAGTGGGGATAGCCATTGGTGCCGTTCACAGAGAGTCGGTCTGCCTCCAGGTTATTTCGTCTCCACACTACTCGGTGGTCTTGGGGTACCCCTGGCTCCGGAAGCATAATCCGACTTTCGATTGGAGATCGGCCGAGATCCTCTCGTGGTCACCGCAGTGTGGGGCTAGTTGCATCCATGGGTCTGTCAAGTTGCTGTGTACTTCCTCGGACTCTCTGTTGCCTCCTGAATACGAGGAGTACCGGGATGTATTCGATAAGGTGCGCGCGGTTGCCCTACCTCCGCACCGCCCATACGATTGTGCCATAGAGTTACAATCTGGTGCCGTTCCTCCTCGTGGCAAAGTCTATCCACTGTCGGTAGCGGAGAATGAGGCCATGGAGGAGTACATGAAGGAGGCGCTTTCACGCGGACACATTCGCAAATCCTCGTCCCCGGCAGGGGCTGGATTTTTCTTTGTTAAAAAGAAGGGTGGTGAGTTGAGGCCTTGCATCGATTACAGGGGTCTCAATCGCATCACGATCAAGAACGCTTACCCGATACCCTTGATTTCCGAGCTGTTCGATCGCCTTAAAGGGGCCACGGTCTTTACCAAACTCGACCTGAGGGCGGCATATAACCTGGTAAGGATCAAGGCGGGCGATGAGTGGAAGACCGCGTTTAACACCAGGACCGGTCATTATGAATCCTTGGTTATGCCCTTTGGGTTGTGCAATGCGCCCGCAGTCTTTCAGGAATTCATCAACGATGTTTTCCGTGACCTGTTGCAGCAGTGTGTGGTGGTCTATTTGGATGACATCTTGGTATATTCTGAATCCATGGAGGCCCACATTCTGGATGTCAGACGAGTGTTGCAACGGTTACGAGAGAACAAGCTGTTCGGTAAGCTTGAGAAATGCGAATTTCACCGATCCCAGGTAACCTTCTTAGGTTACATCATTTCCACGGAGGGGTTCTCCATGGATCCTGAGAAGGTTTCGGCTGTCTTACAGTGGCCCCAGCCCAGTGGTCTTCGTTCCCTGCAGCGCTTTTTGGGCTTCGCCAATTATTATCGGAAGTTCATCAGGGACTTTTCCATGCTAGCCAAGCCTCTCACGGATCTGACCAGGAAGGGCAGTAATTCCCAGGTCTGGCCGCTCGAGGCCATCCGAGCTTTTGAGGCTCTAAAGTCCGCCTTTGTGTCGGCTCCGATTCTGTCGCATCCCAACCCTGGGTTGCCCTTTGTCCTCGAGGTGGACGCGTCTGAGACGGGAGTAGGCGCCCTTCTGTCTCAGCGTAGAACACCAGAGGGTCCTCTGCTTCCTTGTGGGTTTTACTCCCGGAAACTGTCTTCCGCGGAGTGCAACTATCAGATTGGTGACAGGGAGTTATTGGCCATCGTGCAGGCCCTTAAAGAATGGAGGCACTTGCTCGAGGGTTCGGTGGTTCCGGTCCTCATCCTGACGGACCACAAGAATCTGACCTACCTTTCTGAGGCCAAGAGATTGACACCACGTCAGGCCAGATGGGCTCTGTTCTTGTCACGTTTTAATTACGTGGTCTCCTACCTACCCGGTTCCAAGAACATCAGGGCGGATGCCTTATCACGGCAGAACTCCGAGCTGTCCAGGGAGGAGTCGATTCCGACTTCGGTCATACCTCCGAATCAGATCTTGGCCGCCATTCGCACCAGCCTGACCTCTCCCCTGGGTGAGCAGATTTTGGCTGCTCAATCTGGTGCTCCCTCTGGGAGACCCAACGGCAGATGTTTTGTGCCTGAGGAGTTGCGCACTCGGTTGTTGCGAACCTACCATAACTCCAAGACCGCGGGGCATCCTGGAAAGAATCAGCTGTCCTGGGCTGTTTCACGTCTGTTCTGGTGGCCTTCCCTACGTTCCGACATCGCCGCATATGTAGCGGCATGCTCCGTTTGTGCCCAGAGTAAGTCCCCTCGGCACCTTCGGTTGACCCTTCTGCAACCCATAGCCACCGGGGAGCGCCCATGGTCACACCTGGGGATGGATTTCATTGTGGACCTCCCTGCATCCCGAGGCCATACGGTCATTCTCATGATTGTGGATCGGTTTTCCAAAATGTGCCACTGTGTTCCTCTCAAGAAGTTACCCTCTGCACAAGAGTTGGCCACGATTTTTGCCAGGGAGGTCTTCCGGTTGCACGGTTTGCCCAAGGAGATTGTGTCGGATCGGGGGAGTCAGTTTGTGTCCAGGTTCTGGCGCGCCTTTTGCTCCCAGTTGGGGATTCATCTCTCCTTCTCCTCGGCCTACCACCCCCAGTCCAATGGGGCCGCAGAACGATCCAATCAGGCCTTGGAGCAATTCCTTCGTTGCTATGTCTCCAATCACCAAGACAATTGGGTTGACCTCCTGCCTTGGGCTGAGTTTGCCAGGAACACGGCGGTGAACTCTTCCTCTGGGACGTCTCCCTTCATGGCCAATTATGGGTTCCAACCTGCCGTGTTACCGGAGGTATTCTCTCCCCAGGATATTCCGGCTGTGGAGGATCACCTTTCTGTCCTACGTGCTTCTTGGGTACTGATCCAGAAGTCCCTTGAGGTCTCTGCGCAGCGCCAGAGACTCCAGGCTGATCGCAGACGAGCGCCTGCTCCTTCCTACCAGGTCGGAGACCGTGTATGGTTGTCCACCCGCAACCTCAACCTTCGAGTGCCCACTCCCAAGCTGGCGCCTCGCTTTGTTGGTCCCTTCCGAGTGCTTCGCAGGGTAAACCCGGTAGCCTATGCCCTTGCGCTTCCTCCTGGCATGCGGATCTCCAACGTGTTTCATGTCTCCCTGTTGAAGCCACTGGTGTGTAATCGTTTCACTTCCTCGGCCTCGTCCGGTCCAAGTGGGTAATCGTGAGGAGTATGAGGTGAGCAATATCCTGGACTCACGCCTGGTCCGCGGTCGGGTGCAGTTTTTGGTCCATTGGCGTGGTTATGGTCCAGAGGAGCGTTCCTGGGTTCCCTCCGCAGATGTCCATGCTCCTGCCTTGCTCCGAGCCTTTCACGCACGCTTCCCTCAGAAACCGTTCTTTACTCCGCGGAGGAGGGGCCCTTGAGGGGGAGGTACTGTCATGGTCTTACCTTCTTGCTGTTCTCCTTCGTTTGACATGTGCTGGCGGCCATCTTGGTTTCTGGGTTTCTTGTAGCCTCCCACCCTGCGGCTCCTCCTTCCCACTGGGAGGAGCTGGATGCCTAGCTCATATATATAGGAGGTCTGTGGCTTCAGTTCCTCGCTTGGTCCTCCTGTGTTCACATGCTTCTAGACTGCTGCTGCTTCTGGTTCCTGATCCTGATCCTGGTTTCGTCCGACTACCCTGCTGGTTCCTGATCCTGGTTTCGTCCGACTACCCTGCTGGTTCCTGATCCTGGCTTCGTCTGACTACCCTGCTGGTTCCTGATCCTGGCTTCGTCTGACTACCCTTCTGGTTCCTGACCTCTGGCTTCGCAAAGACTCTGCTTCGGTTTCGCCATCCGTTTGGACTTTTGCTTTACAGCTTTATTTTCAATAAAGCCTTCTTATTTTCACTTATCCCTTGTTGTACGTCTGGTTCATGGTTCCGTGACAACGATTTCTGCCTCAGACAAGAAAACTTTGCAGAATCAGTGAAATTTGTATATTTATTGATTTTCACATTTTCCCAATATATGGGATGGAAGCACTTAGACGGTATAGAAATGCAATTCGCAGCGATAAACGGTTTCTGCCGCAGACAAGAAAACTGTGTGCAGATTAAGTGAATTTTGTATATATATTGATTTTCACTTTTTCCCAATATATAGGATTGAACACTCAGACGGTATAGAAATGCAATGTGCTGCGATAAACGATTTCTGCCTCAGACAAGAAAACTTTGCAGAATCAGTGAAATTTGTATATATATATTGATTTTCACTTTTCCCCAATATATAGGATTGAACACTCAGACGGTATAGGAATGCAATGCTCTGCGATAAACAGTTTCTGCCGCAGACAAGAAAACTGTGTACAGAATCAGTGAAATTTGTATATATATATTGATTTTCACTTTTTCCCAATATATAGGATTGAACACTCAGACGGTATAGAAATGCAATGCGCTGCAATAAACGATTTCTGCCTCAGACAAGAAAACTTTGCAGAATCAGTGAAATTTGTATATTTATTGATTTTCACATTTTCCCAATATATGGGATGGAAGCACTTAGACGGTATAGAAATGCAATTTGCAGCGATAAACGGTTTCTGCCGCAGACAAGAAAACTGTGTGCAGATTAAGTGAATTTTGTATATATATTGATTTTCACTTTTTCCCAATATATAGGATTGAACACTCAGACGGTATAGAAATGCAATGTGCTGCGATAAACGATTTCTGCCTCAGACAAGAAAACTTTGCAGAATCAGTGAAATTTGTATATATATATTGATTTTCACTTTTCCCCAATATATAGGATTGAACACTCAGACGGTATAGGAATGCAATGCTCTGCGATAAACAGTTTCTGCCGCAGACAAGAAAACTGTGTACAGAATCAGTGAAATTTGTATATATATATTGATTTTCACTTTTTCCCAATATATAGGATTGAACACTCAGACGGTATAGAAATGCAATGCGCTGCAATAAACGATTTCTGCCTCAGACAAGAAAACTTTGCAGAATCAGTGAAATTTGTATATATATATTGATTTTCACTTTTTCTCAATATATAGTATTGTCGCACTTAGACGGTATAGAAATGCAATGTGCTGCGATAAACGATTTCTGCCTCAGACAAGAAAACTTTGCAGAATCAGTGAAATTTGTATATATATATTGATTTTCACTTTTTCTCAATATATAGGATTGTAGCACTTAGACGGTATAGAAATGCAATGCTCTGCGATAAACGGTTTCTCCTGCAGAAAAAAAAACTGTGTGCAGAATCAGTGAAATTTGTATATATATTGATTTTCACTTTTTCCCAATATATGGGATTGAAGCAATTAGACGGTATAGAAATGCAATGTGCTGCGATAAACGGTTTCTGCTGCAGACAAGAAAACTGTGTGCAGATTAAGTGAAATTTGTATATATATTGATTTTCACTTTTTCCCAATATATGGGATTGAACATTCAGACGGTATAAAAATGCAATGCTCTGCGATAAACGGTTTCTGCCGCAGACAAGAAAACTGTATGCAGATTAAGTGAAATTTGTACATATATTGATTTTTACTTTTCCCCAATATATAGAATTGAACACTCAGACGGTATAGAAATGCAATGTGCTGCGATAAACGATTTCTGCCTCAGACAAGAAAACTTTGCAGAATCAGTGAAATTTGTATATATATATTGATTTTCACTTTTTCTCAATATATAGGATTGTAGCACTTAGACGGTATAGAAATGCAATGTGCTGCGATAAACGGTTTCTGCTGCAGACAAGAAAACTGTGTGCAGAATCAGTAAAATTTGTATATATATTGATTTTCACTTTTTCCCAATATATGGGATTGAAGCACTCAGACGGTATAGAAATGCAATTCGCAGCGATGAACGGTTTCTGCCGCAGACAAGAAAACTGTGTGCAGATTAAGTGAAATTTGTATATATATTGATTTTCACTTTTTCCAATATATAGGATTGAACACTCAGACGGTATAGAAATGCAATTCGCAGCGATAAACGGTTTCTGCCTCAGACAAGAAAACTTTGCAGAATCAGTAAAATTTGTATATATATATTGATTATCACTTTTTCTCAATATGTAGTATTGTAGCACTTAGACGGTATAGAAATGCAATGTGCTGCGATAAACGGTTTCTGCCGCAGACAAGAAAACTGTGTGCAGAATCAGTAAAATTTGTAAATATATTGATTTTCACTTTTTCCCAATATATGGGATTGAACATTCAGACGGTATAGAAATGCAATGCTCTGCGATAAACGGTTTCTGCCGCAGACAAGAAAACTGTATGCAGATTAAGTGAAATTTGTATATATATTGATTTTCACGTTTTCCCAATATATAGGATTGAAGCACTCAGACGGTATAGAAATGCAATTCGCAGCGATAAACGGTTTCTGCCGCAGACAAGAAAACTGTATGCAGATTAAGTGAAATTTGTATATATATTGATTTTCACGTTTTCCCAATATATAGGATTGAAGCACTCAGACGGTATAGAAATGCAATTCGCAGCGATAAACGGTTTCTGCCGCAGACAAGAAAACTGTATGCAGATTAAGTGAAATTTGTATATATATTGATTTTCACTTTTTCCCAATATATAGGATTGAACACTCAGACGGTATAGAAATGCAATGTGCTGCAATAAACGATTTCTGCCTCAGACAAGAAAACTTTGCAGAATCAGTGAAATTTGTATATATATATTGATTTTCACTTTTCCCCAATATATAGGATTGAACACTCAGACGGTATAAAAATGCAATGCTCTGCGATAAATGGTTTCTGCCGCAGACAAGAAAACTGTGTGCAGAATCAGTGAAATTTGTATATATATTGATTTTCACTTTTTCCCAATATATGGGATTGAAGCATTTAGACGGTATAAAAATGCAATGCTCTGCGATAAACGGTTTCTGCCGCAGACAAGAAAACTGTATGCAGATTAAGTGAAATTTGTACATATATTGATTTTCACTTTTCCCCAATATATAGAATTGAACACTCAGACGGCATAGAAATGCAATGCGCTGCAATAAACGATTTCTGCCTCAGACAAGAAAACTTTGCAGAATCAGTGAAATTTGTATATATATATTGATTTTCACTTTTTCCCAATATATGGGATTGAAGCACTTAGACGGTATAGAAATGCAATGTGCTGCGATAAACGGTTTCTGCTGCAGACAAGAAAACTGTGTGCAGATTAAGTGAAATTTGTATATATATTGATTTTCACTTTTTCCCAATATATGGGATTGAACATTCAGACGGTATAGAAATGCAATGATCTGCGAAAAACGGTTTTTGCCGCAGACAATAAAACTGTGTGCAGAATCAGTGAAATTTGTATATATATTGATTTTCACTTTTTCCCAATATATAGGATTGAACATTCAGACGGTATAGAAATGCAATGCTCTGCGATAAACGGTTTCTGCCGCAGACAAGAAAACTGTGTGCAGAATAAGTGAAATTTGTATATATATTGATTTTCACTTTTTCCCAATATATGGGATTGAAGCACTTAGACGGTATAGAAATGCAATGTGCTGTGATAAACGGTTTCTGCTGCAGACAAGAAAACTGTGTGCAGATTAAGTGAAATTTGTATATATATTGATTTTCACTTTTTCCCAATATATAGGATTGAACACTCAGACGGTATAGAAATGCAATGCGCTGCAATAAACGATTTCTGCCTCAGACAAGAAAGAAAACTTTGCAGAATCAGTGAAATTTGTATATATATATGAATTTTCACTTTTCCCCAATATATAGAATTGAACACTCAGACGGTATAGAAATGCAATGCTCTGCGATAAACGGTTTCTGCCGCAGACAAGAATACTGTGTGCAGAATCAGTGAAATTTGTATATATATTGATTTTCACTTTTTCCCAATATATGGGATTGAAGCCCTTAGACGGTATAGAAATGCAATGTGCTGCGATAAACGGTTTCTGCTGCAGACAAGAAAACTTTGTGCAGATTAAGTGAAATTTGTATATATGTTGATTTTCACTTTTTCCCAATATATGGGATTGAACATTCAGACGGTATAGAAATGCAATGCTCTGCGATAAACGGTTTCTGCCGCAGACAAGAAAACTGTATGCAGATTAAGTGAAATTTGTACATATATTGATTTTCACTTTTTCCCAATATATGGGATTGAACACTCAGACGGTATAGAAATGCAATGCGCTGCAATAAACGATTTCTGCCTCAGACAGGAAAGCTTTGTTCTCAGATTCTGGGACCAAAAAATATTGTTTTCACTGATATTCTTCCTATCTATGCGCCTGCTACACAGAAGGTATTGCACAGATGGCAGAAGTCACTGCAGACACCTTCTATTAAGAAGCGATTTTGTTTGTAAAAAAAAATAAAAATAAAGTTCAAATTTGCACTTTAAATTGCTGCCAACACACACACAGTAGTCCTTAAAAGGACGTTTGGGTCTTTAAAACGTCTTGAGAAAGTAACTTGCAATCACAATCTCCCTATACTGTCTGTCCCTTCCTAACAGCAGCTCTCCCTGACTCGCAATGAGCCGAACCCGTGTGTCCGGGTGCTATATAGCACCCGATGACGTGTTTCGACCAGCCAATCACTGTAATGCCAGTCGAAAACATGGCTAATGTCTTTACAGTGATGGTAATACTTACCAGTATATTTATTGGCTGCTTAGATGGCGCCAAACGTGCGGGGAGGAGACTCGAGCATGGCGCTCAAGCACATGTGGTACTTGGCAGAGCGCTCGGATCTGCCGAGCATATCGATGCTTGAGCCGAACCGGTACTTGGCCGAGCATGCTCGCTCATCACTACTTATGGGGCATTATTGTCTTTAATTGACAGTGTTTAAAACCCCCACAGAATTATTATACACTTAAAGGGGTTTTGCAGTTCTTTTAAACTGATGATCTATCGTCTGGATAGATTATCAATATCTGATCAGTTGGGGTCCAACACCTGGAACCCCCGCCGATCAGCTTTTTGAGAAGGCAGAGGCCTTCTCGCTGTTTACCGCAGGCCCCTGTGACGTCACGACTAGTATCACTGGCCTGTACGCGGCTAAGCTCCTTTCAAGTGAACAGAGCTTAGCACCGCCCAGTGATACTAGTCGTGACATCACTGGGCTTAAGGGGAAACCGAGAAAAGGCCGCGGTGTTCCTAGAGCGAGTGTCGGACGTCCGACGAACAAATGCTGATGATCTATCCAAAGGATAGATCATCAGTTTAAAAGAGCTGCAGAACCTCTTTAACCACCTCCCGTCCGCCCATAGGATATAAACGTCCTATGGGTGGATCTCTATTTCTGAACGCACGTTTTTAAAACGCCCGATCTGCCAATTTTGATGTGACTGAAAGCATTTGTCAGACGTATCCGGATCCGTCTCACAAATGCATTGCAAGAACGGATCCGTCTCTCCACTTGTCATGCGGACAGACGGATCTGTCTTGTATTTTTTTCACGGATCCAGCATTCCGGTATTTTGAATGCCGGATCCGGCACTAATACATTCCTTTGGGGAAAAATGCCGGATCTGGCATTCAGGCAAGTCTTCAGTTTTTTTCGCCGGAGATAAAACCGTAGCATGCTACGGTTTTATCTTTTGCCTGATCAGTCAAAACGACTGAACTGAAGACATCCTGATGCAAACTGAATGGATTACTCTCCTTTCAGAATGCATGGGGATAAAACTGATCAGTTATTTTCTGGTATAGAGCCCCTGTGACGGAACTCTATGCCGGAAAAGAAAAACGCTAGTGTGAAAGTACCCTTAATCGTAGGTCTTCTGAGAGCTCTTTTTGGCGAGGCCTCATTCCCATCAAGCAATGCTTCTTGTGAAAAGCAAACCCAGAACTGGTGAATGTTTTTTATAGTGCCGGGCAGCTATAACCAACATTTCCAATCTCATCTCATTCATTGGACTCCAGTTGGCTGAGTAGTCTAGGGGTTCACATACTTTTTCTACCTGCACTGTGAATGTTTACATGGTGTGTTCAATAAAAACATGGTAACATTTAATTCTTTGTGTGTTATTAGTTTAAGCAGACTGATTGTCTATTGTTGTGACTTAGATGAAGATCAGTTCACATTTTATGACCAATTTGTGCAGAAATTCATATCATTCCAAAGGGTTCACATACTTTTTATTGCAACTGTATTAGACTACCTGAAGGACCCAGCTTCTCTCGGGTATATTTAATCAATTTCATTTAATGTTTCTGTGTGTCGTTAAAAGATTTCACAATATCCACTATAACAGTGACATCTACAGCACCCCGCCCCCTTAGCAGTGACCTCCACAGCCCCCCACCCCTTTACACTGACCCCCCCCCCCCACAGTGCCCCATCCCTTAAAATTGGACCTTCCCAGCAGCCTTAACTTTGACCTTTACAGCAGCCTTCTCCTTTTAACAGTGACTTTCACAGCATACCACTCCCTTGACAGTGACCTCCACAGGGGCCCGCCCCCTTAACAGTGGCCTTTACAGCAATCTGCCCCTTAACACTGACCTCCATTGCGGACCATCCCCTTAACTGTGACCTCCACAGCAGTCTGCCCCTAGGGTGGCCAGAGGTCCAGTTTTAGGCCGGACAGTCCGGATTTTAGACTCTCTGTGCTCCATCTGGCACAGAGCCTGGACGGACACAAGGATGTCCTTTTGAACAGCTTACTCTCATAAAGCAGCACTGTGCTGTCTGAGTGTGAGCTGCAGGAAGAAAGTCACCGTCCTTCCCACAGCTGCAGCTGACAGAAGTAAATTTTTAACCTAATTTTTCTTATCCCTTTTTAAGCTGATGAGTAGGAGGCGCGTGGCCAAATCTGATCGGGGCGTGGCTTAGCGGGACCTATAAGTTGATTTTTAACTTCATTTTTTCAATCCCTGTCATCTGAGGAGTGGGTGTGGCCTAACTGGATTGGGGGCATGTCCTTTTGAACAGCTCAGTCTGAGACAGCAGCACTGTTCTGTCTGAATGTGAGCTGCAGGGAGAAAGTCATCCTCCTTCCTACCTCTGCAGCTTACAGAAGTAGATTTTTTTACTTAATTTTTTCAATCCTTGTAGGCTAAGAAGTGGGAGGGGGCATGGCCTAACATGATCGGGGGCGTGGCTTAGCGAGACCTGTGGGCAGGGTTTTAAGTTTGTCTTTTAAGTGTGGATACATTGCAGCAGGGGTCGTGTCTGGGCTCCTTCCTGCAAGAGTGACGCCCCTCTGGGCACCTTACTGGCTTATTTGCATTTCAAATAAACTGGATTTTCAGAGGATAAAAACATCTATTGCTGGAACGAAGGCACATCTTGAAATAAGGTACTAAGTACTTCAATAGCGATTATCCTGGTGACAGATTTCCTTTAAAGCTGTCCTACAGCAGTGAAAATAAATGGCTGGGTTGCTATGGAAACCTGGAGTAAAACTGTATGTGGAGACTGGAGGACCTGCGAGCTTCTATTGGCTCATGAGGGTCATGTGACCAAGCTTCTATTGGCTAATGCATTTTTTGGGAATATCTCAGGAACGGTATGTCCTAGAGAGCTTCCCGGACGCCTGATGTACTTGTGTGCCAAATTTCATGATTGTAAATGCGACGGTGCGTATTCCTTTAGCGGACATGCACACACACACATACACTCAGCTTTATATATTAGACGAGCAGAAGGACCTGGCTTCGCAGGGGTATATTTAATCAATTTAATTTAATATTTGTGGGTGCCGTTAAAAGATATTGACAGTATAACAGCGACATCTACAGTATCCCTCCCCTTTAACAGTGACCTGCTCCCTTAACAGTAACATCCACAGCGCCCTCCCCTTTAACAGTGACCTCCACAGCGGCCGCCCCTTTATTAGGGACCTCCACAGTACCCTGTCTTGTTAACAGTGATTTCCACAATAACCAGTCCCCTTAACAGTGACCTTCAGAGAGTTCTGTTCCCTTAAAATATGACCTCCACAACACCCCGCCCCCTTAACAGTAACCTCTACAGCACCCTGCACTTTAGCACTGAACTTCAAAAGGCCTTCAAAAGACAGCTGGGTTCAGAAGAAGGGATCTCTGTGTTGGGATCTGAGGCTTGTGCCGAGTTGGAGGGCTGAGACCCGGGTGTAGGGGAAACAGGCCTCCTAAAGCCTGCTTATGGACTTGACAAGGCAGAACTGCCAGCAGGGTGTGAACTAACACCCAGGAGATAAGGTGACTTTCTTGCTAATGAACTTTTCGTGTGTGTGAACGAATACCAAGGCTGCAAAGTGACTTGCGTTTTGTGCTATACCTTATGTGTGAATAAACACTGAAGTTTTGCTTTACAAACTGTTTTTTGCCTCTGTACTGTGTCTGCTTACCCTACCTACCAGAGCGAATCCCTACAGTATTAAAACATAACATAAAGTAAATAAATTTGGTATTGCTATAATCTTACTGACCGATAGAAAGGATAAAGGCAACATGGCATTTTTACTGTATAGTGAACGCTTGAAAAATTGAACCCAAATGAATTTTTTTTAACCGCTTGCCGCCACTGTAACGCCGATAGGCGTCCGGACGGCAGCGCTCTCAGGTCTCGGCGACGCCTATTGGCGTCATCTCGTGAGACCTGAGATTTCCTGTGAATGCGCGCTCACAGGAGCGCGCGTTCACAGGATTGCGCAGTTCACAAGTTGGACTACAGCCTGCCAGCGCTGATCATTGGCTGGCAGTCTGTAGATTTTTAAAATAACCAATCAAATAGGTATATCAGACGCTATTTTGTAAATAGTGTCTGATATACCTTCTACCTGCTCCTCTGGTGGTCCCTTTTGCTGGGATCGACCACCAGAGGACACAGGCAGCTCTGTAAGTAGCACCAAACACCACACACACATTACACCCCCCCCTTGTCACTTATTAACCCCTGATCACTCCATATAGACTCCCTGATCACCCCCCTGTCACCCCCCTGTCATTGATCACCCCCCTGTAAGGGTCCCTTATCACCGCCAGATACTTAGCTACTTGTTAGGTAGTTAGCGCTCAGCCCACCGCACCGCAGTCACTGATTAGTCGCTGATTAGCGTCATCGCTGTCGCTAATCAGCACTAGTACTATATAGTATCTGTAAGTGATCAAGACTGATCGCAATCAGATCTATATCAGTACATTAGGGTCACCTTAGGCTCTACAAAAAACGCAGTGTTCGCCCGATCAGGCCTGATCTTGTGCCCACACTTGCGTTCAGTCTGCCCCACCGCAGTGACAGGATATTTTTTTTTTCTGATCACTGCAAAAACACTGTAAAATCACTGCGGCGCGATAAAGATCACTTTTGAGCTTTCTGGATCTTTATTAGCGATCGCAGCTTTACATCGCAAGCACTCCTTTTTACTAGGCAGGTGTGCTCTTTTTCCTGGGTAATCTCAGAGGAATACCCCCTAAATTTAGTTAGCCCAAAATGTCAAACAAGGGGTATTCCGCTGAAGAGGCCTACAGGATTCTGGTCCTGATGGATGAAAGCGATGGGGACGCCTCACCCGCTGAATCCAGTGGTTCAGAATATGAACCTGTAGACAGCAGTGGCACTCTAACCGCTAGTAAAGATGACGAGGTTGAGGTCCCTACTATGGTCAGGCGTACCCGACCCCATCTCAGTGTTCTGCATACCCCGCGTGATGAGCCTCATTTGCAGAAGAGTGGTGCTAGCGCTGATCTTTTTTATGGTGCGGCATACACCAGCAGCGCAGCACATCCTGGACCTTCTACCAGCACTGCCGTATTCCCTGGTGAAGTGGCACCAGAAGGGCAGTTCAAGCTGGTACGGTGGCACGTGCAGTAACTCCCCCGTCGCAGCCACCACGTTCACAGGCCCGTAGAGCCCTTAGTCTCCCAGAGGTGCTGGCAAACCCAAATTGGCAATCCCCTGCTTCCGGCGCACCCGTATTGCCCCCTTTCACCGCCCAGTCTGGAGTTCGCGTGGATACAGCTCATTTAGGATTAGCCCTTGAGTTTTTTGAGCTGTTCTTCACCGCGGATCTCTATGACTTTGTTGTGGCAGAAACCAACCGCTACGCCACTCAGTATATTACCGCCAATCCGGAAAGCTTCTATGCCCAGCCTTTCCGGTTACAGTTTCCGAATTTAAAATATTTTTGGGCCTTATCCTCAGCATGGGTCTAACTAAAACAAATGTATTGCGGTCCTATTGATCTAAAGACCCAATACATTACATGCCCATGTTCTCTGCTGCTATGTCCAGGGCACGTTTTGAGGGCATCATGCGCTTTATGCATTTCACTGACAATAAAACCAGTCATCCAAGAGGCCACCCTGCTTATGACCGGCTCCACAAAATTTGGCCCCTCATAGACCGTTTGTCATCCAGGTTTGCAGATGTGTATACTTCCAATCAGAACATCTACATAGACGAGTCGCTTGTGCATTTTACCGGGCGCCTTGGCATCAAACAGTACATCCCCAGCAAGCGCGCCCGGTATGGGGTCAAACTGTATAAGCTCTGTGAAAGGGCCACAGGCAATACATATCGTTTTAGAGTCTATGAGGGAAAAGACTCAAAACTGGAGCCGGTCGGATGCCCTGACTACCTGGGGAGCAGTGGCAAGATTGTCTGGGACTTGGTGTCACCCTTACTCCACAAGGGGTACCACTTATACGTGGACAATTTTTACACAAGCGTGGCCCTCTTTCGGCACTTACATATAGTCGGAATTCAATGCTGTGGCACCGCGCAACCTAGTCGCCGGGGCTTCCCCCAATGGCTCGTTGATACCCGACTTGCACGGGGGGAGAGAGCTGCCTTGTGTGTCCAAGAACTGCTCGCAGTGAAGTGGAGGGACAAGAGGGACGTTTACCTTCGGTCCACCATTCACGCAGACACGACAGTACAAATTGAAAGGTCCAGTTGTCATTGAGAAACCCCTCTCTGTCCAAGACTATAATCTTTACATGGGAGGGGTGGACTTCAATGACCAGATGTTGGCTCCCTATTTAGTGTCCCGCCGCACCAGACGCTGGTATAAGAAGGTGTCTGTTTATTTTATTCAATTAGCTGTCTATAATAGTTTTGTTCTCTACAGTAAGGCTGGGAGAACGGGATCCTTCTTAAAATTCCAGGAAGAGATCATTTCGGAACTCCTGTATCCAGGAGGGTCCGTGCCCCAAGTCCCTGATGTAGTTAGCCGGCTACATGACAGACACTTCCCGAGTGTCTAACCGTTCCCAAAGAAAAAAATGTTGTGTCTGTAGCAGGGCTGGAATAAGGCGTGACACCACAGTTTTTTGTCCTGACTGTCCTGACCAGCCTGCCCTATGCATAGGGGAGTGTTTCCGCAAGTACCACACACAGGTACCCTATTAGTGTAGGGATCGCGTGACACAGGACAGGCACACAGGGGTCTTAGGGCCCTTTCACACAGAGCTGCTACAAACCTCTCCTTTCACCTGGGACAAAGTGCATAATGTACTTCGCCACATCTCTGGGCGATTTGCACTTTGCACATTGTCTCATGGGGAAGGAGAGGTTTGTCCTCTAAAGGTAAAAAAAATAAAAATAAATCACAGGTAAGCAAAAAAGTTTATGTTCTGTTTCAAATGTTATATAAAGTTTATAAAAGTTGATGTTAATAAATTTATTGCGTTGCTGCCTGTTTTTTTTGTTGTTCTTTTTTTAGCTTCTAGGTGGACCAAGCGATTAACCAGCTGCAGCACTGATGTGCATTCTGACAGAAGCATTAAACTGCTGTCAGTTTACACAAAGTTGGTGTATGCGGCGCTGCAAGATGAGATTTCTCCTCTGCAGTAAAAAATATACGTTTGCCGAGGCTTATGAGCTGAGGGGCAGTGTTCATATGCTTTGGCAAACACTTTGTATAAAAAAATAAAAAAAATTCTGGCAATGATTTATTCATCCACATCGATTGATGTGAATGGAGGAATCGGGTTTCCCAGGGCATACGAGCTGAAGTGGGTTTGGATGTTGGGCGGAGCTCCTATGTCGTGGCATACGCCTTTCCCCTCGATTTTTTCATCCACATTGATCGATGCGAATGAAGAAATCTGTGCCGTTCATTTTTTCTTTCAGCCCAGAGGCTGAATGGAAAAGAAAATCTCATTACCCGTATGCTCAATATAAGGAGAATAGCAGAAACTCCTAATGCTGGCCATACATGTAATGATTGTGGAGACCCTCAAATGCCAGGGCAGTACAAACACCCCACAAATGACCCCATTTTGGAAAGAAGACACCCCAAGGTATTCGTTGAGGGGCATATTAAGTCCATATTGAGTCCATGAAAGATTGAACTTTTTGTCACAAGTTAGCGGAAAGGGAGACTTTGTGAGAAAAAACAAAAAATAATCAATTTCCGCTAATTTGTGCCAAAAAAAAAAATCTTCTATGAACTCTCCATGCCCCTCATGGAATACCTTGGGGTGTCTTCTTTCCAAAATGGGGTCACATGTGGGATATTTATACTGCCCTGGCATTTTAGGGGCCCTAAAGCGTGAGAAGAAGTCTGGAATCCAAATGTCTAAAAATGCCCTCCTAAAAGGTACTCGTTGGAATTTGGGCCCCTTTGCGCTCCTAGGCTGCAAAAAAGTGTCACACATGTGGTATTGCCGTACTCAGGAGAAGTAGGGCAATGTGTTCTGGGGTGTCTTTTTTTTACACATACCCATCCTGTGTGTGAGAAATATCTCTGTAAATGACAACTTTTTAAAAAAAATGTATACAAAGTTTTCAATTTGCAGAGATATTTCTCTCACCCAGCATGGGTATATGTAAAAATTCACCCCAAAACACATTGCCCTACTTCTTCTGTTACCACATGTGTGACACTTTTTTGCAGCCTAGGTGCACAAAGGTGCCCAAATTCCAATGAGTACCTTTAGGATTTCACAGGGCATTTTTACGCATTTGTATTCCAAACTACTTCTCACGCTTTATGGCCCCTAAAATTCCAGGGCAGTATAAATACCCCACAAGTGACCCCATTTTGGAAAGAAGACACCCCAAGGTATTCCGTGAGGCGCATGGCGAGTTAATGTAAATTTTTTTTTTTTGTCACAAGTTAATGGAGTATGAGACTTTGTAAGAAAAAAATATATATATATATCATTTTCCGCTAACTTGTGCCAAAAAAAAAAATCTTCTCTGAACTCGCCATGCCCCTCACGGAATACCTTGGGGTGTCTTCTTTCCAAAATGGGGTTACTTATACTGCCCTGGCATTTTAGGGGCCCTAAAGCGTGAGAAGTAGTTTGGAATCCAAATGCGTAAAAATGCCCTGTGGAATCCTAAAGGTACTCATTGGAATTTGGCCACCTTTTTGCACTTAGGCTGCAAAAAAGTGTCACACATGTGGTATCGCCGTACTCAGAAGAAGTAGGGCAATGTGTTTTGGGGCGTATTTTTACATATACCCATACTGTGTGTGAGAAATATCTCTGTAAATGACAACTTTTTAAAAAAATTATACAAGTTGTCAATTTACAGAGATATTTCTCTCATACAGCATGGGTATATGTAAAAATACACCCCAAAACACATTGCCCTACTTCTTCTGAGTACGGCGATACCACATGAGTGACACTTTTTTGCAGCCTAGGTGCGTAAAGGGGCCGAAAGTCCAACGAGTACCTTTAGGCTTTACAGGGTTGCTCACAATTTAGCCCTGCCCAAAATGCCAGAACAGTAAACACACCCCACAAATGACCCCATTTCGGAAAGTAGACACTTCAAGGTATTCACCGAGGGGCATAGTGAGTCCGTGGGAGATTTTTTTTTTTTTGCCAGAAGTTAGCAGAAATGGAAACTTTATTATTTATTTTTTTCCTCATAAAGTGTAATTTTCTGCTAACTTGTGAAAAAAAATTCAATCATACATAAACTCACCATGCCCCTCCGCAAATACTTTGGGGTGTCTTCTTTCTAAAATGGGGTCATTTGGGGGGTATTTATACTATCCTGGCATTCTAGCACATCAAGAAACATGATAGGTGCTCAGAGAGTCAGAGCTGCTTAAAAATGTGGAAATTCAAATTTTTGTACCATAGTTTGTAAACGCTATAACTTTTGTGCAAACCAATAAATATACACTTATTGGATTTTTTTTATTATCAAAGACATGTAGCACAATAAATTCTGACACAAACTTGTAGAGAAATGTAATTATATTTGAACAATTTTACCAGAAAAAGTTAAAAATACACCTTTTTTGAGAAAATTGCGGTCTATTTTGATTAATATCAGAAAAATGAAAAATCTCAGCATCAATCAAATACCACCAAAAGAAAGCTGTATTTGTGAGAACAAAAGGAGGTAAAATTCATTTGTGTGCCAAGTTGCATGACCGAGCAATAAACCGTTAAAGTTGTGAAGTGCCGATTTGTAAAAAAGGGCCTGGTCACTAGGGGGTAGAAAACCTTTGGTCCTTAAGTGGTTAATGATTTCACCCCATTAGTAATTTTATGCCAATTGCCCAATACACCATACAGAATGGTGCCATTGTGCCGTTATATAGAATGTGTGTGTGTGTGCATATATATATATATATATATATATATATAAACAGACAAACACACACACACAACTTTAATAACTATAACTATAACTACAACCCTTTGAAGGCAACTAGTAAAAAATTTAAATAAAAATTAAAAATAGTTTACAATGGATTGCAATGGGAAGGGGTTAAAGAAGAAATTGGGCAGGGACATAATATTACCTAAGCATGAGTGTGGCCACATTTGGAAAATTCAGTACTGTTTTGGACACTAGTTTATATCCAGGAGTTGTAAGGCCCCTTGCAGATGAGTATGGAGGATCTCACTTATGAGCAAAGAATAAATTAAAGTTATTTTGTTCTGAAAATGTGAAACATGATAAACATTAAGAAGTATATAAATGGCAGTACAAAAATATGGTGAAAATTTAAATCGAATTTTTTTGAGTCCTGGCATAATTTTCCAAGAGAATAAAAATGGAAATTATATATACCATACCTCAATATTTCCCTCTCTGTGCTGCATCTACTGTAGAAAGGGTAGCATAGGCTGCCTGACATAACCATTTTAAAGGATTGTCTCATGAAGATAACCCATTTGTAAAGTAAAGTCAGCCTATCAGCCAGCTGGGGGAAAACACATCTAGGCATACATATTGTGGTTATTAAAATGAAAGGTTCTCTGCTCTGTTTCCTAAAGATTAGTTCCCATTTACTTATGTTTACTTACTGTATATGTAACATTAAGCCACTGTGGTAACAGCCAAATGCAAAATACATCATGGAAATGTCATGTGAGAAGATCCCATTTTTATTGAAGGTAGTTAAATATTTCCTTGCTTTTAAAAAAAACCTACAGATTTGTAATCTTCAAAAAAAAGTGTCATATTTAACAAATTTTTCACTAGGCACCAAACATTTTTCCTTTTTCTGAATGATGAGGTCCCTCAAGAAAATGTTTCTGTTCATGAACATGCAAAAGTCATTTTTATTCCAGAACAAATGTCTTTAAAAAGATGCAAATTCATGGATTTATGGGATTCATGAATATGAAGTTCACTTTTATTTATAGCAATGCTAGCGATGAAACAAAAAAGACATTATAATCACATCTCATATAAATTTCAAGATGTCTCACTTACAGTTTTCATGATCCAAGTTAGGGATGATTGCAAAAATCATGTCTGCTTCAAATTTGTAATTAACTAAATGGGATAAGGCCACAGATGGTGCAACATGTACAAATAAATCTAAATATTCAGCGTAATGCAGTTAAATCCAAGATGTCTGTGTAGTGAAAAAAACATGTTTATAGTCAAAGATAATGAGAGATGAGTTACTGTGGACATATACTGGAAGTACTTACTGCTTTAAATGATATGTTTCAAGATAAGTAACACATTCTACACTAGCACAGAGCTGGAGTATTTAAAACCATTTTATATTGCTGAATCTTCTTTGTGTTATATTTCTGTCTGGTTCTTGTGCCCTGATTTATCTAAATAATAGCTCAAGTGCCAGGCAACTGTATATAATCTACAGCAAAAAGCTATCTGGAAACTTTAGAGGAGAGAAAATATAAAAAAAGTAGTCTCTTTTATGGTCTAAATAAGTTATCCACTCCTGTTTCATATGTAGAAGTGTTTGGAAATGGCTTGCCTAGGCTATAGTTTTTAAAGCGTATTTATGAAAAGATGGGAAGTACATATAAATATGAACTTTTATCTCAGTAGTAAACCAGCATCTAGATAAGGAACAGCTGCAAGTGTTTTAGTACAAGTCTAATGTAGTAAAAAGAATTCTACCTTATTTAGCCTATTAATGGTGCAGTTGATGCAGACACAATCCTGTTCCGTATATGAACAGATCAGCATAGTATAATTTATTATTGTCTCCAATACTTTAGGGTAAGGGTCCTATTACACCTGCAGATGAAGGGAAAAAAAGTCTTCCTTTCCAGAAATTGCCTGCTCGCTAGAGGAGGAGACTGCTGCTATTACATGCAGCAATCTCTTCCAGTGTATGGAGAGGAGCGATCGCTAATGCCATCACTTGTCCTCATACTAAATCCCTGTTTGGCGACAGAAGATTGTCATTACACTGCACGATCTGCAGCTGGCAAACAATGATTTTTGAACCTGCTAAAAGGTTCCAATTACCTGATGAGGTTCCTATTACCTGGAAACTTTGCATATCAGCCTATGTTAGGTGACGCACTTCTGCAGCTGCAGCTCAAGAAGGGTCTGCTTTGCAGTGTATGAGTGGCTGAAGTGCATGCAAAGTTTCCTGGCCAATTTCAGTATGTCTTGCAGATGGGGTGAAGACTTCAGGATCCGCTTTACAACCAGATTGAACACATGCGCCATGCAGGGCACATGGCTCAGCCCTCCTTGAAGCAGCGCAGACACCATTTTCTTCCCATTGTCGATCATCATGGTTCCGATTTTGAGTTGTTGAGGAGAAAGCCAGGTTTCGATTTCTTGATGAAGGATATGGACCAGTTCCTCCCCTATGTGACTTCGTTCTCCCAAGCAAACAAGGTGCAGAACAGCATGACACCGCCGTGCCCTGCACATGTGGTATGCTGGAGGAGCACTGTGCATTGTCCCTGCAGTAGAGGATGAGGACACGGTGGAGGATGAGGAGGCAGAGGCGGACAATGTCGCTGGACCAACTGCGAGGCACCGTTGAGGCGGAAGTGCCGTCACCTGGCCAAGTTGCTGGTGTGGCTTTGCAGGAACCACATTCACCCAGTAGGTCGTAAAGGACATGTATTGTCTTGCACTTTGGCAGACACCGACAGGCTGAATGACTGGCACTTCAACTCCTGCTGCCACCCCCTTTTTTCTGCTGCTACTTCTGCCTGTGACAGAAACATTTTGGCCACTGTCCATTCCCTTTGAAGGGCCTGTCACTTGTCTGTCTGACATACTGTATAATAAAATAATTAAACAGAAATTAAAATACACCCAATAAAAGGCTGTAGTACTTCACCACAGAACGGCAATTAAGATGTATTCTTTTTCCTATTAATACACCCTCATTATTTCCTGATACCAATTCTACTACTGTGGTGTCATCAGAAAACTTCACTATAATATTAAGTGGATACATGGATACACAGTCATGAATAAACAGTGTAAAAAGAGTAAGACTATGGACATATCCTTGTGGATTGTCCATATTCAATACTAGAGTGGATGACTCACACTTTCCTACTCTAACTTTCTTTGAACGATTTGCAAGAAAATTCCAGGTTGAGAGATAGTTGTATTAAAAAGCAGAGCCAAAAGCAACAAACATCATAACATATGTGTTTGTACGTGTTTGGTTTTTCTACATGCAACAAGACAGAATGAAGTGTGATCAAAATTGCATTTTACGTAAACCTATTACTTCTATTAGTTTCAAAAATCATTTATTTGAAGTTTTATGATTCAAGCAAGAGAAATTACAGTAAAGAAATACACTACAAATCAATACTGCATTAGAGATCATTATCATAATGTTTTGTCAGAAAAGATCTAACAATAAAAAAAATTTAAAAAAACAACTCGGATCAATTGTTATCAGAGATAGGTAGGTACAATGAGTGACTGTACAGTCTTATACATATACGTTATAGCATGAAGGTGTATCTGAGGTCCACAGAGAAAGTAGATGACATCCAAGGTTCCCAGACCTTCTCAAAGACATTGACCGTATCTGTTCTGATTGCTGTGACTCTTTCACAAAGGAGCAATTTGTTAACCCTATCTATAACCGCTTGTCTGCTAAGTGAGGGTGTGCGCCATTTGAAAGCGACATGGATTCTTGCAGCTAGCAAGATAAATTGTGACAATTTGAAATTAGGCATAGATAATCCTGAGGGCTTATCGCCCAATAAACAAAGAGGGATCCTAGCCAAATATCTACAACCTAAGGCGGAAGCAATCAATGAGCAGATCTGGTCCCAAAAACGCCTCACTACAGGGCAGCTCCACCAAGTGTGTAGCATCGTACCGTCCGCATCACATCCCCTAAAACATTTCTAGGAAACCTCAGGGTACATAAGATGTAACCTGGCCGGTACCATGTATGTCCTATATAAAAAAAATTATAGAGGTTTCTGCTAAGGTGACTTGCCAGGAACCTTTCGTAAGTGTTTGTGATCGTTGAAACCATGTAGGAACAGAGGATTCTAGTCCCATGTCGCTTTCCCAGGCCAACATATAAGGTAGTTTTATCCCTTCTGGGTGAGCGTCAAGAAATCCATATATTCTAGAAAGAAGACCTTGTTTATATAGGGAATATGTGATCATTCTCTCAAAAGGGACAAAATCTAGGTTCTGGGCTGATCCAACCAATGACTTTAAGAAGGAGAAAATTCTATTAACATTAAAATGTTCTCCATCAGGAGGAGAATGTTTCCCCAAAAAATCGCCTTTAGATTCTAGGGTACCCCTACGAAGGAATTTATGTAACGTACAGAGATTCTTGCTGATCCACCAGTGGAAGGACGGGGAGTGCAAACCTGGGCGAAACAACGGGTTGCCAAAAATCGTGGTCAGCGGGGATGGTGTAGATTGCAACTTATATTTGAAACAAACTAACCTCCAGAGTATCAATGAGTAATGTGATAGAAGGGACGTGCTGCGGACAGTCGACGGCAGGGACGGAGCCATCCATATCAAGGCTGTCCAGGTATAAGGCGCCATGTTAGACATCTCTATAGAAACCCATAGTGGCTGTTTTTTCTTATCTAAGTGTGTTAAAAAGAGTTGGGCCAGTCTAGCTGCTCTGTAGTATTTCAGGAAGTCTGGGACAGATAGACCCCCCTGGGATTTATGTTTACACATAGTGGACTTAGAAATGTGTGGTCTTTTGTTAGCCCATATAAACTTCATGACATCCTTCTGTAGGGATTTTAGATCGGCCGAGGGGACTGGGACGGGGAGAGTCCTAAATAGGTACAATAGTCTTGGAAGTACCACCATTTTAATTATATGAATCCTGCCCACCCATGATACCGGTAAAGAAGTCCAAGATTTCAAATCTTGTCTGATTTTATTATACATCGGGGGAAAATTAAATTTGTAGACTAGTTCAGGTTTGGTCGGCAATAACGTCCCTAGATAAGAAATGTATTGCGGTTTATGCTGGAAGGGAAAGTTACATAACAGTTGATCTTTCTGCTGGGGAGGGACATTGCAGGGGAGAAGTTCTGACTTATTGTGGTTAATTCTAAGGCCCGAGACTTCTGAAAAGGATTTTAGCAATTGTAGCAGGTTGGGGAGGGACACTATGGGGTTTGTGATGGACATCAACAAGTCATCTGCAAATAGGCTCAGTTTGTACTCCGTCCCACCTATAGTCACTCCGCTGATGTCAGGGTTGCTTCTAATATGAATGGATAAAGGCTCCATTGCCATAGCAAAGAGAGCAGGGGATAAGGGGCAACCCTGTCGTGTACCTCTGTGAATCCGTATAGGGGAAGGACTAGAGGTAGGAAGTTTAAGGTTTGCTTCAGGGCAAGAGTACAATGAGCCAATCGCTGCAAGGAAAGGGCCAACTATACCCATCCTGGTAAGGACTTTGTTTAAATAATCCCAGTTGACCGAGTCAAACGCCTTTTCTATATCTAACGCTAACAGTGTTAGGGGTGTATTGCGTCGATTAGCTCCTTGCACAAGGTTCAATACTTTTCTAATATTGTCTGGGGCCTCTCTCCCGGGAATGAACCCCACCTGGTCCTTATATATTAGATCAGGTAGAATGGCGTTCAACCTCCGGGCCAGTATGGAAGTGAAGATTTTGTTGTCTAAATTAAGGAGAGAAATTGGCCTATAGTTTGAAGGGTTCAATGGGTCTTTGTTGGGTTTGGGAATAACTGTAATGTTGGCTTGCAGAAATTCTATTGGAGGGGCGCGACCCTGTAGGAAGAGGTTGCAGTATTTTGCAATATGAGCAGAAAGTAATGGGGCAAATTTCTTATAATATAAGGCCGAGAACCCGTCTGGGCCGGGGGCTTTACCTAATTTTACGTCTTTTATGATTACTTCGACCTCCTCCTCAGATACAGGTCTGTCAAGCGACGACGAGACCTCCAGTGTCACTCGCGGGATAGGGACCGAGGAGAGGAAGCTTTGTAGATGGGACTTGGGGGGGGGGTTGGGGGTGGAATAAAGCTTTTGATAAAAGGAGTGAAATGCCTGATGGATCATGTCTGGGTTGGAAGTAAGATGTCCTGTGGCTGTACGCAGCTGGAACATCTGATTACCAGTCTCTAGTTTAGCCTCTAAAGCTCTCTGGGCTTCAGTACGTTCACGTTTCAGACGCGAGGCTACACTAATAAGTTTCCCCCTCATAAATGCCTTGTGGGTTACCCATACATTCAGAGGGTCAGAGTCAGCCGTGGTGTTATCCCTAAAAAATTCACAGATGTCTATTTGCAACTGGTCAACCAGACCAGGTCGGGACAATAAAGACTCATTTAGTCTCCAGTTAAAAGGCATAGGTATCCGGCCTGGACAATCTATCTCGGCTAATACCATATCATGATCAGACCAGGAGGAAGGGATATGCCTCGAATAAGAAATAAATGGGAGAAGACTCAAGGAGGATAGGATCATATCAATGCGTGTATATATTTGATGTATGGGCGAGTAATAGGTGTAACTCCTTTGCGGCCCGTTATGTTCCCTCCATGTGTCTGCTATGTTTATTGATTCAAGAACCTTGCGGATTCTAATATCATGGGCGCGAGGACGTAATTGGGTGGGAGGTGATGAGCGATCCAATATAGGGTTAATAGTGAAATTAAAGTCCCCGCACCATATAATCTTGTGAAATGTGAGTGAATCAATGACAGAGCCCATCTCACTAAAAAATGAGATAGGGTCTTCATTAGGTGCATACACATTGACTAGACAGAGAGTTTCCTCCTGGTATGTTCCTAATAAAATGACAAATCTGCCGTTAGGATCAAGGATTGACTGTGTGACTATCATGGGAAAGGAATTCCTTAGTAGCGTTATTACACCCCTACTCTTTGACTGGAAAGTAGATGAAAAGAATCTAGAATACTGAGGGTGAAAAAATTTCGGGTAGGACCCTGGCGTATAGTGAGACTCCTGAAGGCAGAGAACGTCTGGTTTGTGTTTCAAGTAAACTGCGAATGCTGTCTTCCGCTTTCTAGGGGAGTTTAGACCCCGTACATTATGTGACAAAACTTTATACATGGTCCGTGATATTTAAGGGGATCAAATGTATGCTAGAGGAAGCAACGTTCTCTGGTTCAGTTTCCTCAACACACCCCTCCACTCTTGTTGTCAAGCTCTCATTGGTACTGTGAAATGGTTGATCCATAACATAAAAACCAAACATCAAAACAAGTGGAAGGCTGAAAAGTCAGCCTGAATTTGTGGGAGGGGCGTCTTACCTTCTTAAGCTCCAGCCCCCAGCTCCTCAGGGCGCTTCTGTTCATACGCTGGATAAGGAGTCGCTTGCTCTAGTACTGCATCCGTGCACGTCGTGAGTTGCTTTCATCTGCTTCGTTTAGTTTCATATACTGCCGTTCACGTCTTCTGGAGAGGTAAATTCTGTGCCATACTTCGTGTCACAGTCGTTACCTTTGGCTGTGACCTTCTGTCTATGCTCTCGCTGCAGCTTCGTTTCTGTGTGTCATTTGTGGTTCTTTATGGGTTAACTCCCCTGTGTGCCTATTTGGAGTTAATCCTCTGTCTGCTCCATGGGTGTGGCTTCTCTGCTGCACCCATGAAACCTGTATATAAGGCTGAGGTTTCCTCAGTTCTGGTCAGCTCTCTTATGTGTCTGTACCTGATTTCCGTTTGTTATTGCTTGACGACGCGGTGGTCTCTCCTGGGACCTCCAACTCGTGACACTTCGGCTCCCTGAGTTGGCGTGCGTTCCAGCGTGGAACACATTCCTGCCCCAAGTTGTTTTTTATTGTATATGCTTGTCTCATTTTCCCCATCCAACTCCCTACCGAGGCAGCAGGGGGGGCAAGGTCCGGCCCTCGGGTCCCCCCCTCCACACGGCCTCCCCCGTCCTTACTTAGGGCTCCGCTGCAGCCCGGCGTGCGTTCCAGCGTGGAGCGCACGCCGGAAATCCGCCACCAGACATGAGCTCCGGGTCACGTGCTCGGCGTGCGTTCCAGCTTGGAGCGCACGCCGGAGTCCCTCCGCCGGGCCTGGGCCTGGTCACGTGTTCGGCGTGCGTTCCAGAGTGGAACGCACGCCGGAATCTTCATTCAGGCCCGGCAGATTCATGCGACGTGGCGGCTCCAGTGCGGTGGCTCCAGCCGGAGTTAATCCTGTCCCCACTGGGTCCCTCCCCCTCTCGATACACACCTTGATTCTGGCCCCACAACCAGGTCTCCCGCCCTACGTACTACTTAGGACGGGTGGTCCCCGTCCCCCAGTCTGCTGGTCCGCATGGTCACCCCCCCTGCACATTTTCCCAGGCAAGCCTGTCACCCCCGTCAAATCAGGCCATACGTAGTAGGGGTATCTAGCCCCTGGGCAACAACGGCCACGTCCACAAACAGCCGCAAAAAAATAAATAAATAAAAATCCCTCAGTAGGGCCCAACCACAAGCTCACAAGGTCATCCCCGATTCCTCATTTAGGGAGGGGCCCCGGGGTCCCCGCTGGGCTGAAAGATCGCTAGTTCCAGTTCGGTGTTCAAAGAAACTGGGGGGTCCCAATACGAGTGGGCCAGGTCATCATCACACACCATACTCATTCAGCGGTCACAATGCTCACTACAGTCATCTATTCCATGGGGAGTCAGTGCCATGTGTTATATGTATGTATTTTCACGTTATATGCTGCTGTCTCCTCTACTGGTTCGCCAGGCTCACACCTACAGTACCTCTGTCTCCTGGCTCGTCCAGGCTCATACCTACCTCTGCCTCCTGGATCGCCCAGGCACGCACCTACCTATGTCTCCTGGCTCGTCCAGGCTCATACCTACCTCTGCCTCCTGGATCGCTCAGGCACGCACCTACCTCTGTCTCCTGGCTCGTCCAGGCTCATACCTACCTCTGCCTCCTGGATCGCCCAGGCTCGCACCTATGTCTGTCTCCTGGTTTGCCAGGCTCATACCTACCTCTACCTCTGCCTCCTGGATCGCCCAGGCACGCAACTACCTCTGTCTCCTGGTTCGCCCAGGCTCATACCTACCTCTGCCTCCTGGATCGCCCAGGCACGCAACTACCTCTGTCTCCTGGTTTGCCCAGGCTCATACCTACCTCTGTCTCCTGGTTCGCCCAGGCTCATACCTACCTCTGTCTCCTGGTTCGCCCAGGCTCATACCTACCTCTGCCTCCTGGATCGCCCAGGCACGCAACTACCTCTGTCTCCTGGTTCGCTCAGGCTCACACCTACTTCTGTCTCCTGGTTCGCCCAGGCCTGTCATCCTCCCCAGTTATGTTCTCTTTTCTTTCCGAACTTTATGGATTTGCCCTCTCAGGAACGTGCCCTGACCATTCACTGGTGCGACATTTTGGACCAAGGTCAGGTGACCCAAGACATCGGTACAGGTAATAGCCTCTAAGCCCAGGTACGTACCCAGGCCGACACAAGCCTTCTCGTAGGCACCGGTCGTACTACGTTCTGGTCATATATAGTTATTGCATATTTTTCCTGGAACAGTCTGGTTATGTATTCCCCTGAATCACTCAGGTTTAAGTATTGGCCTGAATCGCTCAGGCTTCTGTATTTTTCCCTGGTCTCTCAGTGGGTAGGTAGTGGCCAGGTCCACCCAGTTCCAAGGTAATGCCCGACGCACCCAGGGTCCGTCATCTTCACGAAAGGCGTATGTAATCGCCTGATTCGCTCAGGACTCCATGTTGCCTGGACCGCTCGGGATCCAATGTATTTGCCTGAATCGCTGAGGTTCCATGCATCTGCCTGGAACGCTCAGGGGTTTTCAGCAGGGTCCCGCTGGTTCCCGGTTACCCGGTTCGTGTCCTGCATGTCTGGATTCCCGTTTCCCGCAGGTCTCGTTGCATGCAGCGCGACTTCGGGCCCTGATTCTGGCAGTTCAGGGTCACCCAGCAGTTGGCCATGGCGCCCAGGCTGCATCCTGGTTCTCCGTCGCTTCATCCCAGTGCCACCAAATCGCACCTCTCTCCGGGTCTCGTACCAACGCAAGCTTATTGTCATGTAAGCAGGGCCTCAGGCCACCGGAATTTCAATCCATCCTTAATTGTGTCGCAGGGCTCCTCCGTGTCCAGTCACTCCACGGTTCAGGTAAGGTCCAACCGAGTGGCGGCTTTACGCTCCTCCACAGCTCGGAGCCTTCCTTTATTCATCACGAGCCTCCATCCCTAGGTCTTCAGTATCGCAGGAGAGTTGGCAGCGCTGTCCGTCGATCCGGGTAGGTTGCAATCCTTCTTATACCATGGTCATTCCTGTTTCCTTTCCACTCTCGCCGGTCACTCGGCCACTGCTCAAAAGGAAAGGAAAAATTAAAAAAATTAAAAAAACAGAGAGGGAAATATATGTATGTGTACTCTCCTGAATATCTCAGGGTGTATTTTCCTGAATCGGGTTTAATATATTTCCCTGATTAGCTCAAATTTTCACGTATTTCCAAGAATCACCCAGGTCTCAGTTGACCTGAATCGCTCGGGTTTATGTATTTCCCTGAATCGCTCGGGCCATGTATTTTCCTGGATCGCTCAGGGTTATGTATTTCCCTGAATCGCGCAGGTTTGTATTTTTCTGTCTCTTCAGGTTGACTGTATTTCCAGGTTGTATGTATTTTCCTGATTCTCTCAGGTCACGTATTTCCCTGAATCGCTCAGGTCTTATTTCCCACAGGTTGTACGTATTTGCCTGAATCGCTCAGGTCTTATATCCCACAGGGTGTACGCAGTTGCCTGAATCGCTCAGGATCCAATATATTTGCCTGAAAACGCTCAGGGGTTTTCCCATACCATCAGGAAACTACCAAGCTGGTGTCAAGGTTTACAACATTTTTTCCAAGTCCCACTCGCAAGGTGGCTTGGACGATGTCTCCTACACCCTGGCATTCATAGCCCACTGTCATCGCAATCTCAGGCTGTCATTCAACACCATTGGGCTGTACCTAGCGGGGATACAGCACTGCGCCATGCTTCATAATCCAAATGGAGGTTCCTTTTCTTCAGTGCAGACAGTCAAGGCGGCCCTTGGGGGGATCCAGAAGTGCGGGGATGCCCCTACCGGCCGTAGACAGCCTGTCTCCGGCGAGATGTTTAGGAGACTGTCGTCCACGCTGGATGGACATTCTTTTGGGCACTCCCCTAGTTTGGTTATTAAGGCAGCTCTGTACCTCGGGTTTATGGGTTCCTTAGGCCAGGTGAGTTCACCAGCACTTCCCCTAAACGTCAGGGATTGCAGGTGCGGCAATTGTCCTGGGTCCATGACCCCTTTGTCCTCTGGCTCCCTTCCACAAAATCCAATCGGCTTGGGCCTCCCTTGGAGGTCGTGTTCTCCAAAACTTCGAACGATTGGTGCCCGGTCATGGTCCTCCGGCGATTGGTAGCCCGGTTGCCAGATGCCCACCTAGATGGCCCGCTGCTTCCTTGGGGTGGGAGTTTCAGGACTTCAATCCAGTTCGTGTCCCACATCAGAACGCTGGCATCAGGTGTCGGTCACAACCCGCTGGCCATCACAGGACACTCGCTCCGGGGCCGCAACCTCAGCATGAAAAAGGGGGTCCCGGCGCACGTGATCAAATGCATGGGTCGCTGGTGTTCTTCTTGCTTCACAAGGTACATCCCGAACCCAAACGTAGAGATTTCCCTCTCTGAGAGGAATTAAATGTTTTGGACACTACTCTGCTCTCCTTGTCTATTTTTGCCCACTGCTAGGCTTACCCTCGCCCCTGGCTCCCGGCACAACACAGCCAGTTTAGGTCAGGGGAAGCGCTTCCCCCTCATCATAGCCTAAGCCTCTCCCATAAGTGGAAGGCTGAAAATTCAGCCTGAATTTGTGGGAGGGGCGTCTTACCTTCTTTAGCTCCAGCCGCCAGCTCCTCAGGGCGCTTCTGTTCATACCCACCCACCCCCCCTGTTCTCAAACACTCCCTTTAGGGTATGCCCACTGCTAGGCTTACCCTCGCCCCTGGCTCCCGGCACAACACAGCCAGTTTAGGTCAGGGGAAGCGCTTCCCCCTCATCATAGCCTAAGCCTCTCCCATAAGTAAAATTGTGACTATTGCATGAAAAGCAAAGTCTAACATTGACTGACTCAGGTCAGCTAACATTGACGGGTTGGATGAGGGGAGACTTCGCCCAAAAATGGTGCGAATCTCCGTCTCCATCAACCCTCTCAGGTGAGGCAACATGGAAATCCACTAGGCCGTATCCCTGGTATGGGACTCCAGGATAGGGTAAAAAACTGTTATACAGCCGTTGAGGAAAACCCAGTGTGGTGTATGTCAACAGGGGAGTGAGTATGGCTGATGAATAAGTCAAGGCATAACAAAACAGGGGTAATAGCAACCCTTAAAAACGATAGAACAATAAGTTCAGTTCTTCAGGGTATCGGGTCACCTCGACCTTTACAGTTCAGGTTCTAGGAGAACGACTCACGGTACCGGAGGACGGAGCAACTGTGGTCCAGACTCTAGCTGGTCTTTGAGGCTTGGGGGCCGGCTCTGGTCCATCTCTTTGGTCGTGCGGTATGCCTGCCCTTTGTAAGGTCTCCAGGCCTTCTGATAGTGAGCGGATTACATGGGACCGAGAGTTGAGCTGGAAGGACAGCGCGAAGGGGAAGCCCCATCTGTATTTGACTTGTGCCCTCTGTAGTGCTTGGGTAACAGGCCGCATATCACGGCGGCGGCGGAGGGTTGATGGCGCCAAGTCCGCATAAAGATGTACAGATGATGGGAGGTCCGGTAATTCAGAGATGTTTCTGGCTGCCGCCAGGATCAGATCCCTGACTTCAGGGTTGTGGAATTTCATGATAACATCCCTGGGTAGGTCATTTGAGTGCGGTTTGCCCAAGGCCCTGTGGACTCTGTCCATTTTCAGGCGGCTTTGATCCTCCTGTGGGAGAAGGGCGGTGAATAGCGCTGTCATGGTGGCAGGCAAGTCCGTGTATAATTCCGGCAAACCTCTCACCCGGAGATTTCCTCATTCGATTCGAGTGCCTCTAGTTGCGCAGCGTGCGCATCAATGACCACTCTGTCTGCCCCCAGAGCATCTGCTGTCGTCAGTCCGGAACTCTAGATCCGCGACCCATTGCCCCAGATCTTGTATCTGGCGTGTGAACTCGGCTACTGCTTGCGAATAGAGTTGAGCGAACACCTGGATGTTCGGGTTCGAGAAGTTCGGCCGAACTACCCGGAAATGTTTGGTTTCAGGATCCGAACCCGACCCGAACTTCGTCCCGAACCCGAACCCCATTGAAGTCAATGGGGACCCGAACTTTTCGGCACTAAAAAGGCTGTAAAACAGCCCAGGAAAAAACTAGAGGGCTGCAAAAGGCAGCAACATGTAGGTAAATCCCCTGCAAACAAATGTGGATAGGGAAATGAATTAAAATAAAAAATAAAATAAAAGAAATTAACCAATATCAATTGGACAGAGGTCCCATAGCAGAGAATCTGGCTTCACGTCAGCAGAGAATCAGTCTCTTCATGCCATAGCAGAGAATCTGGCTTCATGTCAGCAGAGAATCAGTCTCTTCATACCATAGCAGAGAATCTAGCTTCATGTCAGCAGAGAATCAGTCTTCATGTCATAGCAGAGAATCAGGCTTCACGTCACCCACCACTGGAACAGGCCACTGTCACATATTTAGGCCCCGGCACCCAGACAGAGGAGAGAGGTCCCGTAACAGAGAATCTGGCTTCATGTCAGCACAGAATCAGTCTTCATGTCATAGCAGAGAATCAGGCTTCACGTCACCCACCACTGGAAGAGGCCACTGTCACACATTTAGGCCCTGGCACCCAGACAGAGGAGAGAGGTCCCGTAACAGAGAATCTAGCTTCATGTCAGCACAGAATCAGTCTTCATGTCATAGCAGAGAATCAGGCTTCACGTCACCCACCACTGGAAGAGGCCACTGTCACACATTTAGGCCCTGGCACCCAGACAGAGGAGAGAGGTCATGTAACAGAGAATCTGGCTTCATATCAGCACAGAATCAAACTTCATGTCATAGCAGAGAATCTGGCTTCACGTCAGCAGAGAATCAGTCTCTTCATGCCATAGCAGAGAATCTGGCTTCATGTCAGCAGAGAATCAGTCTCTTCATACCATAGCAGAGAATCTGGCTTCATGTCAGCAGAGAATCAGTCTTCATGTCATAGCAGAGAATCAGGCTTCACGTCACCCACCACTGGAACAGGCCACTGTCACATATTTAGGCCCCGGCACCCAGACAGAGGAGAGAGGTCCCGTAACAGAGAATCTGGCTTCATGTCAGCACAGAATCAGTCTTCATGTCATAGCAGAGAATCAGGCTTCACGTCACCCACCACTGGAAGAGGCCACTGTCACACATTTAGGCCCTGGCACCCAGACAGAGGAGAGAGGTCCCGTAACAGAGAATCTAGCTTCATGTCAGCACAGAATCAGTCTTCATGTCATAGCAGAGAATCAGGCTTCACGTCACCCACCACTGGAAGAGGCCACTGTCACACATTTAGGCCCTGGCACCCAGACAGAGGAGAGAGGTCATGTAACAGAGAATCTGGCTTCATATCAGCACAGAATCAAACTTCATGTCATAGCAGAGAATCTGGCTTCACGTCAGCAGAGAATCAGTCTCTTCATGCCATAGCAGAGAATCTGGCTTCATGTCAGCAGAGAATCAGTCTCTTCATACCATAGCAGAGAATCTGGCTTCATGTCAGCAGAGAATCAGTCTTCATGTCATAGCAGAGAATCAGGCTTCACGTCACCCACCACTGGAACAGGCCACTGTCACATATTTAGGCCCCGGCACCCAGACAGAGGAGAGAGGTCCCGTAACAGAGAATCTGGCTTCATGTCAGCACAGAATCAGTCTTTATGTCATAGCAGAGAATCAGGCTTCACGTCTACCAACCACTGGAACAGGCCACTGTCACACATTTAGGCCTGACACCCAGACAGAGGAGAGAGGTCCCGTAACAGAGAATCTGGCTTCATGTCAGCACAGAATCAGTCTTCATGTCATAGCAGAGAATCAGGCTTCACGTCACCCACCACTGGAAGAGGCCACTGTCACACATTTAGGCCCTGGCACCCAGACAGAGGAGAGAGGTCCCGTAACAGAGAATATGGCTTCATGTCAGCACAGAATCAGTCTTCATGTCATAGCAGAGAATCCGGCTTCACGTCACCCACCACTGGAAGAGGCCACTGTCACACATTTAGGCCCTGGCACCCAGACAGAGGAGAGAGGTCCCGTAACAGAGAATCTTGCTTCATGTCAGCACAGAATCAGTCTTCATGTCATAGCAGAGAATCAGGCTTCACGTCACCCACCCCTGGAACAGGCCACTGTCACATATTTAGGCCCCGGCACCCAGACAGAGGAGAGAGGTCCCGTAACAGAGAATCTGGTTTCATATCAGCACAGAATCAGTCTTCATGTCATAGCAGAGAATCAGGCTTCACGTCACCCACCACTGGAACAGGCCACTGTCACATATTTAGGCCCAGGCACCCAGGCAAAGGAGAGAGGTCCCGTAACAGAGAATCTGGCTTCATGTCAGCACAGAATCAGTCTTCATGTTATAGCAGAGAATCAGGCTTCACGTCACCCACCACTGGAACAGGCCACTGTCACATATTTAGGCCCCGGCACCCAGACAGAGGAGAGGTTCATTCAACTTTGGGTTGCCCCGCAATATAATGGTAAAATGAAAATAAAAATAGGATTGAATGAGGAAGTGCCCTGGAGTACAATAATATATTGTTAAGGGGAGGTAGTTAATGTCTAATCTGCACAAGGGATGGACAGGTCCTGTGGGATCCATGCCTGGTTCATTTTTATGAACGTCAGCTTGTCCACATTGGCTGTAGACAGGCGGCTGCGTTTGTCTGTAATGACGCCCCCTGCCGTGCTGAATACACGTTCAGACAAAACGCTGGCCGCCGGGCAGACCAGCACCTCCAAGGCATAAAAAGCTAGCTCTGGCCACGTGGACAATTTGGAGACCCAGAAGTTGAATGGGGCCGAACCATCAGTCAGTACGTGGAGGGGTGTGCACAGGTACTGTTCCACCATGTTAGTGAAATGTTGCCTCCTGCTAACACGTTCCGTATCAGGTGGTGGTGCAGTTAGCTGTGGCGTGGTGACAAAACTTTTCCACATCTCTGCCATGCTAACCCTGCCCTCAGAGGAGCTGGCTGTGACACAGCTGCGTTGGCGACCTCTTGCTCCTCCTCTGCCTTCGCCTTGGGCTTCCACTGGTTCCCCTGTGACATTTGGGAATGCTCTCAGTAGCGCGTCTACCAACGTGCGCTTGTACTCGCGCATCTTCCTATCACGCTCCAGTGTAGGAAGTAAGGTGGGCACATTGTTTTTGTACCGGGGACTTAGCAGGGTGGCAACCCAGTAGTCGGCATACGTTAAAATGTGGGCAACTCTGCTGTCGTTGCGCAGGCACTGCAGCATGTAGTCGCTCATGTGTGCCAGGCTGCCCAGAGGTAAGGACAAGCTGTCCTCTGTGGGAGGTGTATCGTCATCGTCCTGTGTTTCCCCCCAGCCACGCACCAGTGATGGGCCCGAGCTGCTTTGGGTGCCACCCCGCTGTGAACATGCTTCATCCTCATCCTCCTCCACCTCCTCCTCATCCTCGTCCTCCTCGTCCTCCAGTAGAGGGCCCTGGCTGGCCACATTTGTACCTGGCCTCTGCTGTTGCAAAAAACCTCCCTCTGAGTCACTTCGAAAAGACTGGCCTGAAAGTGCTAAAAATTACCCCTCTTCCTCCTGGGCCACCTCCTCTTCCATCATCACCCTAAGTGTTTTCTCATGGAGACATAGAAGTGGTATTGTAACGCTGATAACGGCGTCATCGCCACTGGCCATGTTGGTGGAGTACTCGAAACAGCGCAACAGGGAACACAGGTCTCGCATGGAGGCCCAGTCATTGGTGGTGAAGTGGTGCTGTTCCGCAGTGCGACTGACCCGTGCGTGCTGCAGCTGAAACTCCACTATGGCCTGCTGCTGCTCGCACAGTCTGTCCAGCATGTGCAAGGTGGAGTTCCACCTGGTGGGCACGTCGCATACGAGGCGTTGAGCGGGAAAGCCGAAGTTACGCTGTAGCGCAGACAGGCGAGCAGCGGCAGGATGTGAACGCCGGAAGCGCGAACAGACGGCCCGCACTTTATACAGCAGCTCTGACATGTCGGGGTAGTTGTGAATGGACTTCTGCACCACCAAATTCAGCACATGCGCCAGGCAAGGGATGTGCGTCAAACCGGCTAGTCCCAGAGCTGCAACGAGATTTCGCCCATTATCGCACACCACCAGGCCGGGCTTGAGGCTCACCGGCAGCAACCACTCGTCGGTCTGTTGTTCTATACCCCGCCACAACTCCTGTGCGGTGTGGGGCCTGTCCCCCAAACATATGAGTTTCAGAATGGCCTGCTGACGTTTACCCCGGGCTGTGCTGAAGTTGGTGGTGAAGGTGTGTGGCTGACTTGATGAGCAGGTGGAAGAAGAGGAGGAGGAAGCTGAGTAGGAGGAGGAGGAAACAGGAGGCAAAGAATGTTGCCCTGCGATCCTTGGCGGCGGAAGGACGTGCGCCAAACAGCTCTCCGCCTGGGGCCCAGCCGCCACTACATTTACCCAGTGTGCAGTTAGGGAGATATAGCGTCCCTGGCCATGCTTACTGGTCCACGTATCTGTGGTTAGGTGGACCTTGCCACAGATGGCGTTGCGCAGTGCACACTTGATTTTATCGGACACTTGGTTGTGCAGGGAAGGCACGGCTCTCTTGGAGAAGTAGTGGCGGCTGGGAACAACATACTGTGGGACAGCAAGCGACATGAGCTGTTTGAAGCTGTCTGTGTCCACCAGCCTAAATGACAGCATTTCATAGGCCAGTAGTTTAGAAATGCTGGCATTCAGGGCCAGGGATCGAGGGTGGCTAGGTGGGAATTTACGCTTTCTCTCAAATGTTTGTGAGATGGAGAGCTGAACGCTGCCGTGTGACATGGTTGAGATGCTTGGTGACGCAGGTGGTGGTGTTGGTGGTACATCCCATGTTTGCTGGGCGGCAGGTGCCAACGTTCCTCCAAAAGGGGAGGAAGAGGCAGAGGCTGCAGCAGCAGAAGAGGCCGAGGCGGCAGCAGCAGAAGAGGTAGCAGGGGGAGCCTGAGTGACTTCCTTGTTTTTAAGGTGTTTACTCCACTGCAGTTCATGCTTTGCATGCAGGTGCCTGGTCATGCAGGTTGTGCTAAGGTTCAGAACGTTAATGCCTCGCTTCAGGCTCTGATGGCACAGGGTGCAAACCACTCGGGTCTTGTCGTCAGCACATTGTTTGAAGAAGTGCCATGCCAGTGAACTCCTTGAAGCTGCCTTTGGGGTGCTCGGTCCCAGATGGCGGCGGTCAGTAGCAGGAGGAGTCTCTTGGCGGTGGGTGTTCTGCTTTTGCCCACTGCTCCCTCTTTTGCTACGCTGTTGGCTCGGTCTCACCACTGCCTCTTCCTCCGAACTCTGAAAGTCAGTGGCACGACCTTCATTCCATGTGGGGTCTAGGACCTCATCGTCCCCTGCATCGTCTTCCACCCAGTCTTGATCCCTGACCTCCTGTTCAGTCTGCACACTGCAGAAAGACGCAGCAGTTGGCACCTGTTTTTCGTCATCATCAGAGACGTGCTGAGGTGGTATTCCCATGTCCTCATCATCAGGAAACATAAGTGGTTGTGCGTTAGTGCATTCTATCTCTTCCACCCCTGGGGAAGGGCTAGGTGGATGCCCTTGGGAAACCCTGGCAGCAGAGTCTTCAAACAGCATAAGAGACTGCTGCATAACTTGAGGCTCAGACAGTTTTCCTGATATGCATGGGGGTGATGCGACAGACTGATGGGCTTGGTTTTCATGCGCCATCTGTGCGCTTTCTGCAGAAGACTGGGTGGGAGATAATGTGAACGTGCTGGATGCACTGTCGGCCACCCAATTGACTAATGCCTGTACTTGCTCAGGCCTTACCATCCTTAGAACGGCATTGGGCCCCACCAAATATCCCTGTAAATTCTGGCGGCTACTGGGACCTGAGGTAGTTGGTACACTAGGACGTGTGGCTGTGGCAGAACGGCCACGTCCTCTCCCAGCACCAGAGGGTCCACTAACACCACCACGACCATGTCCACGTCCGCGTCCCTTACTAGATGTTTTCCTCATTGTTCCCGTTCACCACAATTTTGAAAATGGCAAATTTGGGAATAGTTTTTTAACCCAGAACAAAAACTGTGCTTTTTCGGTCACTACAAATAATTTGACCAGCTAAAACAGTACTAATTTGGTGGAATATAAATGTCAGGGCTATTTTTTAGGCGCTGGGTGACAGGTATACCTTTAATCACAGAATTAGACTTGTATCTGCACTGTAGCGTGTGTGTTAAGTTTTTCAGAATGACACTATCAGCACCTTGAATCTAATATACCCTTTTTTGGGATAGATTTAAAGTAGGCCTGACATAGCAGAAACTACTAATTTAGAAAATGGCAAATTTGGGAATACTTTTTCAACCCAGAACAAAAACTATGCTTTTACGGTCACTACAAATAATTTGACCAGCTAAAACAGTACTGATTTGGAGGAATATAAATGTCAGTGCTATTTTTTAGGCGCTGTGTGACAGGTTGTAACAGTACAGCCTGGATCACAGCGGCTCCCTGTGACTCCGCCCACTTACCTCCGGGCCTTAAATAGAAGACAGGTGCTAAGCAGGGTGTTCCACTAATGGAGTGCGCACCCTGCTAGCTCCATTGCATCTGAGGACTCTGTCCACATATCCAGACCTGGATCCCTAACAACATTGTGAAGGACTGCCTACCTTCTTGCCACTGGCTTCCCCACTGCTGGCTTCCTAGCCAGGACCAACTATCCGCAAGTATATGCCTGTTACCTTCTCTGATTAAGGTCCTGGAACTCAGAGTGGGGTGGTTCCTGCTGGTGTGAGGCGATATTCCCAAACCAACTCTGAACTCAGGACATGCTATACAAACTCTGAACCTGCTGCATATTATATACTAAACTGAGGACATGCTATACTAACTCTGAACCTGCTGCATATTATATACTAAACTGAGGACATGCTATACTAACTCTGAACCTGCTGCATATTACATACTAAACTGAGGATATGCTATACTCACTCTGAACCTACTGCATATTATACAGTGGGGGAAATAATTATTTGACCCCTCACTGATTTTGTAAGTTTGTCCAATGACAAAGAAATGAAAAGTCTCAGAACAGTATCATTTCAATGGTAGGTTTATTGTAACAGTGGCAGATAGCACATCAAAAGGAAAATCGAAAAAAAAACTTTAAATAAAAGATAGCAACTGATTTGCATTTCATTGAGTGAAATAAGTATTTGAACCCCTACCAACCATTAAGAGTTCTGGCTCCCACAGAGTGGTTAGACACTTCTACTCAATTAGTCACCCTCATTAAGGACACCTGTCTTAACTAGTCACCTGTATAAAAGACACCTGTCCACAGAATCAATCAATCAAGCAGACTCCAAACTCTCCAACATGGGAAAGACCAAAGAGCTGTCCAAGGATGTCAGAGACAAAATTGTAGACCTGCACAAGGCTGGAATGGGCTACAAAACCATTAGCAAGAAGCTGGGAGAGAAGGTGACAACTGTTGGTGCGATTGTTCGAAAATGGAAGGAGCACAAAATGACCATCAATCGACCTCGCTCTGGGGCTCCACGCAAGATCTCACCTCGTGGGGTGTCAATGGTTCTGAGAAAGGTGAAAAAGCATCCTATAACTACACGGGAGGAGTTAGTTAATGACCTCAAATTAGCAGGGACCACAGTCACCAAGAAAACCATTGGAAACACATTACACCGCAATGGATTAAAATCCTGCAGGGCTCGCAAGGTCCCCCTGCTCAGGAAGGCACATGTGCAGGCCCGTCTGAAGTTTGCCAATGAACACCTGAATGATTCAGAGAGTGACTGGGAGAAGGTGCTGTGGTCTGATGAGACCAAAATAGAGCTCTTTGGCATTAACTCAACTCGCTGTGTTTGGAGGAAGAAAAATGCTGCCTATGACCCCCAAAACACCGTCCCCACCGTCAAGCATGGGGGTGGAAACATTTTGCTTTGGGGGTGTTTTTCTGCTAAGGGCACAGGACAACTTATTCGCATAAACGGGAAAATGGACGGAGCCATGTATCGTGAAATCCTGAGCGACAACCTCCTTCCCTCTGCCAGGAAACTGAAAATGGGTCGTGGATGGGTGTTCCAGCACGACAATGACCCAAAACATACAGCAAAGGCAACAAAGGAGTGGCTCAAGAAGAAGCACATTAAGGTCATGGAGTGGCCTAGTCAGTCTCCGGACCTTAATCCAATCGAAAACCTATGGAGGGAGCTCAAGCTCAGAGTTGCACAGAGACAGCCTCGAAACCTTAGGGATTTAGAGATGATCTGCAAAGAGGAGTGGACCAACATTCCTCCTAAAATGTGCGCAAACTTGGTCATCAATTACAAGAAACGTTTGACCTCTGTGCTTGCAAACAAGGGTTTTTCCACCAAGTATTAAGTCTTTTTTTGTTAGAGGGTTCAAATACTTATTTCACTCAATGAAATGCAAATCAGTTGCTATCTTTTATTTAAAGTTATTTTTTCGATTTTCCTTTTGATGTGCTATCTGCCACTGTTACAATAAACCTACCATTGAAATGATACTGTTCTGAGACTTTTCATTTCTTTGTCATTGGACAAACTTACAAAATCAGTGAGGGGTCAAATAATTATTTCCCCCACTGTATGCTAAACTGAGGACATGCTATACTAACTCTGAACCTGCTGCATATTATATACTAAACTGAGGACATGCTATACTAACTCTGAACCTGCTGCATATTATATACTAAACTGAGGACATGCTATACTAACTCTGAACCTGCTGCATATTATATACTAAACTGAGGACATGCTATAGTAACTCTGAACCTGCTGCATATTATATACTAAACTGAGGACATGCTATACTCACTCTGAACCTACTGCATATTATATACTAAAACTGAGGACATGCTATACTAACTCTGAACCTACTGCATACTACATACTAAACTGAGGACATGCTATATACTAACCCTGAACCTATGACATACTATATACTAAACTGAGGGCATACTATATACTAACTCTGAACTGTGCACAAGCTTATACTAACTTGTGACTCCTGTAATACTGGGGGACCTTCCTTTCCAGCAGTAACTAATTAGATGGATAGCGGTAAATGATTTTGTTACCCCAAACTCTCCGCCCAAGACTGAGAGAGACGCCTGGGGTACATACTGAGTAATCCCACAGCCAAAAACAAGGGCGCTGGGATAATAGTGGATGTCCATTGCTTCCGCAGTTGAGATCCTAACTGATCAACTAGGTGCGTTACATATTAGTGGAACCACACATGGATCCAGCAGAGGTTGCAGGTCACCTCGTCACCCTCACTAAAAGGGTGGAGACCCTCAACGTGACTGTACAACATCTCCAGCTAGAAAACCAGGCACTACGGCAACTTGTCACTCAGGGGCCAGGTGTCACGGCTGTATGTGAGCAACAATAGTAATACACAGTACAGAGCAACTGACTGGACCCAGAACTAGGGAGGATAAAGGGTGACCCCTGTCCGACCCTCAACGCTTTCCCTATTCTGCTAAAGCACATGCCCAGATCCAAATGGCGGAACGAGGCATGCCCACGTGCCTTAGACTAATGACCACTGTAACCCCTACAATAGTGGAAGGGGCACGGCCACCAGTGCCCTACTCAGTATATGGAGGGAACCGTGGCCACCTCAGATCCAGTCAGAAAACAAACAGGAATACAGCAATGTCTGCAGACTTAGCTGAAGGTGTTGCAGCCGCAGAGAAGACGGATCCAAGGACAGGCTGGCAATATCCGGAGTGCTAGCTGCAGCAGAACACAGGTCCAGTGAACTGATAGCTACAAGTGAAGAAACTAAAGCAAGAGCTACAACTGAAGTGAGAACTATAATCCACATCCTATCATAGGAGGAGGGGTGATATAAAGAGAGGGAAATCAAACACATGAAGAACAGCTGTGGTGAAAGAAACCAAAAGTAAACAGAGTAGTGAGAACTCCTCCCAGCTCTAGTAGTGACATGATCACAGGGGTGGAGAAACAGAGCTGTGAGAACGTCCCAAAGCTCTGGTAGTGACAGTACCCCCCCCCTCTACGGGTGGACTCCGGACACCCAGGACCCACCTTCTCAGGATGAGCCCTATGAAATGCCCTGATGAGGCGAGTGGCTTTAATGTCCGACACCGGAACCCACATCCTCTCCTCAGGACCATAACCCTTCCAATGAACGAGGTACTGAAGAGAACCGCGGACAATGCGAGAGTCCACAATTCTGGAAACCTCAAACTCCAGATTGCCATCAACCAAAATCGGAGGAGGAGGCAAAGAGGAGGGTACCGTGGCTGGACATATGGTTTTAAGAGAGATCTGTGAAATACATTATGTATCTTTCAAACCCGTGGAAGATCAAGACGGAAGGCAACAGGATTGATGACTGACAAGATTTTATAAGGCCCAATAAACTTGGGACCCAATTTTCAGGAGGGAACCTTCAACTTAATGTTTCTAGTAGACAACCACACCAGATCACCCACATTCAGGTCCGGACCAGGCACACGTCTCTTATCAGCCACACGCTTATACTTCTCACTCATTTTTTTAAGATTACTCTGAATCTTTTGCCAAATGGTAGACAAAGACGAGGAAAATCTCTCCTCCTCAGGTAAACCAGAAAGAGCCCCTCCCGAGAATGTCCCAAACTGCGGATGGAACCCATATGCACCAAAGAATGGTGACTTATCAGAAGATTCCTGACGACGGTTGTTCAGAGCAAACTCAGCAAGAGGGAGAAATGAACACCAATCCTCCTGGTTCTCTGCCACAAAACAGCGCAAATATGTCTCCAGATTCTGATTGAGGCGCTCAGTCTGACCATTCGACTGCGGATGAAAAGCAGAAGAGAAGGACAGCCAAACCCCCAGGCGAGAACAGAAAGCCTTCCAGAACCTGGACACAAACTGCGTGCCTCTATCGGAAACAATATCAGAGGGAATGCCGTGCAATTTAACAATATGGTCGACAAAAGCTTGCGCCAACGTTTTAGCATTGGGTAAACCAGGGAAAGGTACGAAATGAGCCATCTTGCTAAAACGGTCCACCACCACCAGGATCACCGACTTCCCCGAGGAACGAGGAAGATCCGTGATAAAGTCCATGGACAGGTGTGTCCAAGGACGGGAAGGAATGGGTAACGGGAGAAGGGAACCTGAAGGCCGTGAACGAGGGACCTTAGCTCGAGCGCACGTCTCACAAGCAGCCACAAAACCCTCCACCGACTTACGAAGAGCCGGCCACCAAAATCTCCGAGCAATGAGATCTACCGTGGCTCTACTCCCGGGGTGACCAGCAAGAACCGTATCATGATGCTCCTTAAAGAGTTTGTGATGTAGCTCAGGAGGCACGAACAACTTCCCAGAAGGACAACGGGCAGGTGTCTCAGTCTGGGCAGCCTGGACCTCGGCCTCCAAATCGGAATATAGAGCAGAAACAACTACCACCTCCGCCAAAATGGGACCCGGGTCCTCTGAGTTTCCTCCTCCCGGAAAACAGCGAGAGAGAGAGCATCAGCCTTCACATTTTTTATCCCAGGTCGGAATGTAACAACAAAATTGAATCTGGAGAAGAACAGAGACCATCTGGCCTGTCTCGGATTCATACGCCTGGCCGACTCCAAGTATGCCAGATTCTTATGGTCGGTAAAAACGGTGATAGGGTGCCTGGCCCCCTCCAACCAATGGCGCCATTCCTCGAAAGCCAACTTGATGGCCAACAACTCCCTATTTCCCACATCATAGTTTCTCTCTGCCGGGGAGAGTTTTTTAGAGAAAAAGGCACAGGGTCGCCACTTGGCAGGGGAAGGGCCCTGGGACAAAACCGCACCCACACCCACCTCGGAAGCATCCACCTCAACAATAAAAGGTAAGGAAACATCGGGATGCACCAAGACGGGAGCAGACGCAAAATTCTCTTTAATCTTAGAAAAGGCTGTAAGCGCCTCCTCCGACCAAGAGGAAAAATCCGCCCCCTTTTTTGTCATGTCAGTGAGGGGTTTGACAACAGAGGAATAATTCAAAATGAACTTTCTGTAATAGTTCGCAAAACCCAGAAAGCGCATCAATGCCTTCTGATTCTCAGGAAGCTCCCACTCAAGTACAGCACGGACCTTCTCGGGATCCATGCGAAAACCAGAAGCAGAGAGGAGAAAACCCAGAAATTGAATCTCCGATACCATAAAAAGACATTTCTCCAGCTTGGCGTACAATTTATTTTCCCGCAGAATCTGCAGAACCTGAAAAAGATGATCCTGATGGGTCTGAACATCAGGGGAAAAAATCAAAATATCATCAAGATACACCAATACAAATTTCCCCATTAAATGATAGAAAATACTATTAACAAAATGCTGAAAGACGGCCGGAGCATTCATCAGGCCGAAAGGCATAACGAGATTCTCGAAATGCCCGTCAGGGGTATTAAAGGCCGTTTTCCATTCATCCCCCTCTCTGACCCTGACCAGGTTGTACGCGCCTCTCAAATCCAATTTGGAAAACACCTTGGCCCCAACAATTTGATTGAGAAGGTCCGGGATCAGAGGAAGGGGATAGGGATCGCGAATCGTGATACGGTTCAGCTCCCTAAAATCTAGGCAAGGTCTCAGAGAGCCATCTTTCTTTTTAACAAAAAAAAACCCGCGGCCACAGGTGACTTTGAGGGACGAATATGCCCCTTTTCGAGACTCTCGGAGATGTAAGTTCGCATAGCGATTCTTTCCGGTTGTGAGAGATTGTAGAGGCGTGCTTTTGGCAGCTTGGCGCCGGGAATGAGGTTAATGGGACAGTCAAACTCCCGGTGAGGAGGTAGCTCCTGAACACCGCTCTCGGAAAACACGTCCGAGAAATCAGAGAGAAATGATGGCACCGTTTTAGTAGACACCTCTGCAAAAGTCGCTGTGAGACAATTCTCTCTACAAAAATCACTCCACTCATTTATTTGCCTTCCTTGCCAATCAATAGTGGGGTTATGTCTAGTGAGCCAGGGTAACCCCAAAACTAGAGGAGACGGCAATCCGTTAAGGACAAAACAAGATTTATCCTCCACATGAGTGTCACCTACAGCTAGCCGGATATTGTGAACAATGCCCTTCAGAGATCTCTGTAAAAGTGGAGCAGAGTCAATAGCAAAAACAGGTATATCTTTATCTAATGTGCAAACCTGAAAACCATGCATGGCTACAAATTGAGTGTCAATAAGATTGACGGCCGCTCCACTATCGACAAAAATCTCACAAGAAATGACTTTGCTCTCTAGCGCCACCCTGGCAGACAGGAGAAAACGGGAACTGCAGGTCAGAGGAAAAGCATCAAATCCTACATCAACTTTGCCCAAAGTAGCAGATGAAGCAGAACCTGATGATTTACCTTTTGAGATTTTTCTCTTATTATCGCTCTTAGTACGGTTCAAGAATCTCCTAGACGGACAAACATTTGCCAAATGACCTATGCCCCCACAACAAAAACAGACCATACTCTGAGGACTAAATCCTCTTTTATCAGGGGCAAGTCGAGCTAGCTGCATGGGCTCCTCCTCAGAGGGGAGCGAGACAGGATGAGGCCCCTGCACACTGAATGAGTCCGCACCACTGCCCCTAGACTGACAATGGTTGGACAGAGAGGTCTCGTTTCTTTCTCTTAGACGCCTGTCAAGGCGTACCGCCAATGACATGGCAGACTCTAAGGACGTTGGTCTCTCATGGAAAGCAAACGCATCTTTTAATCTCTCCGAGAGACCATGACAGAACTGACTCCGGAGTGCAGCATCATTCCAACCCGAATCAGCTGCCCATCTCCGAAATTCAGAACAATAAAGCTCCGCAGACCGTTTGTTCTGGCATAAAACACGTAGGTTAGATTCGGCCAGAGCAACACGATCCGGGTCATCATAAATCTGCCCGAGGGCCACAAAAAATCCCTCCACGGATCGAAGGGAGGGATCCCCTGATGGCAGCGAAAAAGCCCAAGTCTGAGCATTACCCCTGAGCAGGGAAATGACAATCCTCACCCTCTGCTCCTGATTACCAGAAGAGTGAGAACACAAGCAAAAATGGAGTTTGCATGCCTCTCTGAAACGAACAAAATTCTCACTGCCCCCGGAGAACGTCTCCGGAAGTGAGACCTTTGGCTCCCAACAGACTCCATGAGCCGGAGCAGGGCCCAATGCTTGAAGCTGGGTCATAGATTGACGGAGATCCGCTACTTCCAAAGAAAGACCCTGCATGCGGTCAACCAGGTCAGAAAGCGGATCCATGTCAAAAAAGGACGGTTTTGGTGGATTATAATGTCACGGCTGTATGTGAGCAACAATAGTAATACACAGTACAGAGCAACTGACTGGACCCAGAACTAGGGAGGATAAAGGGTGACCCCTGTCCGACCCTCAACGCTTTCCCTATTCTGCTAAAGCACATGCCCGGATCCAAATGGCGGAACGAGGCATGCCCACGTGCCTAAGACTAATGACCACTGTAACCCCTACAATAGTGGAAGGGGCACGGCCACCAGTGCCCTACTCAGTATATGGAGGGAACCGTGGCCACCTCAGATCCAGTCAGAAAACAAACAGGAATACAGCAATGTCTGCAGACTTAGCTGAAGGTGTTGTAGCCGCAGAGAAGACGGATCCAAGGACAGGCTGGCAATATCCGGAGTGCTAGCTGCAGCAGAACACAGGTCCAGTGAACTGATAGCTACAAGTGAAGAAACTAAAGCAAGAGCTACAACTGAAGTGAGAACTATAATCCACATCCTATCATAGGAGGAGGGGTGATATAAAGAGATGGAAATCAAACACATGAAGAACAGCTGTGGTGAAAGAAACCAAAAGTAAACAGAGTAGTGAGAACTCCTCCCAGCTCTAGTAGTGACATCATCACAGGGGTGGAGAAACAGAGCTGTGAGAACGTCCCAAAGCTCTGGTAGTGACACCAGGACACCCCCGTGATGGACCAGAACCCAAGGTCAGCCCACCTGAGATATTCTCGGGTGACCGAAGGCAGTTCAGGGATTTCCTGAACACGTGCAAACTAATGTTTGAGCTGCAGCCCCGGACTTACCCAACTGACAGAACAAAAGTACTTACCATGATCTCTTACCTCAGGGGGGAGCCCAGAGCATGGGCCAATACTTATTTAGAAAAGGAAGACCCAGTCCTGGATTCCTTCCCTCTGTTCCTTGAAAAAATGGCCCTTCTCTACGAGGACCATAGTAAACAGCTGACCGCTGAGACCGCTATACGCAGCCTTAAGCAAGGGAGACGACCTGTAGAGGACTTTATTGCGGAATACACTCGCTGGGCCCGGGAGACTGAATGGAATGACCTCACCCTTAGGAATCAGTTCCGCCTAGGTCTTTCCGAGGCCCTGAAGGACGAATTAGCCCGAGGAGAATTACCATTACACTTAATGCCTTGATGCAGAAGGCCACCACCATTGACAGACGGCTGAGGGAACGCAGAGCCGAGAGAGTCTCAGGCTTCACACCCAACCCAAGACCGTCCAGCCAGGGTCCTGCTGTAGAGATGATGGAGATTGGGGCGATCCGAGTACCTCTGACCGAGAGAGAGAAAGCCAGGAGACGTAACCTCAACCTCTGTTTATACTGTGCGTCTGCTGACCATACCGTTGACGGATGCCCCGCGATACGTAAGAAGTGCGAAGGTAAGAGCGGCACGTTTTGTACCTTAGGCAGTACAAAAAATAGTACTGGTGGTTACATATACACGTCTCTCACCTTACAGTGGGACCAAAACCGGATTATCGTTGAAGCCATGGTGGACACGGGAGCTTCGGGGAATTTTATCGACATGCATCTGGTTGAGCGAAATAAAATTCCCCACATGAGAAAAAACGTTCCGATATCCGTGAGTTTCATTGATGGTACCACTTCTAGTCCTATCCACAGTCAGACTCAACCCCTCATGGTGACATGTGAAAATAACCACACAGAATTCTTATCCCTTGATATCATACACTCTGCATTGTTTCCCGTGATTCTTGGGTTGCCATGGTTGCAAATACACCAGCCAACCCTCCTATGGAAACAGAGGAGAGTTCAGTTTACGTCACCTTATTGTATGGAGACCTGCTTTTCTCTCAAATCTCTCATGCACGTGGGAGTGAACCAGGTTCCCAGCCAATACGCAGACTTTGCTGAGGTATTCAGAGCAAAGAAGGCGGAATCTCTTCCGCCCCATAGATCTTACGATTGCCCCATAGACTTGCTGCCGGGTAGTGAGATACCCACGGGTAGAATTTATCCATTGGCACAACCAGAACTTGTTCACCTCAAACAGTACCTAGAAGAGAATTTACGAAAAGGTTTTATTCAGCCTTCAACCTCCCCGGCAGCAGCAGGGATGTTCTTCGTGAGAAACAAAGACTCAAGCCTAAGGCCCATCATAGATTACAGAGCCTTGAACAAAGTAACAATCAAAAATCGGTACCCCTTGCCGCTAATATCCGAACTCATAGAAAGATTACAAACAGCAACAATCTACACCAAGCTGGATTTGAGAGGCGCATACAACTTAATTAGGATCAGAAAAGGTGATGAATGAAAGACAGCCTTCCGCACTCAGTATGGACTCTTCGAGTATACAGTGATGCCCTTCGGGTTGTGCAACGCCCCTGCCACATTCCAAAATTTTATTAACGACATCTTTAGGGATCTACTGGACGTATGTGTAATCATCTATCTTGATGATATACTAGTGTATTCCGATAACACGATCACAGGAAACATGTCCGTTGGGTTCTTGCACGGTTAAGTGTTCATCGCTTATACGTCAAACAGGAAAAATGTGTGTTCGAGACTACTTCTCTTCCCTTCCTCGGATACATAATTTCACCCAAGGGTATCCAGATGGATCACTCAAAAATCACATGCATCCAAAATTGGCCGATCCCGGATTCCAGGAAAGCTCTTCAACGGTTCCTGGGGTTCTCAAACTTCTATAGGAAATTTATTAAAGATTTCTCCGCTACCACTAAACCACTAACCCGCTTAACTAGTGTCAACACAAAGTTTGTTTGGTCCAAGGACGCCCAATCAGCGTTTGAGTTATTAAAGAACAGGTTCACTACGGCACCGATACTGACTCTCCCAAATCCGAGCCATCACTACGTGATGGAAGTAGACGCATCCCAGGCAGCCATAGGAGCCGTTCTGTCCCAGCGAAGCTCTTTTTCAACTCCGTTACATCCTATCGGGTTCTACTCCCGGACGCTAAATACCGCCGAATTCAATTACCCCATAGGCGAAAAGGAACTCCTCGCCATAAAATGCTCCCTGGAAAATTGGAGGCATTTACTTGAAGGATCAATACACCCCATCACAATTTATACGGATCACCGTAATCTACAATACCTGAAAACCAATAAAACACTATCAGGCCGCCAAGTACGGTGGAGTTTTTTTTCCGACAGGTTTAACTTCCAAATTACATACCGACCAGGCTCAAAAAATGGGAAGGCCGACGCCTTGTCACGACTGGCTGAAATTCGCACCTCAGACACGGCCCCCACATGGATCATTCCACCGAAGAAACTCGTCCTTGCCACCATAACGTTGGAAACCCAGCTCAAGGATGCTCTAATTAATGACCATGCTAATACCCCCCCTGGTCTTTCGCAGAACCAACAGGGTCTCCTTTACAAGGACAGCCAACTGTATATACCACCCTCCCTCACCAATCAGGTGATCAAACTTTGCCATGATTTACCCCTCGCGGGACATCCCGGCATTGCTAAAACCACAACCCTGATACGCAGGAACTTCTGGTGGCCAAAGATGACCAAACAAATTGAGGAATACGTTTCCACGTGCGAGACCTGTGCCTCATGTAAAACTGACAGGAACCGACCTTATGGTCTCCTAATGAGTCTTCCCATCGCCAACAGACCCTGGGAATGGGTCTCGATGGATTTCATAGTTGAACTTCCCCTTTCCAGAGGAAACAATACCATCATGGTGGTAGTGGATTTGCTGACTAAGATGGCACACTTCGTGCCCCTCAAGAAGTTACCCTCCTCCAAGGAAACGGCCGTGGTATTCCTGTCTAATATTATTAAGTTACATAGAATTCCTAGCCAGGTCATATCAGACAGGGGTTCGCAATTCGTATCCAAATTCTGGAGAGCACTTTGTTTCAGACTTCAAATCGACCACAGAATGTCTACCGCCTATCATCCCCCAAACTAATGGGCAGACTGAAAGGGTGAATCAGTGTCTGGAACAGTTTCTCAGATGTCACTGCTCATTTCTCCAGGATGACTGGGAGGGCCTACTTCCTCTCACTGAATTCGCCTATAATAATTCTACGAATTCCTCCACATTACATACTCCATTCTTTGCTAATTACGGATTTCACCCTAGGTCTCTTCCTCAAACCAGCCTTCCCACAAACGTTCCAGCCACAGACGATTATCTGACCACTTTGCAAACTACCCTTAAGACGCTAAAAGACAACCTTCAACGGGCAAAGGAAAGACAGAAGTTTTACTACGACCGTCGTAGGAGAGAAAATCCTCCCTACCAGGTAGGAGACTCGGTTTGGTTATCAACAAGAAACCTTCGGTTGGGGGTACCTTCCAAGAAATTGGGAAGACAATTCCTGGGTCCTTTTCCGATAGATAGGATTATTAACCCCAACACGGTGAGACTCACCCTTCCTCCTCGATTACAGGTACATCCCACATTCCACGTGTCACTACTGAAGCCGTTTAGACCTAGGCCGTTCCCATCAAATGATCCTCGACCCTTGCCGCCGATAGAGGTCCAAGGAGAAGAAGAATTTGAAGTTGAGCAGCTCATTGATTCCAGAAGAAGATGGGGGAAGATCCAGTATCTCGTTAGATGGAAGGGGTATGGTCCCCAGGATGACTCTTGGGAAGATGTGCAAAACGTTCATGCTCCCAGACTCCAAAGATTGTTCCATAGAAGATTTCCCAACCGACCCTCTCCTAGTGGGGTACCCCGGAGGGGTCCCTTAAGGGGGGGTACTGTAACAGTACAGCCTGGATCACAGCGGCTCCCTGTGACTCCGCCCACTTACCTCCGGGCCTTAAATAGAAGACAGGTGCTAAGCAGGGTGTTCCACTAATGGAGTGCGCACCCTGCTAGCTCCATTGCATCTGAGGACTCTGTCCACATATCCAGACCTGGATCCCTAACAACATTGTGAAGGACTGCCTACCTTCTTGCCACTGGCTTCCCCACTGCTGGCTTCCTAGCCAGGACCAACTATCCGCAAGTATATGCCTGTTACCTGCTCTGATTAAGGTCCTGGAACTCAGAGTGGGGTGGTTCCTGCTGGTGTGAGGCTATATTCCCAAACCAACTCTGAACTCAGGACATGCTATACAAACTCTGAACCTACTGCATATTATATACTAAACTGAGGACATGCTATACTAACTCTGAACCTGCTGCATATTATATACTAAACTGAGGACATGCTATACTAACTCTGAACCTGCTGCATATTATATACTAAACTGAGGACATGCTATACTCACTCTGAACCTACTGCATATTATATAATAAAACTGAGGACATGCTATACTAACTCTGAACCTACTGCATACTACATACTAAACTGAGGACATGCTATATACTAACCCTGAACCTATGGCATACTATATACTAAACTGAGGGCATACTATATACAGGGAGTGCAGAATTATTAGGCAAGTTGTATTTTTGAGGATTAATTTTATTATTGAACAACAACCATGTTCTCAATGAACCCAAAAAACTCATTAATATCAAAGCTGAATATTTTTGGAAGTAGTTTTTAGTTTGTTTTTAGTTTTAGCTATTTTAGGGGGATATCTGTGTGTGCAGGTGACTATTACTGTGCATAATTATTAGGCAACTTAACAAAAAACAAATATATACCCATTTCAATTATTTATTTTTACCAGTGAAACCAATATAACATCTCAACATTCACAAATATACATTTCTGACATTCAAAAACAAAACAAAAACAAATCAGTGACCAATATAGCCACCTTTCTTTGCAAGGACACTCAAAAGCCTGCCATCCATGGATTCTGTCGGTGTTTTGATCTGTTCACCATCAACATTGCATGCAGCAGCAACCACAGCCTCCCAGACACTGTTCAGAGAGGTGTACTGTTTTCCCTCCTTGTAAATCTCACATTTGATGATGGACCACAGGTTCTCAATGGGGTTCAGATCAGGTGAACAAGGAGGCCATGTCATTAGATTTTCTTCTTTTATACCCTTTCTTGCCAGCCACGCTGTGGAGTACTTGGACGCGTGTGATGGAGCATTGTCCTGCATGAAAATCATGTTTTTCTTGAAGGATGCAGACTTCTTCCTGTACCACTGCTTGAAGAAGGTGTCTTCCAGAAACTGGCAGTAGGACTGGGAGTTGAGCTTGACTCCATCCTCAACCCGAAAAGGCCCCACAAGCTCATCTTTGATGATACCAGCCCAAACCAGTACTCCACCTTGCTGGCGTCTGAGTCGGACTGGAGCTCTCTGCCCTTTACCAATCCAGCCACGGGCCCATCCATCTGGCCCATCAAGACTCACTCTCATTTCATCAGTCCATAAAACCTTAGAAAAATCAGTCTTGAGATATTTCTTGGCCCAGTCTTGACGTTTTAGCTTGTGTGTCTTGTTCAGTGGTGGTCGTCTTTCAGCCTTTCTTACCTTGGCCATGTCTCTGAGTATTGCACACCTTGTGCTTTTGGGCACTCCAGTGATGTTGCAGCTCTGAAATATGGCCAAACTGGTGGCAAGTGGCATCTTGGCAGCTGCATGCTTGACTTTTCTCAGTTCATGGGCAGTTATTTTGCGCCTTGGTTTTTCCACACGCTTCTTGCGACCCTGTTGACTATTTTGAATGAAACGCTTGATTGTTCGATGATAACGCTTCAGAAGCTTTGCAATTTTAAGAGTGCTGCATCCCTCTGCAAGATATCTCACTATTTTTGACTTTTCTGAGCCTGTCAAGTCCTTCTTTTGACCCATTTTGCCAAAGGAAAGGAAGTTGCCTAATAATTATGCACACCTAATATAGGGTGTTGATGTCATTAGACCACACCCCTTCTCATTACAGAGATGCACATAACCTAATATGCTTAATTGGTAGTAGGCTTTCGAGGCTATACAACTTGGAGTAAGACAACATGCATAAAGAGGATGATGTGGTCAAAATACTCATTTGCCTAATAATTCTGCACGCAGTGTACTAACTCTGAACTGTGCACAAGCTTATACTAACTGGTGACTCCTGTAATACTGGGGGACCATCCTTTCCAGCAGTAACTAATTAGATGGATAGCGGTAAATGATTTTGTTACCCCAAACTCTACGTCCACGACTGAGAGAGACGCCTGGGGTACATACTGAGTAACCGCGAATCCCACAGCCAAAAACAGTGGGCGGTGGGATAATAGTGGATGTCCATTGCTTCCGCAGTTGAGATCCTAACTGATCAACTAGGTGCGTTACACAGGTATACCTTTAATCACAGAATTAGACTTGTATCTGCACTGTAGCGTGTGTGTTAAGTTTTTCAGAATGACACTATCAGCACCTTGAATCTAATATAACCTTTTTGGGATAGATTTAAAGTAGGCCTGATATAGCAGAAACTACTAATTTTGAAAATTGTAAATTTGGGAATACTTTTTCAACCCAGAACAAAAACGGTGCTTTTACGGTCACTACAAATAATTTGACCAGCTAAAACAGTACTGATTTGGAGGAATATAAATGTCAGGGCTATTTTTTAGGCGCTGGGTGACAGGCTCAACTTGCCCCTGATGTAGTATATGGCCAAAAAATAACCACACTATTGATGGTTAAATGCACTTGGGTGACACAGGCTCAGCCTGCACCTGATGTAGTATATGGCCAAAAAATAACCACACTGTTGATGGTTAAATGCACTTGGGTGACACAGGCTCAGCCTGCACCTGATGTAGTATATGGCCAAAAAATAACCACACTGTTGATGGTTAAATGCACTTGGGTGACACAGGCTCAGCCTGCACCTGATGTAGGATATAGCAAAAAATAACCACACTATTGATGGTTAAATGCACTTGGTGGTAGCTTGTGCTGGCGCACCACAAGCCACAAAATGGCCGCCGATCACCCCAGAAAAAAGTGATATAAAAACGCTCTGGGCAGCCTAAAAAAAGAGAGCAATTCAATATCAGCACTTCAATGATCCACAGCTGGAGATCGATCACTGAATTAAGTCTTTTGGAGGAGTTAATCTGCCTAATCTCGCCCTAACGTCGCAGCAGCAACCTCTCCCTATGCTTGAATCAGCAGAGTGACGTGCAGCACTACGTGACCCAAGCTTATATAGAGGCTGGGTCACATGCTGCACTGGCCAATCACAGCCATGCCAATAATAGGCAAGGCTGTGATGGCCTCTTGGGGCAAGTAGTATGACGCTTGTTGATTGGCTGCTTTGCAGCCTTTCAAAAAGCGCCAAGAAAGCGCCGAACACCGAACCCGAACCCAGGCTTTTACGAAAATGTTCGGGTCCGTGTCACGGACACCCCAAAATTCGGTACGAACCCGAACTATACAGTTCGGGTTCACTCATCCCTACTTGCGAAAGCTCCGTGCGGAACAGCGATGCTATATTATTAAAGAGCTCCGTCTGACCTGGTTGCTGGTCTCGAGGCTCCAGGATGGCTCCACTGGCAGTGGAGAAGGCGGGGCTAGATGGAGCTGGAGAGGGGTCTGCCATTGCTGTTCGCCCGGCACTTCTGAAAAGTTCAGGCAAAGTCTGCGAAGGAGTCGGCGTATTCTCCGTCCTTGTCTTCCCTCTGTTACGGGACATCCTCATGCAGCTTGTCGCGAAGTTTGGAGGCTTGTGGAGCCGATATGACGGCGCTTATGAGGGGATTTCTACGGCCCGCGGCACGGAGCTCAGAGAAGCATGTCTTTCTCCTCCGGCTTCGCGCATGCGCCTCCCAACCTATTACTTCTATTACTTCTATAGGCAAACTGGTAGCTATCCAATGTAACAGGAATATTGCCCTAATATAAGATAAAACAAATCTTTTAAAGCATTTCATAATGATTGATGTCAAAGCCATTGGCCTTTAATCATACAAACATCCAGCTCTCTGCTTTTTAGGAATTAGGAAGACAATAATAGTTTTTAAACATCTAGGGACTACAGCTAACTGAAGCAACAAATTAAATATACCCACTAACTGGTTAGCGCACAATTTTAAAATGCATTCTATCTGGCCCTGCTGCTTTAGTAATATCAGTTTTTCTCATTATTGATCTCACCTGATGACTAGTGATGAGCGGCAGGGGCAATATTCGTATTCGCGATATTTCGCGAATATTTGGGCGAATATTTGCCATATATTCGAGAATTCGCGAATTCATGATCTCCAGGCATTATTTTCTTGATTGCGAAAATTCACATAAAATTTGCCTAGAATATTCGCATAAAAATTCGCATGAACTGGTATTTAAAAAAATAATAATATTCGAGATTACGAATATATTTTGCGATAATCTAAATATTTGCGAATTCTCGAAGTGCCGATATTCGCGATTAAAATTCGCAATACGAATATTCGTGATCAATACTACTGATGACATTGTAAAACAACCCCAGACTCCTCCTGCCTACTGTAAGTGGCAGTACCATCTGAGTCCTTACTTCACCTTTACAACTTCCGAAAAGCGCAAAAAAAAAAGGATTCAAGGTATCAGAGAGTACAAAATCTGGACTCATCCATCCCATACCCATCTTATAATCTGTTATAGTCTTAACCACTTTAGGACCACAGGTTTATACCCCCTAGCGACCAGGCCCTTTTTTACAAATCGGCACTTCACAACTTTAACGGTTTATTGCTCGGTCATGCAACTTGGCACCCAAATGAATTTTACCTCCTTTTCTTCTCACAAATACAGCTTTCTTTTGGTGATATTTGATTGCTGCTGAGATTTTTCGTTTTTCTGATATTAATCAAAATAGACCGCAATTTTCTCAAAAAAAAGTGTATTTTTAACTTTTTCTGGTAAAATTGTTCAAATATAATTACATTTCTCTACAAGTTTGTATCAGAATTTATTGTGCTACATGTCTTTGATAAAAAAAAAATCCAATAAGTGTATATTTATTGGTTTACGCAAATGTTATAGCGTTTACAAACTATGGTACAAAAATGTGAATTTCCGCATTTTGAAGCAGCTCTGACTTTCTGAGCACCTGTCATGTTTCTTGATGTGCTAGAATGCCAGGATAGTATAAATACCCCCCAAATGACCCTATTTTAGAAAGAAGACACCCCAAAGTATTCACAGAGGGGCATGGTGAGTTCATGTATGATTTAATTTTTTTTCACAAGTTAGCGGAAAATGACACTTTCTGAGGAAAAAATAAAAATAATAAAGTTTCCATTTCTGCTAACTTCTGGCAAAAAAAATATAAATCTCCCACGGACTCACTATGCCCCTCATGGCGAGTTCATAGAAGATTTTTTTTTTTTGGCACAAGTTAGCGGAAAATGATATATATATATATATATTTTTTTTTCTTTCAAACTTGTGACAAAAAATTTAATTTTACATGAACTCGCCATGCCCCTCACGGAATACCTTGGGGTGTCTTCTTTCCAAAATGGGGTCACTTGTGGGGTATTTATACTGCCCTGGACTTTTAGGGGCCTTAAAGCGTGAGAAGTAGTTTGGAATCCAAATGCGTAAAAAATGCCCTGTGAAATCCTAAAAGTACTCATTGGAATTTGGGCCCCTTTGCGCACCTAGGCTGCAAAAAAGTGTGGTATCGTCGTACTCAGAAGAAGTAGGGCAATGTGTTTTGGGGTGTATTTTTACATATACCCATACTGTGTGTGAGAAATATCTCTGTAAATGACAACTTTTTCCATTTTTTTATACAAAGTTGTCAATTTACAGAGATATTTCTCTCACCCAGCATGGGTATATGTAAAAATACACCCCAAAACACAATTCTCCTGAGTACGGTGATACCACATGAGTGACACTTTTTTGCAGCCAAGATGCGCAAAGGGGCCGAAAGTCCAACGGTATTACGTGAGGGGCATGGCGAGTTCATAGAAGATTTATTTTTTGGCACAAGTTAGCGGAATTTTTTTTAGTTTTTTCTCACAAAGTCTCCCTTTCCGCTAACTTGTGACAAAAAGTTCAATCTTTCATGGACTCAATATGCCCCTCAGCGAATACCTTGGGGTGTCTTCTTTCCAAAATGTGGTCACTTGTGGGGTGTTTGTACTGCCCTGCCATTTTAGGGTCTCCGCAATCATTACATGTATGGCCAACATTAGGAGTTTCTGCTATTCTCCTTAGGCCTCATGCACACAACCGTTTTTTGGGTCCGCATTCATTTCAATGTGGCCGCAAAAGATGAGAACAGCACTCCGTGTGCTGTCCGCATCCGTGGCTCCGTTCCGCGGCCCCGCAAAAAAAAATATAACATGTCCTATTCTTGTCCGCCCTTTGCATACAAGAATAGGCATTTATATTGCCGGCTCCCGTTCCGTAAATTGCGGAAGTCAACATGGGCGCCTTCCGTTTTTTGCGGACCACAAAAAACTGCACGGTCATGTGCATGAGGCCTTATATTGAGCATACGGGTAATGAGAACGGCACAGATTTCTTCATTCGCATCGATCAATGTGGATGAAAAAGTCTCTGCCAAAAAAAAATAAAAGCTGCGATCGCTAATAAAGATCCAAAAAGCTCAAAAGTGATCTTTATAGCACCGCAGAAATTTTACGGTGTTTTTGCAGTGATCAGAAAAAAATTAATTCTGTCACTGCGGTCGGGCGGACTGAACGCAAGTGTGCGCACAAGATCAGGCCTGATCGAGCGAACACTGCGTTTTTTGTAGAGCCTAAGGTGACCCTAATGTACTGATATAGATCTGATTGCGATCAGTCTTGATCACTTACAGATACTATATAGTACTAGTGCTGATTAGCGACAGTGATGACGCTAATCAGTGACTGCGGTGCGGTGGGCTGGGCGTTAACTACCTAACAAGTAGCTAACTAACTGGCGGTGATAAGGGACCCTTAGGCCCCATTCACACGTACGCAATTCTGTTCCGCATTTTGCGGAACGGAATTGCGGACCCATTCATTTCTATGGGGACAGACTTTGTCCCGCTCGGATCCGGAATTGCGGATCTGCACTTTCGGGTCCGCACTTCCGTTCCGCAAAAATATAGAACATGTCCTATTCTTGTCCACAATTGCGGACAAGAAAAGGCATTTTCTATATAGTTCTGACAATGTGCGGATCTGCAAAATGCGGAAAGCACATTGCCGGTGTCAGTGTTTTGCGCGAATCCGCAAAACACATACGGACGTCTGAATGGAGCCTTACAGGGGGGTGATCAATAACAGGGGGTTGATCAGGGAATCTATATGGGGTGATCAGGGGTTAATAAGTGACAGGGGGGGTGTAGTGTAGTCTGTTGCTTGGTTCTACTTACAGAGCTGCCTGTGTCCTCTGGTGGTCGATCCAAGCAAAAGGGACCACCAGAGGACCAGGTAGCAGGTATATCAGACGCTGTTAACAAAACAGCGTCTAATATACCTTTCTGATGTTAAAAAAAATCGCATCTACAGCCTGCCAGCGAATGATCAGCGCTGGCAGGCTGTAGTTCAACTTGTTTACTTCGTGATCCTGTGAACGCGCACTCCTGTGAGCCCGCGTTCACAGGAAATCTCGGGTCTCACGAGATGACGCCTATTGGCGTCATCGAGACCTGAGAGCACCACCGTCCTGACGCCTATCGGCGTTAGTGTGACGGGAGGTGGTTAAGAAAAGGAGCTATTGTTTAAATCACACTTTTATATTAAATATATCTTTAAATAATTTTTAAGTTATTTTTAATTTTCCATGTCAATATCTATATTTAAATAAAAAAAACATAAAATCCTGCAGTTTTTGCACTGGCCACTAAGCCTAATAGTAGTGACCACTTCTTGGTCTGTACAGATGACTTTACTGCAGGTATCTGCTTATCTGTCATGCTAATACTACCTGTAATTATCTTACCTTTCTGTATAGATAAGACTGGATTCACTATTTATAATAGATAATAGGTTATCAATTCTTTCATTGCACAATGACCTTTGCAATGGTCAGAAAGCATGCCTAGAAAACTCTCCCATAGAAGTCAATAGGGTCCCCTCCTGACCATTGTGTCTATTGCCCATGTGGCTGCCATAAAGCAATTTTCTTTCTAAATGCTGTTAAGAAAAGCTCAGGCAAGATAGCAGTCCCACTAATCAACTTCAGGAAATAGAAAAAGTCTGTAATCAGAAAATAAAAACAGATTAGAAAAAAAATGTTTTGCTATATGGTTTTAATCCCTTAATGCATATACTCGTCATGGAGCACTGCTACTTAGTGATGAGTATGATGAGTATATTTGTCATGGCATTAAACTGTCACCATGTCTCTTGTACCAATAATACTGCCACCTTACCATGTGTTTCCAAAATGGGGTCACTTTTTGGGAGTTTTTACTGTAGGGTTCATCGGGGTTATTCAAATGTGACATGGTGCCTAAAATTGTTAGAAATACTTTCTGAGGCTAAACAAAGAACAGTCAGACAGTCTTTCAGGTTTAACTGACCTCTGCTCGGTAACTGCACGAGCACTTAACTGTTTTTATTGAAGGATAGAAAAACAGGAAGTTACACAAATGTAACGCTGCCATCTAGTGACCATACAATATACTAGGCATATAGGAATGACATGCAGTGGTTGTTGCTTATACAATACAAACCTTGTATCCTAACACCCCCACTCAACAACTACTATCTATGTCAGTCCCATTTCTGATCTAAGATCCTCAAATCTGTTTCTAGCGAGTGGCTTTGTCAGAGCATCAGCAATCATTTTTTCTGACTCACAATACACAAGTACAATCACTTTCTGATCAACTAAGTGATCTGCACCTATATACAGGTTGTGCTGACTCAATTCCCAAAATTAAGTTATGAATGTAATGATGTCTGACTTTGATGTGCTTAGTTCTTGCACTAATCTCTTCACTTGTTGTAAGCTTAATGCAAGCCTGATTGTCCTCAAATAAGACGGTAGGTTCTGATGTTGCTTCCCCAAGATCCTTGAGTAATTGCTGTAACCACACAATTTCTTGACTGGCATAAGCTGCAGATATGTATTCAGCTTCTGTAGAAGACAATGCCACTGACATCTGTTTCTTGCAGGTCCAAGATATAGGACTGTTTCCTAATTTTAATAAGTAACCACTTGTGGATTTGCGTGTGCTGTGGTCACCTGCCCAATCGGAGTCCACATATCCCATGAGGTTTAAATCACCACTTGCTGACAGTTTCAAACTCAAGTCTTTTGTCCGTTTCAGATATCTCATAACTCTTTTAATTGCATTCCAATCTCTTTGACGTGGTTTATCATCTCGCCTGCATAGAAGAGACATGGCAGCTGCAATATCTGGACGTGTAGTGGTTGCAATGTAAAGAAGTGCCCCCACTGCTTGTCTGTACTGTTCATTAGATGTGAGAAGATCATCTTCTCCTTCTAACTTTGGATAGGCTGTATCCATAGGTGTGCTTGTTCCTTTGGCCTCTGTCATGTTAAATTGCTGAAGAATAGATTCAATTTTTGCACTCTGGTTGAACAGGAAACTTCCATCTTTCTCACGCTGGATGTCAACTCCAAGATAATATGTCACTTCACCTAGGTCTTTAGTTTCAAAGTGCTTATTGAGTATTCCTGTTAACTTTGCAATTTCATTGCTGTTTTTGTGAGCAATGATCAGGTCATCCACATAAATTAGCAGGTACATCCATTCAGCGTCTACTTGTTTAGTGTATAGGCACGGCTCAGCTTTGCTTCTTGTAAATCCTTCATTTAGTAAAACTTGATTAATCTTCAAGTTCCATGCTCGAGCTGATTGTTTAAGGCCGTAAAAGGATTTTTCCAACTTGCAGACAAGGTGCTCTTGTCCCTTTTTCACATATCCTTCTGGCTGAGACATGTAAATTTCTTCTTCAATATCACCATTAAGAAAAGCTGTCTTAATATCGTGATGTTTCACAATCATTGTACGCATTGCAGCCACTGTCATAAGTCTTCTGAAAGTACTTTGTTTAGCAACTGGAGCAAAAGTAGCATCATAGTCCTCATCAAACTTCTGTGAGTAACCTTTAGCAACCAGCCTTGCCTTGTTCCGACAGACTTTCCCTTCAGAGTTACATTTGGTTTTAAAAACCCATTTACATCCTATGGCATGTTTTTGCATTCTAGCTTTCCAGATTCTACAAACTGCCTTTAGGTGTCCTGGCTTTTTGCACACATAGCATTCCCGCTTTTCTAGCTGCACATTACTGCTTTTATTTTTGTATTTCATCTTTAAAGCAGTCTCTGAACACACACTTGCATTACTCATGCTTTCTGTTTTGCGCTTGTATTCATCCACAAGCTTGCCTTTAACATATTCCAGTGTCAGTTCATCATCTGGACGTGCATCCAGTGCTGTGACAAGTGTCTCATAACTTTAACCCCTTAAGGACACAGCCTTTTTACACCTTAGGACCAGGCCATTTTTTGCAAATCTGACCAGAGTCCCTTTAAGTGCTGATAACTTTAAAACGCTTTGACTTATCCAGGCCGTTCTGAGATTGTTTTTTCGTCACATATTGTACTTCATGACACTAGTAAAATGAAGTCCAAAAATTTTTTTTTTTGCACCAAAAAATACCTATTTTAACAAAAATTTGGAAAAATTTGCAAATTTCAAAGTTTCAGTTTCTCTACTTCTGTAATACATAGTAATACCCCCAAAAATTGTGATGACTTTACATTCCCCATATGTCTACTTCATGTTTGAATTGTTTTGGGAATGATATTTTATTTTTTGGGGATGTTATAAGGCTTAGAAGTTTAGAAGCAAATCTTATAATTTTTCAGAAATTTACAAAAACTAAATTTTTAGGGACCAGTTCAGGTCTCAAGTCACTTTGCGAGGCTTACATAATAGAAACCACCCAAAAATGACCCCATCTAAGAAACTACACCCCTCAAGGTATTCAAATATCCAGGTATATCCAGGTAACTACACATGTTACAAGGGGAGTACACATGGGAGGAATGTACAGAATTTCACCAAAGGTTATTGTCACAAATACAGCAATCTGAATATATCCCTCACTCAGAACCAAGTGTACTCCATAGGAGATGTGTACTGGATCTGTGGAGATGGAAAGATAAGATCCAGATTGGAAGGTGCCTGGAAAGGTGAATGTGCGCTTGCCAAAGCTATAATGAACATGCACATTTTTACTGAATCAGATATTATAGACAAAGGGGTGGTAAAGATAAACAAAAGAAGCAGCCCCCTTTCAAGTTTTGACCCCCATGTGTATATAGATGCAATAGGTGTTCCAAGAGGGGTCCCAGATGAGTTCAAAGCTAGAGATCAAGTAGCCGCCGGATTTGAATCAATATTTCCCATTATTACTGTGAATAAAATTGTTGATTGGATAAATTACATATACTACAATCAGCAAAGGTTTGTAAACTATACCAGAGATGCATTTCTAGGGGTAGCAGAAGAACTACAAGCAGACTCAATCATGACATTCCAGAATCGAATGGTGTTGGATATGATTCTTGCAGAGAAGGGCGGAGTGTGCCGAGTATTGACTGATCCAACCTCCTGTTGCACATACATACCAAATAATACTGGCCCCACTGGTAAGGTCACAATAGCTATAAAAAAGCTTGAAGATCTGTCAGTAGAACTGAAAAAGAACTCAGGTATAAATGATCCATGGGATCAATACTTTGGGTGGTTCACAAATTGGAAACAAGGTCTCATGCAACTAGGGATTGTCATACTAATAGTAATTGTAGTAATAGGTGTAGTGGCATTATGTGTTATTCCCTGTGTGAGACGAATGCTAGAAAAAGGGCTCTCTAATATGTCATTATATCAGACTACTGTACCCCAGGAGGATCGAAGCCCAGATGGGTATAAGAATTACCTAATATCATATAGAGAGAAAAAGGACAAGAAAGGAAAGAACCATGTAGTGTGATCCACTAAAGGTTCTTAAGAGGGGATTTGAAAGGAATCCATGTTCTTTATTATGTCAAAATGAATTCTGCTTTTTGCTGAAGTTTTGTTTCTATGTTAGGTACTAACTCTGATTGCTGTGAAACTAATATACTGTAAGGTTTCTATTCTCTGTAACCCTGAATCTTATCTCTTTGGCACTACTCCCGGACAATATTCCTAATATGGAAGTTCCGTTTTTGTTTCTATTTCTCTGAGCGTAGAATGAAACGTGTTAATATGATAGGTTAAATACATAACATACGATGATATGCTAATAAAGAGGGTAAAGCCCCCTCTATATAACCTGTGTGCATTAAAAATAAACCTCAGAGTGTTCATTCAGTACATCACTGTTGTGTCTTTTGTTACCTACTGAGTGAAGCGCTCTCCTGACGTCAGAAAGGGACTCAAAACAAGCCGATACTAGAAGTTTGGTGCCAGGGGTACCAAGTGGGACTCAGAGATTCCTATCAGAAACCACCCAAAAATGACCCCATCTAAGAAACTACACCCCTCAAGGTATTCAAAACTGATTTTGCATACGTTGTTAACCCTTTAGGTGTTGCACAAGAGTTATTGGCAAATGGGGAGGAAATTTGAGAATTTTATTTTTTTGTCTAATTTTTCATTTTAACCCATTTTTTCCACTAACAAATCAAGGGTTAACAGCCAAACAAGACTGTATCTTTATTGCCCTGACTCTGCCGTTTACAGAAACACCCAATATGTGGCCGTAAACTACTGTACGGCCACACAGCGGGGCGTAGAGTGAAAGGTGCGCCGTATGGTTTTTGGAAGGCTGATTTTTATGGACTGGTTTATTTACACCATGTCCCATTTGAAGCCCCCCTGATGCACCCCTAGAGGAGAAACTCCCTAAAAGTGACCCCATCTAAGAAACTACACCCCTCAAGGTATTCAAAATTGATTTTACATACATCGTTAACCCTTTAGGTGTTGCACAAGAGTTATTGGCAAATGGCGATGAAATTTGAGAATTTCATTTTTTTGCCTAATTTTCCATTTTAACCCATTTTTTCCACTAACAAAGCAAGGGTTAACAGCCAAACAAGACTGTATCTTTATTGCCCTGACCCTGCTGTTTACAGAAACACCCCATATGTGGCCGTAAACTACTGTACGGGCACACAGCGGGGCGTAGAGTGAAAGGTGCGCCGTTTGGTTTTTGGAGGGCTGATTTTGCTGGACTGTTTTTTTGGCACCATGTCCCATTTGAAGCTCCCCTGATGCACCCCTAGAGTAGAAACTCCATAAAAGTGACCCCATCTAAGAAACTACACCCCTCAAGGTATTCAAAACTGATCTTACAAACTTTGTTAACCCTTTAGGTGTTGCACAAGATTTAATGGAAAATAGAGATACAATTTCAAAATTTCACTTTTTTGGCAGATTTTCCATTTTAATATTTTTTTTCCAGTTACAAAGCAAGGGTTAACAGCCAAACAAAACTCATTATTTATGGCCCTGATTCTGTAGTTTACAGAAACACCCCATATGTGGTCGTAAACTGCTGTACGGGCACACGGCAGGGCGCAGAAGGAAAGGAACGCCATACGGTTTTTGGAAGGCAGATTTTGCTGGACAGTTTTTTTTTACACCATGTCCCATTTGAAGCCCCACTGATGCACCCCTAGAGTAGAAACTCCAAAAAAGTGACCCCATTTTAGAAACTACGGGATAGGGTGGCAGTTTTGTTGGTACTAGTTTAGGGTACATATGATTTTTGTTTGCTCTATATTACACTTTTTGTGCGGCAAGGTAACAAGAAATAGATTTTTTGGCACGTTTTTATTTTTTGTTATTTACAACATTCATCTGACAGGTTAGATCATGTGGTAATTTTATAGAGCAGGTTGTTACGGACGCGGCGATACCTAATATGTATACAATTTTTTTTATTTATGTAAGTTTTACACAATGATTTCATTTTTAAAACAAAAAAAATGTTTTAGTGTCTCCATAGTCTAAGAGCCATAGTTTTTTCAGTTTTTGGGCGATTATCTTAAGTAGGGTCTCATTTTTTGCGGGATGAAATGACGGTTTTATTGGCATCTATTTTGGGGTGCATATCACTTTTTGATTGCTTGCTATTACACTTTTTGTGACGTAAGATGACAAAAAATGGCTTTTTTTTACACCGTTTTTATTTTAATTTTTTTACGGTGGTCATCTGAGGGGTTAGATCATGTGATATTTTTATAGAGCCGGTCGATACGGACGCGGCGATACCTAATATGTAAACTTTTTTTTTTATTTATGTAAGTTTTACACAATGATTTCATTTTTGAAACAAAAAAAAAATCATGTTTTAGTGTTTCCATAGTCTAAGAGCCATAGTTTTTTCAGTTTTTGGGCGATTATCTTGGGTAGGGTATGATTTTTGCGGGATGAGATGACGGTTTGATTGGTACTATTTTGGCGTACATGCGAATTTTTTGATCACTTTTATTACCTTTTTTGGGAAGTAAGGTGGGCAAAATTTCAATTTCATCACAGTTTTTTATTTTTTATTTTTATGGCGTTCACCGTTCGGGTAAAGTAACATAACCGTTTTATAGATCAGGTCGTTATGGACGCGGCGATACCAAACATGTGTAGGGAATTTTATTTTTTTCATTTTTAATCAGTGATAAATGTGTTTTTTGATTTTTACTTTTTTTTCACTTTTTTTCACTTTTTTTTGACCCAGACCCACTTGGTTCTTGAAGATCCAGTGTGTCTGATGTCTGTATAATACAGTACAGAACAATATATATTGTACTGTACTGTATTTTACTTACACTGAACAGATCTATGCTTTTAGCATAGATCTGTTCAGCACCATGGACAGCAGGACGCCTGAGAGGCGTCCTGTTGCCATGGGAACCTTCCTCGTCTGCTCAGAACTGCTCAGACGGGGAAGGGTAAGCACAGGGCTGAGGGGGGCTCTCTGGGGGCTCTCTCCCTCTCCCATCGGGGGGCTGCAAAGGCACAGCAGCCCCCCGATGGGAGAGGGAGGGAGCTCCCTGCGCTGTTAACCTTTTCCATACAGCGGTCCGTACTAACCGCTGTATGGAAAGGGTTAACGGCTGACATCGCATCGCAGATGTCAGCCGTTTATACCAGGGTGCCAGCAATGTGCTGGCACCCAGGTATACCCACTAGAAACCAACGATTATACAAGGGGAGGCGGGCGGGGGATCGCGATCCCGCCTGCCGCACCGCCCGCCTCCCGCACCGCCCACACCGCCCGCAACCCTCCCCCTGCACCTCCCGCCACCATACCGCGGGGACCAGAAACTGCAGAAATCTCAGCAAACCGCAGGTCTGAATTGACCTGCGGTTTGCCGCTATCGCCGACATGGGGGGGTCACGGGACCCCCCCGCGCATTTAGCCTAGGTGCCTGCTGGATGATTTGAGCAGGCACCGGGTTCCGATCACTGCCGGCCGGGCGGCAGTGATCGGAACAACACATGACGTACCGGTACGTCATGTGTCCTTAAGTACCAGGACATCATGACGTACCGGTACGTCATGTGTCCTTAAGAGGTTAAGGAAGTCCTCTTAACAATAACGCTGCAACATGGAAATCTTTTATATCTTCTCCAATCCCTCTCAGTCTCTCCACCATTTCTAAGGTCTGTCTTATATAGTCCTGCATGTCCTGGTCTTTCTGTAGCTTAGTCTGATACAGCTTTCTGATTAAATACAGTTTATTGCTGAGATTAACTCTTTCATGCACTTTTTGTAATCCTTCCCACATGTCTTTAGCAGTTTGACAGTTACATATATGCATGATTTAATCATCGTCTATGCACAGAGAGATTGTGCTCTGGGCTTTCTGATCTCTGTCTAACCACTCTTCTGTGGGCTGTACAGGTCTGGGTTCATTTATACATTTCCACGTACCTTCTCTTATAAGCAGCATTTTCATCTTAAATTTCCAGGATTGGTAGTTCTGATTTGTCAGATTTGCGATGGAAAACTTTGCTGAGGGGATGGTGGCAGCCATTTCTGCTGTTTGCCTTTCTGTTGATGTCTCCTGCACTCAATTGCTTTAGCTCACTGTATCTGGTTTTATCCAGAGGTAATCTGTGTTATATACAGGGCTTCTGTATCATGTCCTGGGCCCATAACCTGTTAGAAATACTTTCTGAGGCTAAACAAAGAACAGTCAGACAGTCTTTTTAAGATTTAACTGACCTCTGCTCGTGCAGTTACCGAGCAGAGGTCAGTTAAACCTGAAAGACTGTCTGCCTGTTCTTTGTTTAGCCTCAGAAAGTATTTCTAACAAAAATACAGTCCAGCAAAATGTGCCCTCCAAAAACCCTATGGCAGCCCTGCTGTGGCCACCCATACAGAGGTTTATGACCACATGTGGGGTGTTACTGTATACTGCAGAATGAGTGTAATATTTTGAGTTTTGTTTGGTTGTTAATAGAGTTAAGCGGACACCTGGATGTTCGGGTTCGGCAGGTTCGGCCGAACTTGAAAAAAAAGTTCGGGTTCGGCACCCGAACTTGACCCCGAACCCAAACCCCATTGAAGTCAATAGGGACCCGAACTTTTGGCTACTAAAATGGCTCTAAAATAGTCCTGGAAAGGACGAGAGGGCTGCAAAAGGCATCAAAATGTGCTTAAGAGCATGGCAACTGTTCTGCAAACAAATGTGGATAGAGAAATGACTTAAAATAACATAAAATACTGAAAAATTAAAAATAACAATCTGGATCTAGGAGTAGGAGGTTGAGGAGGCGGTGGATGGGTGGATGTGGCGGTGTAGGTTAACGTGGCAGTGTAGGTGGAAGCGGCGGTGAAGGAGGAATAGGTAGCCAACACTGATTTGTGTTGTTTTTTATTTTTAAATTGGGGTATCCCCCAAAATATTGGGACATATAGCAAAATAAAACAAAGAATAAGTGCACTTGAGTACAAGAATGGATGGTTGAGGCTGGTATAAATGTCTATTCTGCACAAGGTACGGACAAGTCCTGTGGGATCCATGCCTAGTTCATTTTAATAAATGTAAGCTTGTCCACATTGGCTGTGGCCTGTGATAATGCTCTCTGCCGTGCTAAACACACGTTCACACTATACACAGGCTGCAGGGCAGGTCAGCACCTCCAAGGCTGACAAAGCTTTTCCACATTTGGGCCATGCTAACCCTGCCTTCTTAGGTGCTGGTAGTGCCCCAGCTGTGTTGGCAACCTCTTCATCCTCCTCTGCCTTCGCCTTGTGCTTCCACTGTGCCCCAGCTGTCAGGTGGGAATGCCACCAGCAGCGTGCGCTTGTAGTCGCGCATCTTCCGATCAGTAACATATGTTTTCACTAAATTCAGTTCCCTGTCAGCAATGCAGAGCAGGGGTTCATTCACGGCAAAAGGGAGTTCATGTCACCCAGCAATAGAACAGACGATTTTGAGAGATTTAGGCCCCTGCCAACCAGGCACAGCAGGGGTTCATTCACGGCAAAAGGGGGTTCATGTCACCCAGCAATAGAACAGACGATTTTGAGAGATTTAGGCCCCTGTCCACCAGGCACAGAAGAGGTTCTTTTACGGCAAAAGGGGGTTCATGTCACCAAACAATAGAACAGACGATTTTAATAGATTTAGGCCCATGTCAACCAGGCAGAGCAGGGGTTCATTCACGGCAAAAGGGGGTTCATGTCACCCAGCAATAGAACAGACGATTTTGATAGATTTAGGCCCATGTCAACCAGGCAGAGCAGGGGTTCATTCACGGCAAAAGGGGGTTCATGTCACCCAGCAATAGAACAGACGATTTTGAGAGATTTAGGCCCCTGTCAACCAGGCACAGCAGGGGTTCATTCACGGCAAAAGGGGGTTCATGTCACCCAGCAATAGAACAGACGATTTTGAGAGATTTATGCCCCTGTCACCCAGGCACAGCAGGAGTTCATTCACGGCAAAAGGGGTTTCATGTCACCCAACAATAGAACAGACGATTTTGAGAGATTTAGGCCCCTGTCAACCAGGCACAGCAGGGATTCATTCACGGCAAAAGGGGGTTCATGTCACCCAGCAATAGAACAGGCGATTTTGAGAGATTTAGGCCTCTGTCACCCAGGCACAGCAGGTGTTTGTATACGTCAAAAATGGTAAAATGTCACCTGACAATTGAAGATATGATTTTTTTCAATTTAGGGCACTAAAATTGGCACTTTTTTGCATTGAGAGATTTAGGCCCCTGTCAACCAGGCACAGCAGGGGTTCATTCACGGCAAAAGAGGTTTCATGTCACCCAGCAATAGAACAGACGATTTTGATAGATTTAGGCCCATGTCAACCAGGCACAGCAGGGGTTCATTCACGGCAAAAGGGGTTCATGTCACCCAGCAATAGAACAGACGATTTTGAGAGATTTATGCCGCTGTCACCCAGGCACAGCAGGGGTTCATTCACGGCAAAAGGGGGTTCATGTCACCCAGCAATAGAACAGACAATTTTGAGAGATTTAGGCCCCTGTCAACCAGGCACAGCAGGGGTTTGTATACGCCAAAAATGGTAAAATGTCACCCGACAATTGAAAATATGATTTTTTTTCAATTTAGGGCACTAAAATTGGCACTTTTTTGCATTAAAATGGCTCTAAAATAGTCCTTGAAAAGGCTAGAGGGATGGAAAAAGGCAGTAAAATGTGCTTAAGAGCATGGCAACTGCTCTGCATACAAATGTGGATAGGGAAATAACTTAAAATAAAATAAAACAAAAAATTGCAAATTATTAACCTGCAACTCAGAGAAGGAGGTGGATATAGAGTCGGAAGTTGAGGAGGCGGTGAATGTGGTGTTGTAGGTGGAGGCAGCAATAGAGGAGGAGGAGGCAGCCAACAATGTTTTTTTTTTTATTGGGGTAGGTAGCCCCCAAAATATTGGGACAAATAAAAAAAAAAGAAAACAAAGAATCATTGCACTTGACTTGAATACAAGAATGTATGTTTGATGGTGGTATAAATGTCTATTCTGCACAAGGTACAGACAAGTCTTGTGGGATCCAAGCCTGGTTCATTTTAATGAACGTGAGCTTGTCCACGTTGGCTGTGGACAGGCGGCTGCGTCTGTCTGTAATGACGCCTCCTGCCATGCTAAATCTATTGGGGGCCCTCTTAGAGACCCTCGGGATGTTTAAATCAATAAACTAAACGGTCAATAGACCGGGACAAAATCCCTTTAGGGGTTTCTACTAAATGGTGTGATGAAATTAAAATTAAATATCTTTATTATGACTCAATTAAAACTACAAGAGCGAAAAGAAAAACGATATCTTAAAATTGTCAGTGACTGAGGTTAAATATTTTATTTTTGTAGCTGCCAGTAGTTGCTAGCGGCAACTGAGGGATTTGTGGTATCCAATTTCACTACACTTGAGTACAGGTATTATTTACCCCTGTTACCTCTGCAAATAATTTATTTTTTGTGTGAATTGGTACACCACAGATGGTTAAATGGATGTATTAGACCCCGCTATTTGCTCAGCTATATACGGTCCATAAGCGTGTGGGTTTATTTATTGGCACTGTGAGGGTGGCCACATATGCTACGTTATCTAGTTGTGTATGGTCTGTATTTTACACTGCCGTACACAGGTTTTGAAACGCCTAGCATGTATTGGCAATTGGTGGGAGTATGCTTCCCACTGTTTTTTGCAAGCCTGTTTATTTCACAGGTCACACAATTGTAACAATTTCTCTAAGATATTGTATACCATTAAACACGCTACGGCTTATTTGGAAACATTTCTAACTATGTGATGACTTTGCCCTGTCACTATGTATCCCTCACGCTGATCTCATGCACCCGGCCCGGCACTATTACCGGAGCGCTCGCTCAGCCATTTGTTCCTGGTATGTAACACTGTTACTTGCCCTCAGATAGCAAATGTGCTACACTTAAGTTTCTCACTGTCCACAGTCTAAAACCGCTCTGACGCTACACAGTTTTACACCCCTCCCGACATGTTTCACCACTGTTGTGGCTTCGTCAGGGGAAGTGGGGTATATCCTGCCGTGCTAAATACACGTTCAGAGAGTACACAGGCTGCAGAGCAGGCCAGCACCGACAAGGCATACAGGGCAAGCTCTGGCCATGTGGACAATTTGACCCAGAAGTTGAATGGGGCAGAACCATCAGTCAGTACGTGTAGGCGTGTGCACAGGTACTGTTCCACCATGTTCCACTTCAGGCTCTGATGGCACAGCGTGCAAACCACTCGGGTCAGCACATTGTGTGAAGAAGTGCCATGCCAGGGAACTCCTTGATGCTGCCTTTGGTGTCCTCGGTTCCTGTGGCGGTGGCCAGTAGCAGGCGAACTGTTTCGGCGATGGCCGCTCTGCTTTTGCACCCTGCTCCCGCTTTTGCTACGCTGTTGGCTCGGTCTCACCACTGCCTCTTCCTCCGAACTGTGAAAGCCAGTGGCACGACCTTCAATCCATGTGGGGTCTAGGACCTCATCGTCCCCTCCATCATCTTCCACCCAGTCTTCCTCCCTGACCTCCTTTTCGGTCTGCACACTGCAGAAAGACGACGCAGTTGGCACCTGTGTTTCTTCATCATCAGAGACGTGCTGAGGTGGTATTCCCATGTCCTCATCAGGAAACATAAGTGGTTGTGCGTCAGTGCATTCTATGTCTTCCACCCCTGGGGAAGGGCTAGGTGGATGCCCTTGGGAAACCCTGCCAGCAGAGTCTTCAAACAGCATAGAGACTGCTGCATGACTTGAGGCTCAGACAGGTTCTCAGATATGCACGGGGGTGATGTGACAGACTGATGGGCATGGGTTTCAGGTGCCACCTGTGCGCTTTCTGCAGAAGACTGGGTGGGAGATAATGTGAACGTGCTAGATCCACTGTCGGCGACCCAATTGACTAGCGCCTGTACTTGCTCAGGCCTTACCATCCTTAGAACGGCATTAGGCCCAACCAAATATCGCTGTAGATTCTGGCAGCTACTGGGATCTGAGGTAGTAGATTCAGTAGGACGTGTAGCTTTGTCAGAACGGCCACGTCCTCTCCCTGCACCAGAGGCTCCACCAACACTACCACCGTCCCTTATTAGATGTTTGCCTCATAGTTAGCGTTCACAAAGCAAAGTAAAAATTGGTTAAGTATGTTAAAAATGATTAAACCCTGATGTAGGGTATTGCACTAATTTTTTTGTTTTAAACTCTATATGACAGCGGTATTTGTGGCCTAAATGTGACTGTATTCTATGTACGTTAAATTCAAAATGAGCAGTATATGAACACACGGTTTATTTCAACCGCAGTAAACAAATGGCCGTATTTGTGGCCTAAATGTGACTGTATTCTATGTATGTTAAATTCAAAATGAGCAGTATATGAACACACGGTTTATTTAAACCGCAGTAAACGAATGGGCGTATTTGTGGCCTAAATGTGACTGTATTCTATGTACGTTAAATTCAAAATGAGCAGTATATGAACACACGGTTTATTTCAATTGCAGTAAACGAATGGCCAAATTTGTGGCCTAAATGGGACTGTCACCTATGCACATGTAATCAAAGAGGACCAGTATATGAACACACGGTTTATTTCAACCGCAGTAAACAAATGGCCGTATTTGTGGCCTAAATGGGACTGTATTCTATGTACGTTAAATTCAAAAATGAGCAGTATATGAACACACGGTTTATTTCAACCGCAAAAAACTAATGGCCGTATTTGTGGCCTAAATGTGACTGTATTCTATGTACATTAAATTTAAAATGAGCAGTATATGAACACACGGTTTATTTCAACCGCAGTAAACTAATGGCCGTATTTGTGGCCTAAATGTGACTGTCACCTATGCACGTGTAATCAAAGATGACCAGTATATGAACACACGGTTTATTTCAACCGCAGTAAACTAATGGCCGTATTTGTGGCCTAAATGTGATTGTCACCTATGCACGTGTAATCAAAGATGACCAGTATATGAACACACTGTTTATTTCAACCGCAGTAAACGAATGGCCGTTTTTGGGGCCTAAATGTGACTGTATTCTATGTACGTTAAATTCAAAATGAGCAGTATATGAACACACGGTTTATTTCAACCACAGTAAACAAATGGCCGTATTTGTGGCCTAAATGGGACTGTATTCTATGTACATTAAATTCAAAATGAGCAGTATATGAACACACTGTTTATTTCAACCACAGTAAACAAATGGCTGTATTTGTGGCCTAAATGTGACTGTATTCTATGTATGTTAATTTCTAAATGAGCAGTATATGAACACACGGTTTATTTCAACCGCAGTAAACGAATGCCCGTATTTGTGGCCTAAATGTGACTGTCACCTATGCACGTGTAATCAAAGATGACCAGTATATGAACACACGGTTTATTTCAACCGCAGTAAACGAATGGCCGTATTTGTGGCCAAAATGTGACTGTATTCTATGTACGTTAAATTCAAAATGAGCAGTATATGAACACACAGTTTATTTCAACCGCAGTAAACAAATGGCCGTATTTGTGGCCTAAATGTGACTGTCACCTATGCACGTGTAATTAAAGATGACCAGTATATGAACACACGGTTTATTTCAACCGCAGTAATTGAATGGCCGTTTTTGGGGCCTAAATGTGACTGTATTCTATGTACGTTAAATTTAAATGAGCAGTATATGAACACACGGTTTATTTCAACCGCAGTAAACGAATGGCCGTATTTGTGGCCTAAATGGGACTGTATTCTATTTACATTAAATTCAAAATGAGCAGTATATGAACACACGGTTTATTTCAACCGCAGTAACCTAATGGCCGTATTTGTTGCCTAAATGTGACAGTCACCTATGCACGTGTAATCAAAGATGACCAGTATATGAACACACGGTTTATTTCAATTGCAGTAACCGAATGGCCGTTTTTGGGGCCTAAATGTGACTGTATTCTATGTACGTTAAATTTAAAATGAGCAGTATATGAACACACTGTTTATTTCAACCACAGTAAACAAATGGCTGTATTTGTGGCCTAAATGTGACTGTATTCTATGTATGTTAATTTCTAAATGAGCAGTATATGAACACACGGTTTATTTCAACCGCAGTAAACGAATGGCCATATTTGTGGCCTAAATGTGACTGTCACCTATGCACGTGTAATCAAAGATGACCAGTATATGAACACATGGTTTATTTCAACCACAGTAAACGAATGGGCGTATTTGTGGCCAAAATGTGACTGTATTCTATGTATGTTAAATTCAAAATGAGCAGTATATGAACACACGGTTTATTTCAACCGCAGTAAACGAATGGCCGTATTTGTGGCCTAAATATGACTGTATTCTATGTACGTTAAATTTAAAATGAGCAGTATATGAACACACGGTTTATTTCAACCGCAGTAAACAAATGGCCGTATTTGTGGCCTAAATGTGACTGTCACCTATGCACGTGTAATTAAAGGCTGTATTTGTGGCCTAAATGTGACTGTATTCTATGTATGTTAATTTCTAAATGAGCAGTATATGAACACACGGTTTATTTCAACCGCAGTAAACGAATGGCCATATTTGTGGCCTAAATGTGACTGTCACCTATGCACGTGTAATCAAAGATGACCAGTATATGAACACATGGTTTATTTCAACCACAGTAAACGAATGGGCGTATTTGTGGCCAAAATGTGACTGTATTCTATGTATGTTAAATTCAAAATGAGCAGTATATGAACACACGGTTTATTTCAACCGCAGTAAACGAATGGCCGTATTTGTGGCCTAAATATGACTGTATTCTATGTACGTTAAATTTAAAATGAGCAGTATATGAACACACGGTTTATTTCAACCGCAGTAAACAAATGGCCGTATTTGTGGCCTAAATGTGACTGTCACCTATGCACGTGTAATTAAAGATGACCAGTATATGAAACAAAAGATTTTTTTTATAAACGCAGTAACCTAATGGCCGTATTTGTTGCCTAAATGTGACAGTCACTTATGCACGTGTAATCAAAGATGACCAGTATATGAAAAAAAAGATTTTTTTAACACAGTCAGCAAAAAAGCTGTATTTCTGGACTAGACATGCAGACAGATAGTGCTGGTGCACTATATGAAAAAATATATATTTTAAGCACAGTCAGCAAAAAAAAATGTATTTCTGGACTAGCAGACATGCAGATAGATAGTGCTGGTAAACTATATGAATTATTTTTTTTTTAAACACAGTCAGCAAAAAAGCTGTATTTCTGGACTAGCAGACATGCAGAAAGATAGTGCTTAGTGCACAGTATGTCTGCATAAAATGGCTGCCAATTAGGTATTCATAGTGACAAACTGAAGTAAAAAAAAAAAAGCGTTTTCAACAGAAGTTGGCTCAGTGCAGGCTTAAAAAAACTGTGCACTGCACCCACAAAACACATTGGATTGAGATCGGTGAGTTATAAGGCAGTTCTTCTTAGTATTTATCCCTGATCTGTCCCTGACAGCAGCAGCATCCTCTCCCTACACTAAGAATAGCAGAGTGACGTAGAGGCTGGGTCACATGCTGCAGTTTGCCAATCACAGCCATGCCAATAGTAGGCATGGCTGTGATGGCTTCTATGGGCACACAGTTAAACGCTTGTTGATTGGCTGCTTTGCAACCTTTCAAAAAGCGCCATAAAAATCGCCGAACACAAACTTTTATGTAAAGGTTCGGGTCCGGGTCCAAAAAAAGCTAAAGTTCGGTACGCACCCAAACTTTTCAGTTAAGGTTCGCTCAACTCTAGTTGTTAACCCTGGCTGTGTTACAGGAAAAAATTGGATAATAGAAAATCTGCCAAAAAAGTGTATTTTAGAATTGGTATCTCCATTTTCTTTTAATTCTTGTGGAACTCCTAAAAGATTAACAAAGTTTATAAAATTAGTTTTGAATAACTTGAGAGGTGTAGTTTGTAAAATGGGGTCATTTATGTAAACAGGCAGAGGCTCAAGGGTGTGTTTTTTTAGACAACAACCCCCCAGTCTCCGATTATCTATTACGCAACAAAAAAAAACATCGGAGGTTCCCAAATAGAGGAACTTCAGGTTGTCAATAGAGTTGAGCGGACACCTGGATGTTCGGGTTCAACGGGTTCAGCCAAACTTCACAAAAAAGTTCGAGTTCGGGACACAAACTTATTATAGGGAATGTCACTGGGGTTTTTTGGATTTGTAAATGTTAGCCAGGAGAAGCCCTGCTGCCGCCCACTTTGTTGACTCTAGATAATTTCTGCCTAATCGCACATCCCTGTGACGTCCACGTTCCATTTGGATATCTTCTCTATCACCTTTCGATGTTCTTTTCTGAGCCTACCATGTTGATCACAGTTATCGGCGAATCAGGGTTCCATGCTGGAGAGGGAGCGTGAGAAAGGGAGACCTCATCCAAGGGAGGTCAATGGCTTCAATGGGATGAAGCGGAAATGTAGGACAAGTTATTAAAGCAGATGGATCGAATGAAAGGGCCAATTAAAGACGAATTTTAGAAATCTAAGTCCCGGTCACCTATGCAGAGCAGGGGTTTTTCATCGCCAGAAATGAGTTAATGTCACCCACCAATGGAACAGATTATTTTTTTAAATTTCAGTCCCTGTCACCTATGCAGAGCAGGGGTTAATTCACGGCAAAAATTGTAAATTGTCAAAACAAGAATGTAACAGAAAAATTTGTTACATTTATTAACCTGTCTACTAGGTAGAGCAGGGTCTATCACAGCCAAAAATTTGTGAATTTCACCCAAAAACAGACAAATTATAGATTTTTTTTTACCTGTCTACTAGGTATAGCAGTGGTATATCAAACCCAACAATTGGTGAATTTTACCCGGAAATGTAACAGACAAATTATAGATTTTTTTTTTTATACCTGTCTACTAGTTATAGCAGTGGTATATCACACCCAAAAATAGGTGAATTTCACCCAAAAATGTAACAGAGAAATTAGTGAATTTTGTTAACCTGTATACGATGTATGGCAGTGGTATATCACACCCAAAAATTGCTGAATTTCACCCTAAAATGTAACAGACAAATTAGTGTTTTTGTTTTTTTTACCTGTCTACAAGGTATAGCAGTGGAATATCACACTTAAAAATTGGTGAATTTCACCCGAAAATGTAACAGACCAATTAGTAAAATAACATAAAATAAAATAGAAAAAAGGGTTGAAAGAATCCAGCTTCACTTTGATAAAGGAATCTTTTATTTTGCTTGCGGTAAAATCTCATCCATTAATTAGCCTCGGCTGTTTAAGCGGTTGTTCACAAGGGTGCGGTTATGGTGTTTCGCTCCGTCCCCTGGGGGATGATGAAGATAGATTACAGCAAATGAATGCCATTTATGATACACCCAACAAATCCATCCAGGAGAATCTACAATTAACTATGTCAATGTCTTCACTTGAGAATCTTATGTCTAGAGAGCTCTGTACATGGTGGGATCTTACCTCACTGAAGAAGTACACAGACAAAAGAATGATTCCTAGAGGGCTCAGACTAAAGAAAAAACCAACTACCATATATTCGGATACCTTTTTAAAAGAGTGGGAAGCTATTTTATCGGAGTGTTCTCTGAAACTGATGGACTTAATCATATCCAATGAAAGTCAAGCATTGGTGGAATTTAGGGAAAATATTAAAAAAACACAAGAAACCTTGTGTGTACACATAAATAATCCTGAATTCACCAACCTGGATAACAAATTGAAGGATGATCTTCAAAAGATGGAGGATGACCTCATAAAGTTTAAGCAAAGGAAATATAATTGTGATCTGCTTGACTATGAGTCTAATCAGGTGTATACATGGACAGATTCCAAACAGAATACACCTTGTTCCATCTTAAAAAAGCTGCACAACAAAAAGAAAAGAAGAAATCCTCAAAGGGTCTCTTTTAGCTCAACGGACTTAGATTCTGTCGATTCTGAACAGGATCTTACCTCCTCGTTGACGCATACCTCACAAGTCCAAGAGACTGGTTCACACAAAGCGGCTTCAAAAAACGGAGGGCGGGTCGAAAACACAGAAAATCGCCGATATCCAGTGAGATACAAAAAGGACAGGATGAACTCCAAGTGATTAACTTGTCCGCCTCTATATTATCAGCTGATGACATTAATGTACTTAAAAGAGGCTTAACTTTTTCTCCCACCTGCCAATTTGATTTATACAGGACGCTCCTGGACGTCAACAGGCTGGCCCGCGCCCATTTTCAGGTGGGAGGTGATGATGTCTGTGCTGTGGAGGCTGGGGATGCTGATCACCCTGTTGCGCCCTCGAGTGATCCGTCTGCTTATGATGATGTAAGTTCCCATAGCATAAGAAACATGAGTTTCTATGAAATGATGCATGCATGCGAACTTCAGGAATCGAACACAGTCCTGGGTGATCTGGAATTAAATAATAGGTCATTGTACTTTCATACAAAAAATCTGGATTTTTATCCGATTCAATCCAGATCCCCAGCACTGGATCGATACCAAGAACTGGTGGAATGAGATTTAGTCCTGTTGCATGATCAAATTAATTTAAATCCTGCTAGCTGCAACAATGTAACTAAAAATGAAATGAAGGCATTACAGGAAATGAAATCGAGGGGGGACATCGTGATAAAACAATCTGATAAAGGGGGTGGGGTGGTCGTATTGGATAGTGGTCTTTACAGGACCCAAATTGAGTCTATGCTCAGTGACACAACAGTGTATGTTACCCTCAGCGACAACCCCCCTCTCCTCTTTCCAGAAGGAATTGAAAGATATTCTGGATTTAGGAATTAAATCAGGCTTCCTGACTAATAAGGAATCTGAATATATTTACATTATGTCCCCCGTCATTCCGGTGTTTCATGCACTTCCTAAGACACATAAAAATATTTTTCCACCTCCCCTTAGGCCAATTGTAGCGGGCATTGGATAATTTTCTGAAAGAATTTCACATTGGGTTGATTATATACTTCAACCGCTTATACCACTCATACCTGGTTTCCTTAAAGACACAGCGTCCGTTTTACAAACAGTTAAGAAAATTTAGTGGTCCTCAAATTACATATGGATCACAGCGGACGTTGTGTCTTTATATACCAACATCCCACATGAATTGGCCATACAATCCCTAGCCTGGTTCCTAAAAACATATGGGAACATTACTGCAGGCTTACAGGAATATGTTCTTTTGGTGGTGGACTTCCTCCTCAGGCGCAATTTCTTTATGTTCAACAACAAGTTTTATCTCCAGATATCGGGGGTGTCGATGGGGGCCAAATTCTCTCCCTCCATAGCCAATATTTTTATGGCATGGTGGGAGAGGAGTTTTCTCCTCATCGACACCCACCCATTCTGGCACTGCATCAGGTGGATGACCTGATCCTAATTTGGACGGGCGATGTGGCGGCCATACCACCTTTTTGCAGCTACATCAACTCCTGTGTGGACGCTATTTCCTTTAGCGTCCATTATGACACACAGGAGGTTTCATTCTTGGATTTGCGCCTGCGGGGGGATCCCTCCAACAATCAAGTTTCCACATGCACTTACAGAAAACCTATGGCAGGGAACACCACACTGCATGCTACATCTTGCCATCCCAAACATGTAATAGCCAATATACCTATGGGTGAGATAATACGCGCAAGAAGAAATTGCACAGATGAAAAAAGCTTCATGAATGAGGCTGTAAATATTTCTCACAGATTACATAAAAGAGCTTATGGCATAAAGCAGGTTGAGGATGCAATACGACAGGTCTCAACCATTGAAAGAGGATCCCTATTTCATCCTAACCAGGAAAATGTAGCAAAGGGGGGTGAATCCTGCAATGCAGTTACCAACAGGAATAAAAATTGCAATACAAACTCCAACAACATTAGCAGTAGGAGGAATAACCTTTTTGTCACTCAATACAGTACAGAGTTTAAACAAATATGTTGTATTATAAAAAAAAAAAAATCCTGTCCTGGCATATGACAAGGAATGGACTGACATAGTTGCGGATGGGGTTCAATGTGCAGCTAGAAGAGCGCCCACCATCGCAAACTATGTCAGCCCTAGTCTGTACCAAGAAGAGAAAAAATCGCAACCAGTCTGGCTTAAGACCAAAGGGAGCTACAGGTGTGGACACCATAGGTGTATTTGTTGCACACATATGTTGATCTCCAAGACTTTTGTTTCAGCATCAAATAACAGAGTATTTCAAGTGAAATCGTACCTCAACTGTAACACAACCCATGCAGTTTATTTAATTACATGTAAAAAGTGTAATCTGCAATATGTGGGGTGCACCATCAATGCTATCAAAGCTAGAATACGTAAACACATTTCTGATGTGCCCCCACCATGGCAATCGCAATGTGTCTGCAGCTAGTCTGCATTTTGCTGTTTGCCATGGTGGGGACACATCAGATATGGTGGTACAAGGCATAGAAAGAGTTTTTCTGCCTAAACGTGGAGGAGACCACAGAAGAAAACTATTAAATAGAGAGTCCTTCCGGATCTTTGCACTGAATACGCGCCATCCAGATGGTTTAAATAAACGTCTAGATTTAATTTTGCAGCAATAATCCACACTTTTATAATCCATGCAGTTTTCATTTTTGGGAACACATGTGGGACATCCTCCCTTCCCTCTAATTTTATTATATCTTATTATATCTTAGTATCTTTCTATCCAGCATATACCTTATGTGTGTTTTCTGCATAGTTTTGTCACTATGTTATATATGGTTTTTCTTTTTTTATTCTTATTTTCATGAGAAGAGTTGTTTAAAGGTGTGGTACCTTTTTAAGGGCGGTTGCAGTTATGTGAACACAATCAGTGAAAACAGGTGCACTATCCCCTTTAAAAGGTTCCACTTTTAATGTCTTACTGTGTCATGAGGAAGGGCTGGAATTGTCTCTGGTAACCCGAAACGCGTAGACAAGATTAATACTATTTTTTTGTAACTAATGGATGAGATTTTACCGCAAGCAAAATAAAAGATTCCTTTATCAAAGTGAAGCTGGATTCCTGCAACCCTTTTTTCTGCATTGTGTCGCCCGGGCCTGACTCGGGTTATCCGTGCTCACAGGTGAAGGAGGGGCAGGTGAGAGCTGCTGAACTTTCTATTTCTTTATAAAATAAAATACTTACAAATAAATAAAAAAACTTGATTTATGAGGTGGAGGTCTATATGGAGTAGAAGTTTGAGGAGGCAGTGGACATAGCGATGTATGTGGAAGCAGCGGTGGAGGAGGATGAGATAGCCAACACTGGTTTTTAATTTTTATTTTTTTTATATATATTTTTTTAAAATTAGGGTACATTCCAAAATAGTGTGAAATATCCAAAATACAAGAATGAGCAATTGCGCTGTAGTATAACAATGGCTGCTTAAGGCCGGTATACATGTCTATTCTGCACAAGGTACGGACAAGTCCTGTTGGATCCATGCCTGGTTCATTTTAATGAACGTGAGCTTGTCCACATTGGCTGTGGACAGGCGGCTGCGCTTGTCTGTGATAATGCCCCCTGCCGTGCTAAACACACGTTCAGATGATACACTGGCTGCAGGGCATAAGGCGTAAAGGGCAAGCTCAGGCCATGTGCCCAATTTGGAGACACAGAAGTTGAAGGGGGCAGACCCATCATTCAGTACGTGTAGGCGTGTGCACACATACTGCTCGACCATGTTGCTGAAATGCTGCCTCCTGCTAAGACGTTCCATCAGCTGGTGGTGCTGGTTGTTGTGGTGTGCTGAAAAAGCTTTTCCACATTTCGGCCATGCTAACCCTGAGGTGCTGGTGGTGCCCCAGCTGCGTTGGTGACCTTTTCCTTCTCCTCTGCCTTCGCCTTGTGATTCCACTGTGCCCCCGCTGTCAGGTGGGAATGCCACCAGCAGCGTGTCTACCAAAGTGTGCTTATACTCGCGCATCTTACGGTCATGCTCCAGTGAGTGAATTAAGGATGGTACGTTGTCCTTGTAACGGGGATCCAGCAGCGTGGCCACCAAGAAATCAGCACAAGTAATAATGTGGGCAACTTGGCGGTCGTTGCGGAGACACTGCAGCATGTAATCGCTCATGTGTGCCAGGCTGCCCAGAGGCAATAAAAAGCTGTCCTCTGTGGGAGGTGTATCGTCTGTGTTCTCTGTATCCCCCCAGCCACACACCAGTGATGGCCATGAGCTGGTCTGTGTGCCACCCTGCTGTGAACACAGTTCCTCCTCCTCCATCTCCTCCTCCTCATCCTCCACCTCGTCATCCTCCAGAACTGTGCCCTGGCTGGAAAATTGTGAACCTGACATTTGTGGGTGCAGGAACCCACTCTTGGGGTCACTTGTGAATAACTTGCTGGAAACCCTATGAAATGATCCCTCTTCCTCCTCCTCCTCCTCCTTCTGTGCCACATCCTCTACCATCATCGCCAGCAGCGTTTTTTCAAGGAGGCATAGAAGTGGGATAGTAAAGCTGAGAACAGTGTTAGGCTACTTTCACACTAGCGTTCGGAGCAGATCCGTCTGATGTTTCATCAGACGGATCCGCTCCGATAATGCAGACGTTCGCATCCGTTCAGAACGGATGCGTCTGCATTAAAACTTAGAAAATTTTCTAAGTGTGAAAGTTGTCTGAGCGGATCCGTTCAGACTTTACATTGAAAGTCAATGGGGAACGGATCCGCTTGAAGATTGAGCCATATTGTGTCATCTTCAAGCGGATCCGTCCCCATTGACTTACATTGTGAGTGTGGACGGATCCGCTCGCCTCCGCACGGCCAGGCGGACACCCGAACGCTGCAAGCAGCGTTCAGGTGTCCGCTCACTGAGCGGAGCGGAGGCTGAACGCTGGCAGGCGGATGCATTCTCAGTGGATCCGCCTCCACTGAGAATGCATTGGGGCCAGACGGATGTGTTCGGGGCCGCTCGTGAGCCCCTTCAAACGGTGCGCACGAGCGGACACCCGAACGCTAGTGTGAAAGTAGCCTTATCGGCACTGGCAATGTTGGTGGAGTACTAGAAACAGTGCAACAAGGAACACAGGTCTCGCATGGAGGCCCAGTCATTGGTGGTGAAGTGGTGCTGTTCCGCAGAGCAAGTCACCCATGCGTGCTGCAGCTGAAACTCTACTATTGCCTGCTGCTGCTCGCACAGTCTGGCGAGCATGTACAAGGTGGAGTTCCACCTTGTGGGCACGTCGCATATGAGGCGGTGAGCGGGAACGCCAAAGTTACACTGCAGCGCTGACAGGCGAGCAGCAGAGTGAGAACGCCAAAAGCGCGCATAGATGGCCCGCACTTTATGCAGCAGCTCTGACATAATCAGGGTAAATTTTAAGGAATCTCTGCACCACAAAATTCAGCAGATGTGCATCAATCCGGCAAGTCCCAGAGCTGCTACAGCATTTCGCCCATTATCGCACACCACCAGGCCGGGCTTGAGGCTCACTAGCACCAACCACTCATCGGTCTGTTGTTCAAGGCCCGTCCACAGCTCCTGCGCGGTGTGAAGTTTGTCCCCCAAACAGATAAGTTTTAAAACTGCTTGCTGTCGTTTAACCCTGGCTGTGCTGAAGTTGGTGGTGAAGGTGTTATGCTGACCGGATGAGGAGCCGGTAGAGGATGAGGAAGCAGAGTAGGAGGAGGAAGCAACAGAAGGCAAACTGAAGCGCCCTGCAATCCTCGGTGGTGGAAGGACATGCGCCGAAATGCAATCCGCCTCAGGCCCAGCCGCCACTGCATTTACCCAGTGTGCTGTTATGGAGATATAACGTCCCTGACCGTGCTTACTGGACAACGTATCCGTAGTAAGGTGCACCTTGCCACAGATGGCGTTGCGCAGTGTACACATGATTTTGTCCCCCACTTGGTTGTGAAGGGAAGGGATGGCATGCCTGGAAAAGTAGTGGTGGCTGGGCACGATGTACTGTGAGACAGCCACCGCCATAAGGCTTTTAAAAATCTCTGTCTCCACCAGACGGAATGACAGCATTTTAAAGGACAGTAATTTTGAAATGCTGGCATTCAGGGCCAGGGATCACGGGTGGGTAGGGGGGTACTTCTTCCGCTCCAGTGTTTGGGAGATGGAGAGCTGAACGCTTCCGTGGTACATTGTGGAGATGCTTGGTGACCCAGTTGGTGGTGTTGCTGGCAGATCCTCTGTTTGCTGGGTGGCAGGTGCCACTGTCACTCCAGGGGTGGATGAAGAGGCCGACACTGCAGCAGAAGAGGAAGCAGAAGGAGCCAGAGACCTTTCTTGGTTTTTGAGGTGTCTACTCCACTGCAGCTCATGCTTTGCTTCAACTACATAGATATAGACTGGGAAACTGAAACTTGTATATTTCATAAAGGAAACAGGTTCTTGCCAATAACCAAAGACAATTACCTCTCCCAACTGGTTCAGGACCCGACTAGAGGGACGGCCATACTGGACTGTATTAATTAATAGGCCTGACAGAACAACAGACGTGCAGGTTGGGGGAAACCTGGGAAATAGTGACCATAAAGTAATAACCTTCTAATTATAATTCAAAAGAGCGTTTCTACAGGGAGGAACAAAAATACCAAACTTCAAAAAAGCTAAATTTAGCCAACTAAGAGAGGCCATAGGCCTAACTAACTTGAACAAAGTCCTTAAAAAAAATTAAATACAGCCACAAAATGGGATATAACTTTAAAAGATTAAAATAGACAAATCGCCAGGACCGGATGGCATACATCCCTGTATCCTAAGTGAATTAAGTAATGTCTTAGCCAGACCCTAATTTCTGATATTTGCAGACTCTATACTGACAGGGAATGTCCCACAGGATTGGCGCATAGCAAATGTGGTGCCAATATCCATCTTAAATCTTAAAAAGTATAAATCTGAAGGTGTCGGCCCTTTAAAGAGTAATGAGGGGGGAGTCGCAGAGAGGGACGAGGAGAAAGCAAAGCTGTTAAATATTTTTCTCTCCAATCTATTCACTGAGGAAAATAAACTGTCAGATGAAATGCTGAATGTAAAAATTAATTCCCCATTAAAATTGCCCTATCTGACCCAGGAAGAAGTACAACAGCAACTTTAAAAGATTAAAATAGACAAATCACCAGGACCGGATGGCATACACCCCCGTATAATAAGGGAATTAAGTAATGTCCTAGCCAGACCCTTATTTCTGATATTTGCAGACTCTATACTGACAGGGAATGTCCCACAGGATAGGCGCATAGCAAATGTGGTGCCAATATCCAAAAAGGGTCAATAAACAGAGCCTGGAAACTATAGGCCGGTAACATCTGTTGTGGGTAAACTGTTTGAAGGTTTTCTAAGAGATGCTATCTTAGAGCATCTCAACGGAAATAAGCAAATAACGCCATATCAGCATGGCTTCATGAGGGATCGGTCATGCCAAACTAATTTAATCAGTTTCTATGAGGAGGTAAGTTCTAGACTTGACAGCGGCGAATCAATGGATGTCGTATATCTGGACTTCTCCAAAGCATTTGACACTGTACCACATAAAAGGTTAGTATTTAAAATGAGCATGCTCGGACTGGAAGAAAATGTCTTTATGTGGGTAAGTAACTGGCTTAGTGATAGAAAACAGAGGGTGGTTATTAACGGTACACACTCAGATTGGGTCACTGTCACTAGTGGGGTACCTCAGGGGTCAGTATTGGGCCCTATTCTCTTCAATATATTTATTAATGATCTTGTAGAAGTCTTGAATAGTAAAATATCAATTTTCGCAGATGACACTAAACTGTGTAAAGTAATTATCACTGAAGAGGAATGTATACTACTACAGTGGGATCTGGATAGATTGGAGGCTTGGGAGATAAGTGGCAGATGAGGTTTAACACTGACAAATGTAAAGTTATGCACATGGGAAGGAATAATGCAAGTCACCCGTACATACTAAATGGTAAAATACTCGGTAACACTGACATGGAAAAGGATCTAGGAATTTTAATAAACTGCAAACTAAGCTGCAAAAACCAGTGTCAGGCAGCTGCTGCGAAGGCCAATAAGATAATGGGCTGCATCAAAAGGGTCATAGATGCCCGTGATAAGACCATAGTCCTACCACTTTACAAATCGCTAGTCAGACCACACATGGAGTACTGTGTACAGTTCTGGGCTCCTGTGAACAAGGCAGACATAGCAGAGCTGGAGAGGGTCCAGAGGAGGGCAACTAAAGTAATACATGGAATGGGACAACTACAGTACCCTGAAAAATTATCAAAATTAGGGTTATTCACTTTAGAAAAAAGACGACTGAGGGGAGATCTAATTACTATGTATAATTATATCAGGGGTCAGTACAGAGATCTATCCCATCATCTATTTATCCCCAGGACTGTGACTGTGATGAGGGGACATCCTCTGTGTCTGGAGGAAAGAAGGTTTGTACACAAACATAGAAGAGGATTATTTACGGTAAGAGCAGTGAGACTATGGAACTCTCTGCCTGAGGAGGTGGTGATGGGGAGTATAATAAAGGAATTCAAGAGGGGCCTGGATGTATTTCTGGAGTGTAGCAATATTACAGGTTATAGCTACTAGAGAGGGGTCGTTGATCCAGGGAGTTATTCTGATTGCCTAATTGGAGTCGGGAAATAATTTTTTATTCCCCTAAAGTGGGGAAAATTGGCTTCTACCTGACAGTTTTTTTTTTTGCCTTCCTCTGGATCAACTTGCAGGATGACAGGCTGAACTGGATGGTCAAATGTCTTTTTTCGTCCTTATGTACTATGTGACTATGAGATGCCTGGTCATGAAGGTTGTGCTCAGGTTGAGAACGTTTATGCCTCGCTTCAGGCTCTGATTGCACAGCGTGCAAACCACTCGTGTATTGTCGTCAGCACATTGTCTGAAGTACTGCCACGCCAGGGAACTCCTTGGAGCTGGCTTTGGTGTGCTCGGACCCTCGCTGCGGTGGGCAGTAGCAGGCATACTGTCTAGGGGATGGCCGCTCAACTTTTGCACCCTGCTTCCTCTTCTGCTGTGCTGGTGGCTCTGTGCGACCACCGCCTCTTCCTCCAAAGTACACAGGTCACTTGCATGACCTTGATTCCATGTGGGGTCGAGGACCTCATTGTCCTCCACATCGTCTTCCACCCAGTCATCACCCCTGTACTCCTTGTCACTCTGCACACTTTCGAAAGCCCAAGCAGTTGGCACCTGTGTTTTGTCATCATCTGAGATGTGCTGCAATGGTCCTCCCATGTACTCATCTTGAAACAAAAGTGGTTGGGCATCGGTGCACTCAATCTCTTCCTCTTCTGGGGCAGGACTAGGTGGATGGCCCTGGGAAACCTTGCTAACAGAGTCTTAAAAAAGCAGAAGAGGCTGCTATGACTTGGGGCTCAGACCGCTTGGCTGATTTGCAAGGGGGTGAGGTGAAAGACTGATGGACATTAGAGATGTCCCAAACTATTCGCCGGCGAACAGTACCCGGCGAACATCGCTTGTTCGCGTTCGCCGCGGTGGGCGAACATATGTGATGTTCGGTCCGCCCCCTTTACATCATTATTGAGCAAACTTTGACCTTGTACCTCAGTCAGCAGACACATTCCAGTCAATCAGCATACCCTCCCTCCCAGACCCTCCCACCTCCTATCAAAAAGCAAGGACAGCATCCATCTTAGATTCATTCTGAAGCTGCAGTGTTAGTGAGAGCAGGGAGAGTTCTGCTGCTGCTGAATTAATAGGGAAATCGTTAGCTAGGCCAGTGTTCTGTGTCCACTCCAGTCCTCAAAGACTCATCTGCTGTAAGGACAGCGTCCTGACAGCACCCCAAAAAGCCCTTTTTAGGGCTGGTACATCAGTCTGCTTTTTTTCCCCTTTTCTATATATATATATATATATATATATATATATATATTGCAGTTGCCTGCCCGTGTGTGAGAGGCCACAGGCCCACAGACTGTACTGTGTGCACACCACTCATATCGGGTGGCACAGTACCTTGCAGATAAAAAAAGTCATTTAATTTTTTTCTCTGTAATATAATTGCTGTTGCCTGCCAGTGTGTGTCAGGCCCACTTAATGTACTGTGCCCACTGCCAGTGCCCACCACTCATATTGGGTGGCACAGTACCTTGCAGATAAAAAAGTCATTTAATTTTTTCTCTGTAATATAATTGCAGTTGCCTGCCAGTGTGTGTCAGGCCCACTGACTGTACTGTGCCCACTGCCAGTGCCTACCACTCATCACGGGTGGCACAGTATCTTGCAGATAAAAAAGTCATTTAATTTTTTCTCTGTAATATAATTGCAGTTGCCTGCCAGTGAGTGTCAGGCCCACAGACTGTACTGTGCCCACTGCCCACCACTCATATAGGGTGGCACAGTACCTTGCACGCATAGTACCACTAATAAAATAAATAAATGACAGGCAGAGGCAGGCCACCCCGCAGGGGCCGTCGTGGTCGTGGTGCTGTGATTTCCTTTGGCCCTAGAATAATGCCCAGTGTTCAGAGGCCACGTACCCTGAACACGAAAAATTCTGAGGACATAGTTGACTGGCTAACATAGGACACCCAATCTTCTACAGCTTCCGCTTGGAACCTTGGCGCACCATCCTCCTCCAGCTCAACTTCGGGCACCTCTCAAGTTACCACTCGCCCGCCCGCCACCACCACCAACACTAGCACCACACCCGCTTCACTTGATCTGTCAGAGGAGTTATTTACACATCAGTTGGAAGAAATGAGTGATGCGCAACCATTATTGCCAGAGGATGTAGATAACAGGGATATGTCACAGTCAGGCAGCATTACACACATGGACGTACGGTGTGATGATGATGATGTTGTACCTGCTGCTGCTTCCTTTGCTGAGTTGTCAGATACAAGTGAAGCGGTTGATGATGACGATGTGTCCGTGGATGTCACGTGGGTGCCCGCTTGAAGAGAAGAAGAACAGGGGGAAAGTTCAGATGGGGAGACAGAGTGGAGGAGGAGACGAGTTGGAAGCAGGGGGAGGTCAACGCAAGGACCTAGTGGCACAGTCAGACAGCATGTATCGGTACCCGGGGTCAGCCAGACAGCACGCCAATCAACACATGCTGTTGCCACCACCAGAATGCCGTCATTGCAAAGCTCAGCAGTGTGGCATTTTTTTTGTGTGTCTGCCTCTGATAACAGCAATGCCATTTGCAACCTGTGCCAAAAGAAACTGAGTCGTGGGTAGTCCAACACCCACCTAGGTACAACTGCTTTGCGAAGGCACATGATCTAACATCACAAACGCCTATGGGATCAACACATGACATGATGAGTACAAGCAGCACAGAAACTCAAAGCCACAATCCTCCTCCTGGTCCAGCATCTTCAGCCACGTCAACCACTGCTGTCCTCTTTGCCCCCTCTCAACCACCCGCCACTCCGCCTCTCAATTTGTTGGCGGCATTGAATTTGGGCAAGTTGACACATGTGCCGTGCATGGCATGTGTGTTGAATCTGATTGTACAAGGCTTTGTGCATAAGTACCCAGGCTTACAGGACGTCCTCAAGCAGGCCAGGAAGGTGTGTGGCCATTTCAGGCGTTCCTACACGGCCATGGCGCACTTTTCCGATATTCAGCGGCGAAACAACATGCCAGTGAGGCACTTGATTTGCGACAGCCCGACACGTTGGAATTCAACACTCCTAATGTTCGACCGCCTGCTCCAACAAGAAAAAGCCGTCAACAAGTATTTGTATGACCGGGGTGCTAGGACAGCCTCTGCAGAGCTGGGTATTTTTTTGCCACGTTACTGGACGCTCATGCGCAATGCCTGTAGGCTCATGCGTCCTTTTGAGGAGGTGACAAATCTAGTCAGTCGCACAGAAGGCACCATCAGCGACATCATCCCATTTGTTTTCTTCCTGGAGCGTGCCCTGCAAAGAGTGCTGGATCAGGCCGTAGATGAGCGTGAAGAGGAAGAGTTGTGGTCACCATCACCACCAGAAACAGCCTTATCATCATCGCTTGCTGGACCTGCGGCAATGCTGGAAGAGGAGTCTGAGGAAGAGGAGTCAGAGGAGGAATGTGGCTTTGAGGAGGAGGAAGACCAACCACAGCAGGCATCCCAGGGTGCTCGTTGTCACCTATCTGGTACCCGTGGTGTTGTACGTGGCGGGGGGGAAGAACAGACCTTCAATGAGATCAGTGAGGATGAGGAACGGGACATGAGTAGCTTGGTATCCAACCTTGTGCAAATGGGGTCTTTCATGCTGTCACGCTATTAGACCCCCTGTATAAGCAGAAAGTGGCTGAAATGTTACTGAATTACCGGAAGTCGGAAAGGATGCAGCAGTTCCAAAACAAGTTAAAAAGTATGCTTTACACAGCGTATAAGGGTGATGTCACAGCACAATCGGAATCTAACAGGGGAAGAGGTGAAAGTAATCCTCCTCCTACCACGACCATATCGGCAGGGACAGGCGACTTAACAGACGTGTTGTTGATGGAGGACATGCAGAGCTTTTTAAGTCCTAAGTCCTACAGCCCTTCGGGGTCCACCCTCAGAGAACGACTCGACCGACAGGTAGCAGACTACCTCGCCTTAACTGCAGATATCGACACTCTGAGGAGCGATGAACCCCTTGACTACTGGGTGTGCAGGCTTGAGCTGTGGCCTGAGCTATCCCAATTTGCGATAGAACTTCTGGCCTGCCCCGCTTCGAGTGTCCTGCAATCTGTATATATACGTGATAGCTGCACATACCCCGTGCAGCTTGCATTAAAGCTTCTGTCCCTGCCCTGCTGCTGTCACAGACAGCATACAGTCTAGTAATGCCGGCAAGGGACCAATCAGAGTGGCCCCTTGCCGGCAATCGATCCGATTAGTTAGTCTGTGCAGACTAACCAATCGGATCGCGGCAGTGAAATAATGCCGGTTTCAGGCTCTGATCAGAGCCTAAAATCAGGTAATGTGTCCTGGTGCCCCCGATCGGTGCCCCCCATCTGTGCCCCTCATCTGTGCGACTCCAAGCCCCCCCTTGTGTCCACCTGCCGCTGAAGCTTATCTCCTGCCTCCTGCCCTGATGCAGTCCGCCCCCTCCCCGCCCCATACATTCCTCCTGCCCCCATTTCGTGATGTGATGCATCACCTCCCTCAATGCTGGACGTGATGCATCACCTCCCTCAGCGCTGCCCCCATGCCGTGCGGTCCCCCTGCTGTGTGTGATGGCGGCGGCTCCATTCCTGAGCCGCCACCATCAGCAGCTAGTGTCAGCTCCATGCTGACACTCTGCTGTAACCCATAGATGCCGCGGCATCCATGGGGTTAATAGATGGAGGGGGCTCCCTCTCTCCACCATCGGGGCTGCCGCGCTGCGATTGCAGCGCCCGATGGTTGCCCTGGCAACCGGACACTTTGCAAAAGCGTCCGCTGTTGCCACCTACAGGGCATCTGATTGTATTATACTTTGCAATGCAAGAGCATTGCAAAGTATAGTACAGCCATCAGCCCCACTAGATCTTCAAGATCCAAGAGGGACTTGATAAAAAAAAAACGTGAAAATAATAAAAGTAAGAATAAATAAATAAATAAAAATGTAAAATTAAAATAAATTGCTTTTTCCTATAAAAAATGAAAAAAATAAAATACACATATTAGCTATCACCACGTCCGTATTGACCGTCTCTATAAATATATCACATGATAGACCCTGTCCGATAAACACCATAAAAAATAAAAAATAAAAACTGTGTAAAAAAAGCAATTTTTGTCACCTTACATCACAAAAAGGGCAACAGCAAGCGATCAAAAAGGCTTACGACCCCCAAATTAGTACCAATCAAACCGTTACCTCATCCCGCAAAAAATTATACAATATTTAAGACAATCGCCCAAAAAATAAAAAAGTTTTGGCTCTCAGACTATGGAGACACTAAAACATAATTTTTTTGGTTTCAGAAATGCTATTATTGTGTAAAACTTAAATTAATAATAAAAAGTATACATATTAGGTATTGCCACGTCCGTAACGATCTGCTCTATAAAACTGTCACATGACCTAACCCCTCAGATAAACGCTGTAAAAATCAATAAATAAAAACTGTTCCAAAACCAATTTTTTGGTCACCTTGCCCCATAAAGTGTAATAATGAATGATCAAAAAATCCTATGTACCCAAAAAAGGTACTAATAAAAACCTCAACTCTTTTTGAAAAAAACTAGCCCCTGCACAAGACGATCGGCAGAAAAATAAAAAACATACAGTACAGACTAAAAATTTGTACACACCTTCTCATTCAAAGAGTTTTCTTTATTTTCATGACTATGAAAGCATCAAAACTATGAATTAACACATGTGGAATTATATACATAACAAACAAGTGTGAAACTGTCACGAGGGTGTCAAGAGCCACGCTTGACTCCGTTATACCCGGGGTCAGAAATCGCAGCGGGTGGCTGCGCGCTCTATGTCTAAAGACAGTGCTATTTATTAATGGTAGCTTTCTGGGTTTGCCTTGCAATCCTTTTTGGCTCACTCAGAGATCTGTAGCTTCTCCTCCTCAGCTGTTTCTTGTCCAGCAATCCCAACCTCCTTATATTCCCATCTCTCACTTCTCTGGTTGCCAGATATAGAGCTTCCTGCCTGGACTTCTATACTGACCCACTGGAGCTCTGTAGCTGTGTTCCCTGGTTGTTGCTCCAGAACGTTACCCTCCGGATCCCTGTTGGGCCTTGGTGGTCTGCTGTTGTCACCCACCTGGGATTATATGTTGGTCTGTATTGTCTGTCCTCTCCTTGGTGTTTTCCTCTTAGTGTCAGTGGTGCGGACTAGTGATCCCACCGCCCCGTTCACTACATAGGGCTCATCTTAGGGAAAGCCAGGGTTTAGGCACGTGATCGGCGTACGGGTGAGGAACCTGTCTAGGGACGTCAGGGCACTCAGGTGCCAGCCGCAAGGTGAGTCAGGGGTCACCATCTTTCCCTCTCCCTTGGACAGGGCCTTCCCATTTCCCTCCCTTTGCGTGACACCGGTCATTACGTTATATATGGCCCTTATTTTGTGAAGGTAAAAAAAAAAAAAAACTTTTTCTTTCTACCTACTTAGAATCCAGTATGGATCCAATTGCTGCTTTGTCAAAGCAACTTCAAAGCCAGGATTAAAGGCATTGGTCCTCCAGCAACAACAGCAATTGCTACAGACCGCAAGCCCAGCGGTTGCTACAGGTAACCAGGTTGTTGCGGAACCCAAGGTTGCTCTTCCTGACAGATTTTCTGGGGGAAGGGACAAATTTGTGAAGTTCCGTGAGGCCTGTAAATTATATTTTAAACTGCGCCCTTACTCCTCTGGTAATGAAGAACAGCGGATAAGGGTTGTTATTTCCCTGCTTCTGGCTGAATCAAAGTTACGGAGACTCCTACAGGGAGAGCGGCCAGTAAAGGATTATTGCTCAGAGTTCCGTAGGTGGGCTACGGATACCCAGCGGAACGACCCGGCTCTCAGGAGTCAGTTCTGCTCTGGGTTATCCGAAGGATTAAGGATGCGCTTGCGCTGTATGAGACTCCCTTTTCCCTTGATGTGGTTATGTCCCTTTCTATCAGGATAGATAGACGTCTTAGGGACAGATTGAAAAATCCGGAGCAACTGGTAACCCCTCCAAAGCAGCAGTTAGTCTGTACAGACTTAGACGAGCCTATGCAGCTAGGAGGAACTACTCGTCAGGTCTGTCCTCCTGAGGCTCGCCATAGGCGTGGGGTTTGTTTTTTCTGTGGGGAGAGGGGTCATTTTATTAATGTCTGTCCTTTCTTTCTCAAAAACAAAAGACCGTCGGAAAACTACTAACCCCAGGCTGTGTGGAGGATGTCAGCCAGGGGGTATACGATTCCTCCATACGAACATCGCAATTTGTGTTGCCAGCGGTTGTTGTTTTTGGTGTTAAGACAGAGACTATTTCTTTTTTTCTAGACAGTGGAGCAGGAGTAAATTTGATAGATGCCATTTTGCCCACACTATGGGTTTGTCTCTCTGTACGCTACAGAGACCTATTCCCATATTCCCACTCCTGTGGTGTTGGGTCTTCCCTGGTTGGTAGTGCACAATCCAGTGGTGGATTGGCAGGCCAGGGAGATATTGGAGTGGAGTGAGCATTGCAGAGAAAATTGCTTAAATAGCAATTGCTTAGTTGCCTCCATAGCTACCCTACCTACATTTGTTTCGGACTCTGAGGACGTTTTTTCTGAAAAGGGTTGCCAGAAGTTACCACCTCATCGTCCTTATGATTGCCCGGTTAACCTGATTCCCGGTGCAAAATTACCCAAGACCAGGTTATATAATCTTTCGAGTCCGGAGAGACAAGCCATGAAAGATTATATCTCCGAGAGCTTGGCTAAGGGACACATCAGACCCTCTTCTTCACCCGTGCCTGCAGGGTTTTTCTTCGTTAAAAAGAAAGATGGGGGCCTGCGTCCTTGCCTAGATTTTCGCGAATTAAACCGGATAACCATCCGAGACCCATACCCTCTTTCTCTCATTCCTGACCTGTTTAATCAGATTGCAGGTGCTAGGTGGTTCTCCAAACTTGATCTTAGGGGGGCCTACAATCTGATTCGTATCAAGGAAGGGGATGAGTGGAAGACAGCTTTTAACACCCCTGAGGGGCATTATGAAAATCTAGTCATGCCTTTCGGTCTGACCAATGCTCCTGCTGTCTTCCAACATTTCGTTAATGACATTTTTAGTCATCTTATCGGCAGGTTTGTGGTGATATACCTAGATGAGATTTTAATTTATTCGTCTGATCTGAAAACACATGAGGTGCATGTCAGACAGGTACTGCAGGTCCTACGGACGAATAAATTATATGCTAAAATTGAAAAGTATGTCTCCGCCGTTCAGGAAATACAGTTCCTAGGTTATTTATTATCTGCTTCAGGTTTCCGTATGGATCCTAGGAAGGTCCAGGCAATTTTAGATTGGGATCTTCCTGAGAACCTCAAAGCACTGCAACGGTTCTTGGGCTTCACAAATTTCTATAGAAAGTTCATTAAAAATTATTCGGTGATTGTAAATCCCCTTAATGACATGACTAGGAAGGGGACAGATTTTTCTAAATGATCTGACGCCGCTAAAATTGCTTTTTCCTCTCTAAAAGAGAGGTTTACCTCGGCACCTGTACTAATCCGACCTGATGTCTCCCAGCCTTTTATTGTTGAAGTTGATGCGTCAGAGGTGGGAGTGGGGGCTGTGCTGTCTCAGGGTCCGTATCCTGGCAAATGGCGTCCTTGTGCGTTCTTTTCTAAAAAACTATCTGCAGCAGAGAAGAACTATGATATTGGCAATAGGGAACTATTAGCTATTAAACTAGCGTTTGAAGAATGGCGTCACTTTTTAGAGGAGGCAATCCACCCCGTCACTGTAAATACGGACCACAAAAACCTTCTGTACCTCGAATCAGCTAAGCGTCTCACCCCTAGACAAGCTAGGTGGTCGCTATTTTTTACAAGGTTTAACTTTGTTATTACCTATCGTCCTGGGGCAAAAAATACCAAGGCAGATGCATCTCATTGTTTCCCTGGAGGGGGTAATGTGAGTGATCCGGTACCCATTCTACAAAGAGGAGTGGTTGTCTCTGCGGTACACTCTGTTCTGGAGGGGAAGGTGTTAGAGGCCCAGGGGGACGCCCCGGTCTCTTGCCCCTCAGAGAAATTGTTTGTACCGTTGAACCTGCGTTTCGAATTATTAAAGGAACATCATAATTCGGCACTTGCTGGGCACCCGGGTAGTAAAGCAACCTTGGAGCTATTGTCTCGTCGTTTTTGGTGGCCAAGGTTGCGTCAGGATGTAATGGATTTTGTGTCTTCCTGTTCTACTTGTGCGTGCGAAAGTCTCTCATACACGTCCTGCAGGGTCTTTATTGCCACTTGTCATTCCCAATAGGCCATGGACACATCTGTCAATGGATTTTATCACTGACTTACCTTTGTCTGCGGGTAAAACAGTTATCTTGGTAGTAGTGGACAGGTTTAGCAAAATGGTACACTTCATTGCGTTACCCGCACTACCTAATGCTAAGACTCTTGCTCAGGTATTCATCAGTGAAATCGTGAAGCTTCACGGGGTCCCTTCCGATGTTGTTTCGGATCGGGGAACCCAGTTTATTTCTAAATTTTGGAAAGCTTTTTGTTCCCGTTTGGGGGTACACTTGTCCTTTTCCTCAGCTTTCCATCCTCAGTCGAATGGACAGACTGAGCGTACCAACCAAAACCTTGAGACATATCTAAGATGTTTTGTGTCTGAAAACAAAGAGGTGTGGTTATCATATTTACCGTTAGCCGAGTTTGCCATAAATAATCGCCGTCAGGAATCTACTGACAAGTCACCATTTCTTGGTGCATATGGTTTTCATCCCCAATTCTGTACTTTCAAAGAGGGGGGGTCTTCTGGGGTTCCCGAAGAGGAACGGTTTTCGTCATCTCTTTCTTCTGTATGGCAGAAAGTGCAAGCTAATTTGAAAAATATGGGAGGTAAATATAAATGCATGGCTGATAAGAGACGGTCGCCCGGTCTGGACCTAGTAGTGAATGACTGTGTGGTTGTCTACTAGGAATATTAAATTAAAGGTTCCCTCTTGGAAACTGGGTCCTACGTTCATTGGCCCTTACAAAATAGTAGCCATCATTAACACCGTGGCTTTTCGCCTGGAGCTACCTCAGACTTTTAAAATCCATAACGTCTTCCATAAGTCGTTACTCAAGAAGTATGTTCCACCTCTAGAACCGTCACCACTGCCACCTCCTCCTGTTGTTGTGGATGGTAATCTAGAGTTTCAAATATCCAAAATTGTTGATTCTCGTCGGGTCCGCCGCTCTCTTCAATATCTGGTGCATTGGAGGGGTTACGGTCCCGAGGAAAGAATGTGGGTTACAGTGTCTGAGGTAAACGCCGACAGGTTAGTTCGGGCTTTTCATGCCTCTCATCCTGAGAGACCTAGTCCTGAGTGTCCGGAGGCCCCTCGTAGAGAGGGGGGTACTGTCACGAGGGTGTCAAGAGCCACGCCTGACTCCGTTATACCCGGGGTCAGGAAGTCGCAGCGGGTGGCAGCATGCTCTATGTCTAAAGACAGTGCTGTTTATTAATGGTAGCTTTCTGGGTTTGCCTTGCAATCCTTTTTGGCTCACTCAGGGATCCGTAGCTTCTCCTCCTCAGCTGTTTCTTGTCCAGCAATCCCAACCTCCTTATATTCCCATCTCTCACTTCTCTGGTTGCCAGATATAGAGCTTCCTGCCTGGACTTCTATACTGACCCACTGGAGCTCTGTAGCTGTGTTCCCTGGTTGTTGTTCCAGAACGTTACCCTCCGGATCCCTGTTGGGCCTTGGTGGTCTGCTGTTGTCACCCATCTGGGATTATATGTTTGCCTGTATTGTCTGTCCTCTCCTTGGTGTTTTCCTCTTAGTGTCAGTGGTGCGGACTAGTGATCCCACCGCCCCGTTCACTACATAGGGCTCATCTTAGGGAAAGCCAGGGTTTAGGCACGTGATCGGCGTACGGGTGAGGAACCCGTCTAGGGACGTCAGGGCAGTCAGGTGCCAGCCGCAAGGTGAGTCAGGGGTCACCATCTTTCCCTCTCCCTTGGACAGGGCCTTCCCATTTCCCTCCCTTTGCGTGACGCCGGTCATTACAGAAACAACTGAAAATATGTCATATTCTAGGCTCTTCAAAGTAGCCACCTTTTGCTTTGATTACTGCTTTGCACACTCTTGGCATTCTCTTGATGAGCTTCAAGAGGTAGTCCCCTGAAATGGTCTTCCAACAGTCTTGAAGGAGTTCCCAGAGATGCTTATCACTTGTTGGCCCTTTTGCCTTCACTCTGAGGTCCAGCTCACCCCAAACCATCTCGATTGGGTTCAGGTCCGGTGACTGTGGAGGCCAGGTCATCTGGCGCAGCACCCCATCACTCTCCTTCAATAGCCTTTACTTTCAAAGTTTTTCCAATTTTTCGGCTGACTGACTTTCTTAAAGTAATGATGGCCACTCGTTTTTCTTTACTTAGCTGCTTTTTTATTGCCATAATACAAATTCTAACAGTCTATTCAGTAGGACTATCAGCTGTGTATCCACCTGACTTCTCCTCAATGCAACTGATGGGCCCAACCCCATTTATAAGGCAAGAAATCCCTCTTATTAAACCTGACAGGGCACACCTGTGAAGTGAAAACCATTTCAGGGGACTACCTCTTGAAGCTCATCAAGAGAATGCCAAGAGTGTGCAAAGCAGTAATCAAAGCAAAAGGTGGCTACTTTGAAGAACCTAGAATATGACATATTTTCAGTTGTTTCACACTTGTTTGTTATGTATATAATTCCACATGTGTTAATTCATAGTTTTGATGCCTTCAGTGTGAATCTACAATTTTCATAGTCATGAAAATAAAGAAAACTCTTTGAATGAGAAGCTGTGTCCAAACTTTTGGTCTGTACTGTATGGCGTTCAGAAAAGGGACACACAAAAACATAATTTATTTTTCAAAATTGCTTTATTATGTAAAACTGAAACAAACAAACAAAGAAAGTAGACATATTTGATATCATTGCGTCCGTAACAACCTGCTTTATATAGCACATGATCTACCCTGTCAGATGAATCTTGTAAAAAATAAAAATAAAAATGTGCCAAAACAGATATTTTTCAGTTACCTTGCCTCACAAAAAACTTAATATAGAGCAATTAAAAAATCATATGTACCCCACAATAGTACCAATAAAACTGGCTCCTTATCCCCTAGTTTCCAAAATAGGGTCACTTTTTGGGAGTTTCTACTGTATGGGTGCATCAGGGGGGCTTTAAATGGGACATGGTATCTAAAACCAGTTTAGCAAAATCTGCCTTCCAAAAACCACACGGCGTTCCTTTCCTTCTGCGCCCTGCCGTGCGCCCTTACATCAGTTTACTACCACATGTGGGGTGTTTCTGTAAACCGCAGAATCAGGGTAATAAATGTTGAGTTTTGTTTGGCTGTTAACCCTCAATGTGTTAAAGAAAAAAATGTAATAAAATGGAAAATCTGCCAAAAAAGTGAAATTTAGAAATTTCATCTCCATTGTCCTTTAATTCTTGTGGAACACCTAAAGGGTTAACAAAGTTTGTAAAATCAGTTTTGAGTAACTTGAGGGGTATAGTTTCTACAATGGGGTCATTTATGGGGGGTTTTCACTATGTAAGCCCCACAAAGAGACTTCAGACCTGAACTGGCCCTTAAAAAGTGGGTTTTGGAAATTTTCTTAAAAATTTTAAGAATTGCTTCTAAACTTCTAAGCCTTCTAACGTCCTAAAAAAAATAAAATTACATTTCCAAAACGATGCCAACTTAAAGTGGACATATGGGAAATGTTAAGTAGTAAATATTTTATTAGGTATGACTTTCTGTTTTAGAAGCAGAGAACTAAAAATTTTTAAAATTGTGAATTTTTCTAAATTTCAGATAAATTTGGGATTTTTTCATAAATAAAGGTGACATATATTGACTCAAATTTATGACTTTAATGAAGTACAATATGTCACGAGGAAACAATCTCAGAATGGCTTGGATAAATAAAAGTGTTCCAAAGCAATTACCACATAAAGTGACGCATGTCAGATTTGTAAATTTTGGCCTGGACACTGGGGCATCAATGACCCTTGGTCATGAAAGGTTTAAGATGAATGAGGCATGGATCTCGAAGGGACTGACAGTGTGGGATGCATTTGACTAAAAGGCCTGATGAGATGCCTTGGGCTAAAACACGCTGCTGTATGTAATCTCTGCATGACTTGCGTGACTTCTCCGCCACCAACTAGGGTTCAAGCCGCAATGTTTTAGGGCACTTTCTGCTTGGGAAACATCAATTTTTCTGGCCACTGCTACAGCAGCGGCTGCAACAATACCTAATTTTTCAGGCATGTGTACATGCCTAATTTTTCAGGCATGTGTACATGCCAAAACAAAAAAAAGGCATATACATGTGTCAATTCCCCTTTGTGACCGTTAGCTTGTTGTGGCGAAGGGGCTTGCGTTATCACAATGAAGTGATCACCTCTATGAGTGTGTTGGCAATGTTGGCACACCCCAGATGATAAGGTCGTTGCTTCATTGTGAACAGACCAAAAGCGATCAGCTGGATAATTTTGCATAGAAAAAACATTCATTTTCTTTGTGATCATCTAAGGTGATCATTAAAGCCTACTAGGCCATCAATGGGCCCACACTGCAGAATCATTGTTTTCTGGGTCACTTAACTGTCACTGAACTACCTCAGCACAACCATAGGCTTTGAAAAAACCCCATCGCCTGCAATCTCCCAAACTTGCGCACGAGCACAGTCATCACTACACCAAGATTGATGCATAGAGGAATAAAATTTATGTCATGAGTGTTTCAACTATTGACAACTCTTTGCGGTTGTCTAAAATCTATTTGATACACGTCCCCTGATAGGGGACGTAACAGGGATTAAACTGATAGGAATAGTACTACTTAACACACCATTCATATAGGGTGCACAGTACATTGCACGGCGCACGTGCAGTGACCCAAATTGGAAGTAAGAGGACCGACCAACCATCTTTTTCCATCTCCCGATTCCTAAAATCTATTCCATACACCGGACCCTGATAGGGAACAAAACAGAGATTAAACTGGTAAGAACAGATTTTTTTAATAAAAAAAAAAGAGGACAGCCTCTGTGGAGCTGGGTATTTTTTGGCCGCGTTACTGAACGCTCATGCACAATGGCTGTAGGCTAATGCATCTTTTTGCGGAGGTGACAAACCTGGTCAGTCAAACCCATCATCATCGACCTCATCCCATATGAGTTTTGTCTGGAGTGTGCCCTGCGAAGAGTGCTGGATCAGGCCATAGATGAGCATGAAGAGGAAGAGTTGTGGTCACCATCACCACCAGAAGCAGCCTTGTCGTCGTCGATTGCTGGACCTGCGGCAAAGCAGAGAGAGGAGTCTGAAGAAGAGGAGTCAGAGGAGGAAGGTGGCTTTGAGGAGGTGGAAGACCAACCACAGCAGGCGTCCCAGGGGGCTTGTTGTCACCTTTCGGGGACCCTTGGTGTTGTACGTGGCTGGGTGGAGGAAGAGACCTTCAATGACATCAGTGAGGACAAGGAACGGGACATGGCTAGCTTGGTATCCAACCTTGTGCAAATGGGGAGTTTGCGGTTGTGCAAATGGACTGTTTGCGGTGCGTTAAACGGGGAGTTTGTGAAGCGGGCGCAACCCTTACACTACCTGATTGATACAACATCATACCTGATCGTATACACACATTGGATGTTTTAAAGCACGTTATTCCAAACAATTTAGGAATGTTAGGTGATTTATGCCCTTTATGGATTAAAACCCGACTCTGCGTCCACTACGTAATTTTCCATGGGAGTTTTGCCATGGATCCCCCTCCGGCATGCCACAGTCCAGGTGTTAGTCCCCTTGAAACAACTTTTCCATCACTATTGTGGCCAGAAAGAGTCCCTGTGGGTTTTAAAATTCATCTGCCTATTGAAGTCTATGGCGGTTCGCCCGTTTGCGAATATTTGTGGAAATTCGCATTCGCCATTCGCGAACGGAAAATTTTATGTTCGCGACATCTCTAATGGACATCAGCTGCAGGTGCCAACTATGATATTTCAGCAGGAGACTGAGTGGTAGACAATGTGAAGGAACTGGAGGAACTGTCAGCAACCCAATATACTATCGCCTGTACTTGTTCTGGCCTCACCATTCATAGAGCCGCATTAGGCCCAACCAAATAACGCTGAAGGTTCTGTCGCCTACTCGCACCTGAGGAAGGTGTTTCACTTGTGCGTCTAGCTGGCACAGATCGACCACGTCCTCTCCCTGCAACAGGAGCTCCACCAGCAGCACCACGACCGAGGCCACATCCCTTATTTGACGCTCTCCTCCTATTTCTCAAATTTAGGATCTTGCACAAAATGTTTTTTTTTTTTTATAACAGAATAGAACAACAGTATCTAAAGGGTGTATCATACAATGACATATGCAGCAAAGGCTGCAAAATTAAGATTTTTGCCCTAATTGGGTGTTTATTTAATACCAGAATAGCACAGCAGTATCTAAAGCGTGTATCTCATACATACAGATGCAGACAAGGCCGAAAAATACGATTTTTGCCCTAAATGGGTGTTTTTTTTTATAGCAGAATAGAACAACAGTATCTAAAGGGTGTATCATACAATGACATATGCAGCAAAGGCTGCAAAATTAAGATTTTTGCCCTAATTGGGTGTTTATTTAATACCAGAATAGCACAGCAGTATCTAAAGCGTGTATCTCATACATACAGATGCAGACAAGGCCGAAAAATACGATTTTTGCCCTAAATGGGTGTTTTTTTGTTATAGCAGAATAGAACAACAGTATCTAAAGGGTCTGCCCATAATCGTGTAATAGGGTCAGCCTAGGGCATATCAGGAGGTTCCAGAATACGGAATCGCCCCTATCGGGGCGGCCATTCCATATTTAAGCAGGGCTTGCGTAGTAGAGGGCCATATCTAGGGACAGGCCCAAAATAACAAGAGACTACCCTGCCTATATCTCTATGTCCTCAAATCACAACTAAGGAACAGGAGCATTGCCACAGAGCACACATAGTATATAACCCTGATGTGTCGTTTCTTTATTTATTTTCTTTTCATCTCTGTGTTTTGTTTGTTTGTGGGAGTTTGTTATGTTATATGTAACTAACATTAAAGGCCACGTTTTATAACAGGAGGTAACCTGTGACTAAAAAATTATCTAAAGGGTGTATCTTACAATGACATATGCAGCAATGGCTGCAAAATTAAGTTTTTTGCCCTAAATGTGTGTTTTTTTTAATACCTGAATATGACAGCAGTATACAACGCTTGAATTTCACACGTACAGATGCAGACAAGGCTGCAAAATTAAGATTTTTACCCTAAATGTGTGTTTATTTAATACCAGAATAACACAGCAGCATCTAAAGCGTGTATCTCATACATACAGATGCAGACAAAGCCGCAAAATAAGATTTTTGCCCTAAATGGGTGTTTTTTTAATAGCAGAATAGAACAACAGTATCTAAAAGGGTGTATCTCACAATGACATATGCAGCAAAGGCTGCAAAATTAAGTTTTTTGCCCTAAATGTGTGTTTTCTTTTATACCAGAATATGACAACAGTATACAATGCTTGAATTTCACACGTACAGATGCAGACAAGGCTGCAAAATTAAGATTTTTACCCTAAATGTGTGTTTTTTTAATACCAGAATATGACAGCAGTATACAACGCTTGAATTTCACACGTACAGATGCAGACAAGGCCGCAAATAAGTACTTTGCCCAAAATTGGTGTTTTTTTTAATACCAGAATAGCACAGCAGTATCTAAAGCATGTATCTCACACTGACAGATGCAGACAGGCCGCAAACAAAGTATTTTGCCCTAAATGGGTGTTTTTTAAAACCCAGAAAATTATAGCTGTATTGCTAGCTTAAATTGCACACTGACTAATGCAGCAGAGGCCCAAGATGGAGGTTATTTCTAAAAGTTTTTCAAAGCCAGAAAAATTTGGAAGTATTTCAAGCTGGTTTTAACAATAACAGATGCAGCAAAGGCTGCAATATTAAGTACTTTGCCCAAAATGGGTGTTTTTTTTTATAATAGAATATGACAGCAGTATATATAACGCTTGAATTTCACACTGACAGATGCAGACAAGGCCGCAAATTAAGTATTTTGCCCAAAATGGCTGTTTTTTTACTAACAGAATATGACAGCAGTATATAACGCTTGAATTTCACATGTACAGAAGCAACAAGGGCTGTAAAATTTTGGATTTTGCCCAAAAAGGGTGTTTTTTTTAAACCCAGAAAATGATTGCTGTATTTTTAGCTTAAATTGCACACTAACTAATGCGGCAGAGGCCCCAGATGGAGGGTATTGCAAAAAATGAGTGTTTTTTAAAACCCAGAAAATTGTTGATGTATTTAAAGCTTGTTTTAACAATAACAGATGCAGCAAAGGCTGCAATATTAAGTACTTTGTCCAAAAAGGGTGTTTTTTTTTACTAACAGAATATGACAGCAGTATATAACGCTTGAATTTCACACGTACAGATGTAGCAAGGGCTTAAAATTGAGTATTTTGCCACAAAAGGGTGTTTTTTTTTAAAACCCAGAAAAATAAAACTGTTTTTCTAGCTTAAATTGCACACTGACTAATGATGCAAAGGCACCAGATGTAGGATAATGTCAAAAATGGGTGTTTTTTTAAAACCAGATTATTATTGCAGTATTTCAAGCTTGGATTTCAATGTCACAAAAGCACATATGCAGTGCACCAGCACTGAGCTTGCATAAAATGGCCGCACATAACTAAATCTATGTAGATCGCTGAGTTCAATTGCTGTTCTTTCCTATTCTCTCCCACACAGCAGCAGCATCCTCTCTCTACACTAGTAACAGCAGAGTGACGTGCAGCGCTACGTGACTCCAGCTTATATAGAGGCTGGGTCACATGCTGCACTGGCCAATCACAGCCATGCCATTAGTAGGCATGGCTGTGATGGCTTCTAAGGGCACAGAGTTAAACGCTTGTTGATTGGCTGCTCTGTAGCCTTTCAAAAAGTGCCAAGAAATCGCCGAACTCCGAACCTGAACCCAAACTTTTACTAAAATGATCGGGTTCGGGTCCGGGGTTTAAAAATCCTAAAGTTCGGTACTGTAAAGTTCGGGTTCACTCAACCCTAGTTGTCAACTTATCACAGCGCACCTTAACCCTACCTGAAACAGATGTCCTTAAAAAGGGGCTTTCATTTCTCCCTCTTCAAAAATTTAATCTATTTACTTGGGTCAAAGATTTACACCTCTATGCATGGAAGTTGAAATGGAAAAAGTTTTTCCTCACCCATGATAAACGCAGATGCCAGGAATTGGGTTGGAGGATCTTCAGGATGTGCAACTCTTGGCTGATCTGTATGAAGAGGGGGATAGGAATATTGGTGACGGTCCCTATACCGATTTTAGGAACCCTTCCAAACGCTTTCGCCCTCTGAATGATAACACGCCGATTGACACTTTCCTATCAGTTGTCACCCAAGATCTATTTAAACTGCAGGGGAAGTACTTTAGTTTGGACAATCTAAGCCCTGAGGAAAGAAAATCCTTGAAAGATCTGGAGGGTTATACCAGTATAGTTATCAAACCCTCAGATAAGGGGGGTAATATTGTACTAATGGACCAGGACCAGTGCCGTGATATGTGCCTTAGGATACTGGAGGACACTGCTACATACAGGCATCTTTCTACTGATCCAACCCCTGTGTTTAGGGCCCAATTATCTCTACTGCTGAACAAGGCCTTTAGGGACAAGCTCATCAGCAAAACTGAACTTGATTATCTCTTACCTAAATTCCTGGTGCTTGCCGCCTTCTATGGGCTACCTAAATTACACAAGCAAGGCACATCGATAAAGGGTAGGCCCATTGTATCCGGCGTGGGCTGTCTCACGGCACAAATCAGTATATATATTGATGTGCTACTACGACCATTTGTGGTGGGACTGCCTTCTTACGCCAGGGATACAATGGATGTTCTACAGAGACTGGATGGCATCCAGTGCGATGATGATACGGTACATCGCTGGCCAGTTTAGATGTGGAGGCCTTGTATAGCTCCATACCTTACGATACTGGATGTCAAGCTATCAAGGTCTTCCTTCAACAGAGAGGTGAACACTGCAATCGGCATAATGCCTTTGTGATAGAGTTAATGGATTTTGTTTTGACACACAATGTGTTTCTGTTTGACTGCCAAGTGTTCCACCAGCTCAGGGCTTAAAATTGAGTATTTTGCCACAAAAGGGTGTTTTTTTTTAAAACCCAGAAAAATAAAACAGTTTTTCTAGCTTAAATTGCACACTGACTAATGCTGCAATGTGTTTCTGTTTGACTGCCAAGTGTTCCACCAGCTCAGGGGAGTTGTGATGGGCAGTCCCTGTGCCCCAACCTAAGCAAATCTCTACCTTGGAAGGTGGGAAATGGAGGTCGTTTTAAGTGAAACAAAGGATCATTACACATCATCGGTATTAATGTGGATTAGATATATTGATGATGTGTTCCTGCTATGGAAAGGGACTAAGAAGCTTATCTGTTTTGTGGCCAAACTTAATGTTAACAAGCTAGGCCTGTTTTTTTTACGTCAGACATCACTGTATGGGAAATTACATTTCTGGATCTTACCATCTCAGTAGGGACAGATAGAAAGATCATTACGAATCTGTTCAGAAAACAGACGTCTACGAACAGCCTGTTACGCTGGGATAGAGGACCTCCACTAGCCCTCAAGAAAGGTATCCCTAAGGGACAATATCTGAGGACTAGGAGGAATTGCTCAGAAATCTGTGATTTTAAGGCTGCTGCATGTGATCTTAGGACCCGATTTTTAAATCGGGGATATGAACAACATACGCTTAAAGAGGCGTTTCACCATTCCATGAGCATTGGCCATGAACAACTCCTTGTCCTGAAAATCAGGGCAAAGGATAATAATGCTCCTAGGATCATAGCCACTTACTATAAAGCACACAAGCAGGTACCACAGCGGCATTGGCCTATTTTGCAGTTTATTAGAGACATTGGAGAACTGATATCAGAACGTTCCTCCATCGCGTATCGATGGAGTTCCAATCTACGCAACCGTCTGGTCCATAGCATGTACACATTTCCCACATCAAATACCTGGCTCAAAAATACATTGTCATTTGTGGCAACATAATTAAATGTGCATTCTGCACCAGTCAGGTGACTAAGGAGAGATATTCTATTCGCTCTGCCATCAGATGCACATCAGTAGGAGTTGTCTATCTACAGTGAGGTCCATAAATATTGGGACATCGACACAGTTCTAACATCTTTGGCTCTATACATCACCACAATGGATTTGAAATGAAACAAACAAGATGTGCTTTAACTGCAGACTTTCAGCTTTAATTTGAGGGTATTTACATCCAAATCAGGTGAACGGTATATGAATTACAACAGTTTGCATATGTGCCTCCCACTTGTTAAGGGACCAAAAGTAATGGGACAATTGGCTTCTCAGCTGTCCCATGGCCAGGTGTGTGTTATTCCCTCATTATCCCAATTACATTGAGCAGATAAAAGGTCCATAGTTCATTTCAAGTGTGCTATTTGCATTCGGAATCTGTTGCTGTCAACTCTCAAGATGAGATCCAAAGAGCTGTCACTATCAGTGAACCAAGCCACCATTAGGCTGAAAGAACACAACAAACCCATCAGACAGATAGAAAAAACATTAGGCGTGGCCAAAACAACTGTTTGGAACATTCTTAAAAAGAAGGAATGCACCGGTGAGCTCAGCAACACCAAAAGACCCGGAAGACCACGGAAAACAACTGTGGTGGATGACCGAAGAATTATTTCCCTGGTGAAGAAAACACCTTTCACAACAGTTGGCCAGATCAAGAACACTCTCCAGGAGGTAGGTGTATGTGTGTCAAAGTCAACAATCAAGAGAAGACTTCACCAGAGTGAATGCAGAGCGTTCACCACAAGATATAAACCATTGGTGAGCCTCAAAAACAGGAAGGCCAGATTAGAGTTTGCCAAACGACATCTAAAAAAGCCTTCACAGTTCAGGAACAACATCCTATGGACAGATGAGACTAAGATCAACTTGTACCAGAGTGATGGGAAGAGAAGAGTATGGAGAAGGAAAGGAACTGCTCATGATCTTAAGCATACCACCTTATCAGTGAAGCATGGTGGTGGTAGTGTCATGGCGTGGGCATGTATGGCTGCCAATGGAACTGGTTCTCTTGTATTTATTGATGATGTGATGTGCTCATATTCAGCCAAACGCTTCAGAACTCATTGGACAGCGCTTCACAGTGCAGATGGGCAATGACCCAAAGCATACTGCAAGAGCAACCAAAGAGTTTTTTAAGGGAAAGAAGTCAGGGCCGTCTTTTCGAATGGGCACGCTGGGCAGTTGCCCGGGGGCCCCACTTGCCTGGGGGCCCGCCTGCCCAGTGAACCCACCAGCCAACTTCCCAACCGTCATTTAGCAGCGTTGCCGCCAGGGCCGTCTTTACCAAGGGGCAAAAGGGGCAGCTGCCCTGGGCCCAGTTGCTCCTGGGGGGGCCCAAGGCAGCTGCCTCTTGAGCCCTGCTAGCTACTGCCCCGGGTGTCAGGCTGTCGGCTACACAGGCATCATGATCGTACTGTGTTAATGATCTTAATTCTAGGACCTTAATGAGTTTTGATCTAGGACCTTAATGACATCATTACCATGTGACCAGTAACCTAGCAATTACTGGTCACATGGCTATGAAGTCATCACAGGTCCTATCAGGAGTGTTGCAGAAGTTAACTGTGGAGCTTTTCTGTGTAAAGATTACATCAGAAAAAGGTGACATGGGGTTGTTATTTTAATATACTGTAAACTACTGTATAGTGGGGTGCTGTGTACTGTGTGGGGGGCTGTATACTGTGTGGGGGCCTGTATACTGTGTGGTGGGCTGTATATTGTGTGGTGGGCTATACATTGTGTAATGGGCTGTATATTGTGTGGTGGGCTGTATACTGTGTGTGGGGGGGGGGTGGCCTGTATACTGTGTGGTGGGCTGTATAGTGTGGGGGGCCTGTATAGTGTGGGGGGCCTGTATAGTGTGGGGGGGGGCTGTATAGTGGGGGGAGTGCTATACTGCTGTACTGTATAGTGTGGGGGGCTGTATACTGTGGGTGCGGTATAGTGTAGAGTGCTGTACTGTATAGTGTGGGGGGCTGTATCGTGTATAGTTTGGGGTGCTGTATACAGTGAGGTGCTGTATAGTGTGGGGGTCTATACTGCTCTACTATATACTGTGGGGTACTGTATAGTGTGGGGTGCTAAACTGCATACTGTGTGGTGCTGTATACTATAGGGTGCTATACTGCATACTGTGTGGTGCTATATACTATAGGGTGCTATACTGCATACTGTGTGGTGCTGTATACTATAGGGTGCTATACTGCATACTGTGTGGTGCTGTATACTATAGGGTGCTATACTGCATACTGTGTGGTGCTGTATACTATAGGGTGCTATACTGCATACTGTGTGGTGCTGTATACTATAGGGTGCTATACTGCATACTGTGTGGTGCTGTATACTATAGGGTGCTATACTGCATACTGTGTGGTGCTGTATACTATAGGGTGCTATACTGCATACTTGGGGGTTTACATCCACTTTAATCATACAACTAAAAAAACGAAATAAATATAGATATATATATAAATGTACACACACTCTGGTGCTGGTGGGTAATGCTGGTGTGGGTACTGCTGGTGCTGGTGGGTATTAATGTTGGAGTGGCGTGTGTACTGCCTGGGTACTCTACATTGTGACATCACAAAAAAAAAAAATGTTTGGGTTTACATCCACTTTAAGTTATTAGTGCCCCTCAAGTTTTGACTGTAATATCTTATGTGTCCCCCTTATATAGCAATCTTAGAGTTGCCACTCGTTCGAGGAAGTGTAAAAAAGGTGAGGAAAAATAAAGTTTATTACGTGTTGGTGAAAATAACCTTTAGTGCAGAAATGAAACGTAATGTTTTGAGTGGAGCACAGAAGAGGAAAAAGGCTGCAGAGGAGAAAGAGAAAATGTGCAAACTTCCAAAACTAACATCTTGGCTCAATCCAGGTGCAACGTCAGCCAGTAGTTCTGCTCCTCCAGATGTAGCATCCACATCTACATGCACTCCAATTCCAGCAGAAATACCAATGGTATCATTACCTGATCCTACTGCTGGGGAAAATCCACAAGAGGAAATGCCCAATAAATATCGCCTTATTGATAATTTGCATTTTTATTCTAGTGCGTGATTGTGTAGACAGGGCCCCAGTGCACTGTATTGCCCGGGGGCCTATAATGCTCTTAAGATGGCACTGAAAGAAGTGGAATGTTATGCAAAGGCCAAGTCAATCCCCTGACCTGAATCCGATTGAGTATGCATTTCACTTGCTGAAGACAAAACTAAAGGGAAAATGTCCCAATAATAAGCAGGAACTGAAGACAGTGGCAGTAGAGGCCTGGCAGGGCATCACCAGGGATGAAACCCAGCGTCTGGTGATGTCTATGCGTTCCAGGCTTCAGGCTGTAATTGACTGCAAAGGATTTACAACCAAGTATTAAAAAGTGAAAGTTTGATTTATGATTATTATTCTGTCCCATTACTTTTGCTCCCTTAACAAGTGGGAGGCACATATGCAAACTGTTTGTAATTCCTACACCGTTCACCTGATTTGTATGTAAATACCCTCAAATTAAAGCTGACAGTCTGAAGTTAAAGCACATCTTGTTCATTTCATTTCAAATCCATTGTGGTGGTGTATAGAGCCAAAAATGTTAGAATTGTGTTGATGTCCCAATATTTATGGACCTGGCTGTACTTCCCTGTCAATTTGGGTTACAATATGTAGGCAAGACCAGACGTGAGCTGAGAAGGTGGATTGGTGAACACCTATATGATATCAGAAATAACTGCGAGACATCTGTGGCACGTCATGTATGCGACCACCATGACGGCAATCCAGGGGTACTCAGGGTCCAGGGGATAGAACAAAAAATAAATTCACAGAGGGGACCCAGTGGATTTTTAAATTGTGTACCATCCACCCCAAGGGACTTAAAGAGGCGATCTCCTTTGCATGTTTCATTTAACTCATATTAGCTCATCTTTCATTTTGGTTGTACCAGACTTGACCTTTTGATATTGGTCCTCTATGTCATTTACTGAAACATATCTGTCACTATCTACCACATTGGGGTGTTATGTTAGCCCAGTCCCCATTGTTATAGGCCTTTTACATAGTTCTGTTCTTGGTGCACTTTATAATGCCCATTGAGATATTTATACCTTCCTGGTATTCTGCATACAGTCACATTCAGACCGCATACTTGATCTTTACAAGCCACATCTTCGATTCTCCTTTATCCTCGGCACACTTGCGCTCTCCTCTGGACTTGTAATGCCCTATTTTAGTGAGGTTGGCATGGTAGGCGTGCTGACAGACGAGCCTCCACCTCTGATAGGCTCCTCAGGCTAGTGCACACTTCCGAAGGGAGGGGCATTTCCTATATAAATTCGGCAGGTCTTCGGCCGCGTATGGCCATCACAGAGCCGATGCCCGCACGCAACAGTGCGGCATAATGTTATAACCAGCAATTGTGTTTACCCATGTAGAAACAGGTTGAGTATATGTGCTATTTAGACATAGTTCACTAGGCAGAACAGGTGCTAGCATTCAGTGCCACTGTTTCACTTGTGTATATTAATCAGATTCGTCAGACTAGTGCATCTTTCCACCTATGTTAAGTACACATAGATAAAGGGTGTGAATTCATAACAGGTACTAGCCTGTGACAGTGAGTCCCTGTCCCCAGTGGGTATCTATGATAGCCTTAGTTTGCAGGCATTTCACCAAGCACTCTTGATGCTAGCAAACTGTATGCTGCTTGTAGAGAGGGTTACCATCTACCCTGGTGTCCCATATGTAGATGGTAATTAACCCTCTCTACATTGAGGTCTCCTGTTTGCCTTATTTTTAGACTTTTTGATATATCTGTAACCTCTTTTACAAGGAATTTGAATTAAAACTTTATTATTTTCTTTTTGTTTTCAACGTTCTAGCAGGCTGAGATTATATCATTTATGTAAACCCCACAAAATGACTTCATAACTAAACTGGTCCTTAAAAAAAAAAAGTGCTTCTAAAATTCTAAGACTTCTAATGTTTTAAAAAATTAAATTAAATCTACAAAATGGTGCCAACATAAAGAAGACATATGGGATATGTAAAGCAATAACTATTTTGTGAGTTATCACTATCTGCCTTAAAAGCAGAAAAAATCTAATTTAGAAAAAAAATAAAAATATCAAATCTTCTGTAATTTTTTTATTTTTTATAAAGAAAGGTGATTTATATTGACTAAAATTTACCACTATCATTAAGTACAATGTGTCATGAGAAAACAATATTCGAATGGCTTGGATTCGTTCCAAAGTTATTACCACATAAAGTGACACGTCATATTTTCTAAATTTGGCCTGGCCCAGAAGATGAAAAATGGAAAAGATAAAATGTTTTGTGACTCTTATGACTCGCCCCAAATATTAGTAATCCTAATACCCTTCCTCAATTCCTTTTGAGCATCCCTATAGGCCACCACATCTTCAGATGTATAAGCAACATTCTGTTTCCTAAGCAAGGCCCATACCTAGCTGTCAAACCACGGTTTAATAACCCTACTCTTTAATACAATATCAGTACAAAAAGCCATAAAAAGCACTTCCTGTTGCTGTATCCAACCAAGCCAGTGATGCACTTCATACATTAATACAGCTCTAGCACCACCCCTAACCATGCACAGCTAATTTATAGCTTCTCCCACCCAGCTAGTTACATGGACATGGTACAAAGATACTTTTTACTTGCACTCCCCCATCACAGCCACTAGTCCTGCTTTGACACATGTTGATTTTTTTTAAAGTTTCCATGTATCCTAAAATCATGCAGTTTTTACATTAGCTATTAGGCTTAAAATATGCCAAGACTTCTGGTTCTTTGAGCATAGACAAATGAGTCATAGACACAGTAGTTTCAGAGGCAATGGATGTGGATCCACTTTGTCACCAACAGGTTTTATTTTGAGCTAGTCCTGAGGGTGTTATTCTGGTGGTCCCCTGGTATTTACCTCCTATCCAGGTATCTGGCCTCCATTACAGGGAAGCCACCAGGCCATTAGGTCATGGAATAGTCCTCATGTGGTTCGCTGCTAACCAACTGGGGTCAGAGACACAGTTGCGTGGCACCAAAGAATTAGGCAATACTCGTAGTCAAGAAACAGGCAGAGGTCAGGGCAGGCAGCACAGGTTCAGTACAGTGAACAGACACAGGTCAGGTGGCAGAAGGTTCTGGATACAGACAGCAGTTGATACACAGGAAGAAAAACTGATTATAGTTCTTCAGTCTACAGACTTTAGCAAGCTAGAGAGACCTGACAGGATCTACAAAATTGCCCAGACAAGGAAATGAGGACCCAACAGAGTTAATATAGCCCAGGCTGATAAGCAATTGCAAACAGCCATGCAGCAGTTCACAGAGCGAGAGGAGGATAATTCTTGCAGTACTGCAGCAAGGTGTAACGGTCACTTACACACACACACACAGGGGGGAGGATAGTGACCACTGCGCTCCACACTCACCCCTGGCCCTGCCAACTTGCCTCACGAGTCCTGATGACAGGGGACAACTGGACGGCAGTCCCTAACTTAGGATACGTGCGGGAAGGACAGACAAGACAAATAACAGATAGTGAACGGACCGGGTCAAAACCAAGAGGACAATGCAGTACAGAGGGATAAGCAATAAATGGTCAGGAGAAGCCGGGGTCATAAATACCAGGAGAGTCGAGAAGTACCAAAGGAGTGCACAAATAATAGTCAGGTGGAAGCCGAGGTCAAAATACCAAGAGGGATGCGCAGTACAGGAGGAGCAGGCAAAGGATCGTCAGGGAACAGGATCAGGTAAGTATACAGGTATCCAACAAACGCCAGGAACCTTCCATTCTTTTCCCTCCTTGATTCGGATTAGATTGTATGCCCCTTTCAGGTCAATCTTGGAAAACCAGGTTGCCCCCAGAACCTGGTTAAATAAATCCGGAATCAATGGGAGGGAGTATCTATTCTGGACAGTTATTTTATTTAATCTCCAGTAATCGATACATGGCCTAAGACCACCATCTTTTTTCTTAACAAAGAAAAACCCTGCCCCCATAGGAGAGACAGAAGGTCTAATATGCCCTTTACCAAGGCTCTCCTTAATATAATCTTCCATGGCCTTGTGTTTGGGCTTAGAAAGATTATAAATTTGCCCCTTAGGAAACTTGGCCCCCTCTACTAGCGCTATAGTACAATCATAAGGCCTATGGGGGGGTAGAACCTCTGGGGTTGGTGATGAGAATAGATTAGAATATTCCCTAACAACAGTGGGTAAAGTATCAGACTTTACTGAGACCCCAGCCTGTACCACGGACAAGCACGAGTCACACTTAGGCCCCCATCTCACCAACTCCCCCTTGGACCAATCTATAGTGGGGTTATGTAGTCAGAGCCAAGGCAACCCTAGTACCACCTCAACAGGTAGGTTCTCCAAGACTAAAAGGGAACATCTCTCTGAGTGGCACACACCCACGGTTAGAGAAATCTCTGAGGTACATGAGCTCACCCTACCACCAATAAGAGGAGTAGCATCAATAGCCATCACATGGATAGGAGTTGGTAAAGCAAACATTGGAATACCCAATCTTACAGCGTACTCAGAGTCAATAAAGCTGGCCGCTGAGCCAGAATCAATAAAGACCTTACCCGGCTATTTATCTACCACCAGAGAAATCGTAATGGGTACCAAAAGCTTACATTTAGAAAAATCAGGGTGTACCTGGTCTTTAGGTTGCCTTGCCTTAGGAGACTTGACAGAGAGGACCTTCTTAGGTCACTGGTTGATCCAATGGTCAGGATCTCCACAGTAAAAGCATTCTCCACGTCTGCGGCGAAGATTCCCTCGGGTCATGCCAACCTGCATGGGTTCCTCGGTGGAGACCTCAGCGTTGTCTCTGGGATAGGCCTCTGGCTGGACCACCATCTGGGAAGAGAACTGTTATTCCTGTTGTCTCTCTCTAACCCGTCGGTCAAGTCGGACAACAAGGGTCATCATCTCCTCTAAGGTCTCTGGAAGTTGATAACTGACCAGAAGATCCTTTAAATTATCAAACAGACCTGACCTGAACTGACTCTTCAGGGCTGGTTCGTTCCATCCTGAGGGGACACACCACCTTCTGAATTGGGTGCAATAATCCTCCGCAGGTAGATTGCCCTGAACCAGTGCCTTTAGAGCCGTCTCGGCTACCAGAGCCCTGTCTGGTTCATCATAGAGGGTACCCAGGGCCTGAAAGAACCCCTCCACAGAAGTTAAACAACTGGCGCCAGCAGGTAAAGAGAATGCCCATTCCTGGGGATCACCCTGTAGTCGGGAAATGATAATGCCCAAGCATTGACTCTCGGGGCCAGAGGACACGGGGCGCAAACAGAAGTAAAGTCTGCAACTCTCCTTAAAGAGGACCTTTCACCGATCCTGACATTGTGAACTAAGTATCATGACATATACAGCGGCGCCCAGGGATCTCACTGCACTTACTATTATCCCTGGGAGTCGCTCCGTTCTCCCATTATGTCCTCCGGTATGTTCGGGGACTTGGTTATAGTAGGCGGAGTCTGCCCTTGTTCTGCTGGGCATCTCCTTCTCCTAGGCTGTAGCGCTGACCAATCGCATCGCAGAGCTCAAGGCCTGGGAGAAAAAAACCTCCCAGGCTGTGAGCTCTGCGCTGCGATTGGCCAGCGCTACAGCCTAGGAGAAGGAGACGCCCAGCAGAACAAGGGCAGACTCCGCCTACTATAACCAAGTCCCCTAAGTCTCCGCCTACTATAACCAAGTCCCCGAACATACTGGAGGACATAACGGGAGAACGGAGCGGTGCCCAGGGATAATTGTAAGTTCAGTGAGATCCCTGGGTGCCGCTGTATATGTCATGATACTTAGTTCACAATGTCAGGATTGGTGAAAGGTCCTCTTTAAAATAGAGAAACTTCTTCCGGTCTCCAGAAAAGGGTTCTGGGAGCTTAATCTGGGGCTCAAAATGCGGACTGGAGGCCTGAGGAGTGGAAGAACCTTGCCCTAACTCAAAAGAACAGAGTTCTTCCCCTAGCTCCTGCACCATCTGCGTCAGATTAGAGACATGGTCAGTCAGGGTCACCAGAGGATTCATTATACAGTGGTTATTGGGCCTGTTAATCTGTAACGGTCACGTACACACAAACACAGCGGGGAGGATAGTGACCACTGCGCTCCACACTCACCCCTGGCCCTGCCTACTTGCCTCACGAGTCCTGATGACAGGGGACAACTGGACGGCAGTCCCTAACTTAGGATACGTGCGGGAAGGACAGACAAGACAAATAACAGATAGTGAACGGACCGGGTCAAAACCAAGAGGACAACGCAGTACAGAGGGATAAGCAAAGAATGGTCAGGAGAAGCTGGGGTCATAAATACCAGGAGAGTCGAGAAGTACCAAAGGAGTCCACAAATAATAGTCAGGTGGAAGCCGAGGTCAAAATACCAGGAGGGATGCGCAGTACAGGAGGAGCAGGCAAAGGATCGTCAGGGAACAGGATCAGGTAAGTATACAGGTATCCAACAAACGCCAGGAACCTAAATTAACAGGCAACCTGTGGCTAGCAGGCTGCCTGTATTTATAGTGGGGAGTAAGGGGCATGTGACGTGGCCAGCGTCACATGACCGACAGATCAAACAGTCGAGCACCGAGTGATCAGCTCAGCACTCAAGGCAGACCTAGGAGCAGGGAGCCTCCCAGCTAGCAAAGCCGCCCCGGGGAACGAGGTCAAACACAGATCCTCGCTCCCGAAGCTAAGCAGCAGGTCTGCGGCTGATGGGAGACCCGAGTGCGCCTTCGGCACCCCGTTACATGAGGTGATATTTTTTTTTTTATATTTCTTAGTGTTTGATACTTTTAAATGGCTAACTGCAAAAGATAATGACAAAATTGCAAGCTTTCGAGACTACTCAGGTCTCTTTCTGAGGAATCTTAATTTTTTTTATCTTCTATCATGGTAGAAAGATGATATGTAAAATGTAATTTTTATTTTATAAACTAAACCGCAAAACAATAATAATAACAATAAAGTGCCCAAATTAAAAGGAAAAGTTTAAAATTATCAGCAGATTTTTAGGAAACCTATATACTGTATTCTGAGCTATTTTCACAGAAGGGCTGCAGCCTTGTTTGTGTGCATGATTCAAGAAGCTATTTCTTATTCATAACTTCAAATTATTAATAATATTTTATTTTATAGATTTTCTTATTGTTTGTTTAACCTGTTTTTTACCACTCATTTGCTTTTTACCATTTTTTGGATCCGATCATTAGAATTAAGTTTTCTGAATGATTTAGCAGTCCTGTGTCCTGTCTTATTTTGTGTTTTTTTGTGTTTTATTTTTTTATTTCTTTGTGAATGCCCCCTTGTATCTCAGAGGTATACACCTTAGTGCTAGATGACACACATTATATATATATATATATATATATATATATATATACACACACACACAGTACAGACCAAAAGTTTGGACACACCTTCTCATTCAAAGAGTTTTCTTTATTTTCATTACTATGAAGGCATCAAAACTATGAATTAACACATGTGGAATTATATACATAACAAACAAGTGTGAAACAACTGAAAATATGTTATATTCTAGGTTCTTCAAAGTAGCCACCTTTTGCTTTGATTACTGCTTTGCACACTCTTGGCATTCTCTTGATGAGCTTCAAGAGGTAGTCCCCTGAAATGGTCTTCAGCATGCATGTTGGTACTTGCATCCCTGGATCCGATGAAAGCTGTAATGGCACCGGACGGGGTTACAAGCAAAGTGTACTTGGCTTGCATGCTGACCTGCATTCCCTGGATTTTATGTGGCTGTCATGGCCCATGAACAGGTAGGAACAAGAGTTAGGGACCACTCATGAGACGACCTTGACGCGGTGAGTGGCTTACTATGCTTTGGCCAAAATATAAACCAATGTCTCATCCAGCATGGAGGGCAGAGTGCTGGATGTAGTGTGCGATCACATTTGCATTTTCCGTTTATATATGTATTTCGCCATAGTGATCTGCACCTACAGGCAGGTTGTGCTGACCCAACCCCTTATTTTTTTCTTTGTAGTATATATTGGAGGCGTGGCGATCTCCTTGGAGTCATTGCACACCTGACCAGTTAATCTGTCCTTGAGGCTGGTTTTAAAGTCAGTATAAAACTGAGTCTGCTTGTATAGAACCTACCATTAGCCATCTGGCTCCAGGAGAAGTATATGGTGGGTTCAGCATGCATGTTGGTACTTGCATCCCTGGATCCGATGAAAGCTGTAATGGCACCGGACGGGGTTACAAGCAAAGTGTACTTGGCTTGCATGCTGACCTGCATTCCCTGGATTTTATGTGGCTGTCATGGCCCATGAACAGGTAGGAACAAGAGTTAGGGACCACTCATGAGACGACCTTGACGCGGTGAGTGGCTTACTATGCTTTGGCCAAAATATAAACCAATGTCTCATCCAGCATGGAGGGCAGAGTGCTGGATGTAGTGTGCGATCACATTTGCATTTTCCGTTTATATATGTTATGTATTTCGCCATAGTGATCTGCACCTGCAGGCAGGTTGTGCTGACCCAACCCCTTATTTTTTTCTTTGTAGTATATATATATATATATATATATATATATATATATATATATATATATATACACAGTACAGACCAAAAGTTTGGACACACCTTCTCATTCAAAGAGTTTTCTTTATTTTCATTACTATGACGGCATCAAAACTATGAATTAACACATGTGGAATTATATACATAACAAACAAGTGTGAAACAACTGAAAATATGTTATATTCTAGGTTCTTCAAAGTAGCCACCTTTTGCTTTGATTACTGCTTTGCACACTCTTGGCATTCTCTTGATGAGCTTCAAGAGGTAGTCACCTGAAATGGTCTTCCAACAGTCTTGAAGGAGTTCCCAGAGATGCTTAGCACTTGTTGGCCCTTTTGCCTTCACTCTGCGGTCCAGCTCACCCCAAACCATCTCGAATGGGTTCAGGTCCGGTGACTGTGGAGGCCAGGTCATCTGGCGCAGAACCCTATCACTCTCCTTCATGGTCAAATAGCCCTTACTTTCAAAGTTTTCCCAATTTTTCGGCTGACTTACTGACCTTCATTTCTTAAAGTAATGATGGCCACTCGTTTTTCTTTACTTAGCTGCTTTTTTCTTGCCATAATACAAATTCTAACAGTCTATTCAGTAGGACTATCAGCTGTGTATCCACCTGACTTCTCCTCAACGCAACTGATGGTCCCAACCCCATTTATAAGGCAAGAAATCCCACTTATTAAACCTGACAGGGCACACCTGTGAAGTGAAAACCATTTCAGGGGACTACCTCTTCAAGCTCATCAAGAGAATGCCAAGAGTGTGCAAAGCCGTAATCAAAGCAAAAGGTGGCTACTTTGAAGAACCTAGAATATGACATATTTTCAGTTGTTTCACACTTGTTTGTTATGTATATAATTCCACATGTGTTAATTCATAGTTTTGATGCCTTCAGTGTGAATCTACAATTTTCATAGTCATGAAAATAAAGAAAACTCTTTGAATGAGAAGGTGTGTCCAAACTTTTGGTCTGTACTGTATATACATACTGTATATACAGTCCTGATCAAAAGTTTAAGACAACTTTAAATGTGGCAAAAAATCATATTTAGCATGGCTGGATCTTAACATGGTTCCAAGTAGAGCTTCAACATGCAACAAGAAGAAATGGGAGTGAGACAAAACATTTTTTGAACATTCAATTTAATGAAAACAACGAATAAACTGAAACAGGCTGTTTTTCAGCTGATCAAAAGTTTAGGACCACACCTCCAAAAAAAACCTATCCCCCCCCCCCGTCAAAACAGAAATCCAACTTCCAAACATGAACTCAGTAATGAGTAGCTCCGCCGTTATTGTTTATCACTTCAAAAATTTGTTTCGGCATGCTTGATGCAAGCGTTTTCATGAGGTGAGTGGGAACATTTATCCAAGTGGTGAAGACAGCCGCACGAAGGCCATCTACTGTCTGTATCTTTTGTCCATTTTTGTAAACTTCCCTTGCCATCCATCCCCAAAGGTTCTCAATTGGATTTAGATCAGGGGAACACGCAGGATGGGCCAAAAGAGTGATGTTATTCTCCTGGAAGAAGCCCCTTGTCCTGCGGGCATTGTGTACTGTAGCATTGTCCAGTTGAAAATCCCAGTCGCTACCACACAGACGAGGGCCCTCAGTCATGAGGAATGCTCTCTGCAACATCTGGATATAGCCAGCGGCCGTTTGACGCCCCTGCACTTCCTGAAGCTCCATTGTTCCACTGAAGGAAAAAGCACCCCAGACCATTATGGCGCCTCCTCCACTGTGACGCATAGAAAACATCTCAGGTGGGATTTGCTTGTCATGCCAGTAACGTTGGAAACCATCAGGACCATCAAGGTTAAATTTTTTCTCATCAGAGAATAAAACTTTCTTCGCCTTTGCCATTACAACATGTGACTACCTGACAGAAAATTACAATGAATCCACATCTTTGCACAGATTTGGCCATTAAAAGGCATGTGGTCCTAAAATATGGATCAGCTGAAAAACAGCCTGTTTCAGTTTAATCGTTATTTTCAATTAATTGAATGCTCAAAAAATGTTTTCTCTCACTCTCATTTCTTCTTGTTGCATGTTGAAGCTCTACTTGGAACCTTGTTAAGATCCAACAATGTAAAATCAGATTTTTTGCCATTTTTCAAGTGGTCTTAAACTTTTGATCAGGACTGTATATATATATATATATATATATATATACACACATACACAGTATATATATAAATATATATATATATATATATATATATATATATATATATATATATATATATATATATATACACACACACAGGAGCCTGGAATTCTTTTGGCTATTCTACTTGATGTAGCTTCTATAGCCTGCACTGTAATCTCTCATTCAGGTTTTGTTTGTAATTACAGCGTCTGTATGATATAGTTGCTGTATTTAATGGTTTATGGCCAATTACAGAGAGACAAATGTATCTCCATATACTATCTCTGAGGTTCTATCCATTAGGTATGGTTTCAGAGGTGGTAACAACAAACACTGTACAGTCGTGGCCAAAAGTTTTGAGAATGACACAAATATTAGTTTTCACAAAGTCTGCTGCTAAACTGCTTTTAGATCTTTGTTTCAGTTGTTTCTGTGATGTAGTGAAATATAATTACACGCACTTCATACGTTTCAAAGGCTTTTATCGACAATTACATGATATTTATGCAAAGAATCAGTATTTGCAGTGTTGGCCCTTCTTTTTCAGGACCTCTGCAATTCGACTGGGCATGCTCTCAATCAACTTCTGGGCCAATTCCTGACTGATAGCAACCCATTCTTTCATAATCACTTCTTGGAGTTTGTCAGAATTAGTGGGTTTTTGTTTGCCCACCCGACTCTTGAGGATTGACCACAAGTTCTCAATGGGATTAAGATCTGGGGAGTTTCCAGGCCATGGACCAAAAATGTCAAAGTTTTGGTCCCCGAGCCAGGACTGATGGTAGCGCTCACCTTTTCTTCTCCGGACAAGCCTTTTTCCAGATGCCCCAAACAATCGGAAAGAGGCTTCATCGGAGAATATGACTTTGCCCCAGTCCTTAGCAGTCCATTCACCATACTTTCTGCAGAAGATCAATCTGTCCCTGATGTTTTTTTTGGAGAGAAGTGGCTTCTTTGCTGGCCTTCTTGACACCAGGCCATCGTTCAAAAGTCTTCGCCTCACTGTGCGTGCAGATGCACTCACACATGCCTGCTGCCATTCCTGAGCAAGCTCTGCACTGGCGCTTGCTGGACTTTCTTGGACGCCCCTGAAGCCTTCTTAACAAAAATTTAACCTCAATCCTTGAAGTTCTTGATGATCCTATAAATTGTTGATTGAGGTGCAATCTTAGTAGCCACAATATCCTTGCCTGTGAAGCCATTTTTATGCAACGCAATGATGGCTGCACGCGTTTCTTTGCAGGTCACCATGGTTAACAATGGAAGAACAATGATTTCAAGCATCACCCTCCTTTTAACATGTCAAGTCTGCCATTTTAACCCAACCAGCCTGACATAATGATCTCCAGCCTTGTGCTCGTCAACATTCTCACCTGAGTTAACAAGACAATTACTGAAATGATCTCAGCAGGTCCTTTAATGACAGCAATGAAATGCAGTGGAAAGTTTTTTTGGGGATTAAGTTAATTTTCATGGCAAAGAAGGACTATGCAATTCATCTGATCACTCTTCATAACATTCTGGAGTATATGCAAATTGCTATTATAAAAACGTAAGCAGCAACTTTTCCCATTTCCAATCTTTATCTAATTCTCAAAACTTTTGGCCACGACTGTATATGACCACACATACATGCACTCCACCAGTGCTGCTTCACCCTGCCTGCTATAGCTCTCCCTATAACACATTCATTCTATTTCATCCACATATGTGATTGTTTGTAGTTGAATACTGTGGTCCCTTCCCATCAGCTGTTTCTAAAAACAAAGCGCAACCCCTCCAGATATGTTTTGCCGCTAGTGCGGCTTCATCAGGGGAGCATGGTCTTATGATCCCCTGTTATCCTCCATAATGAGGTATGATGAAAACAGGACAGATTCAGTGTACAGGGTGCTGTCACAAGATCACAAATGTATACTCGTAGGGACCCTTCCTTGCCAAAGTAAGGCCACAGGTTACAAGTACACACACGATACAGGTCTAACATGGAGATGGGTAACTAAAAATGCATCAGAGCTAGTGAACAGAGCACATAGGGTGGGTTATGACTGCAGCCATCTTACAGGTCCCTACTTCTGAGGCATATCCCATGGGGGTACCTATTACCATACTTATTACCAAACAGTTCAGACAGCAGATACATGTACAGAAGCTTAGAAAAGCCGTTCAGGCAAAGTGATATATAACAATAGAATATGCGAGTATACACACATGCAAGCAGACTACTTAGTGTTAGGGATGTTTCTAGTCTATCACCTACCTTACGCTTTGATTGCGAGGTAGTTGCTTTTTAGCATCAATGGTTGCCAAGGCAACAGAGACACCTTAAAATGAGTGCATAGGCAGCGCGACTAGGTCAGAGGCCAGAGGAAGCACAAGTGTGCAAAACGGCTGTCGCCAGCTGATCACTCAGCAGATACACGCTATGGTCCGCCCCAGCCCGCTTACTACTTTTATCTGAAGTGTACGAATAAATAAGTTTTTGCAACATTTGGGTGAGTGCCGCTATCGTTATTCTATCTACTATATGGATTATCGTATGCTACATTGTGGACATTCTTGATAGCAGAGCACCACTGATAATTGCAACCAACTGACTGGATCGCACATTTTACGTTTTGTACCGGATAGTACTGGATATACCAGCAGTCACGCCTTATTCCACTCCTGCTACAGACACGACATCTTTTTCGGGGTGACGGTTGGGTTGAGGTACCAGGAACGACACTGGGGAAATGTTGCTCGTGTAGATGGCAAACTACACTGGTGGATGGGGCCACGGAACCTCCTGGATACAGGAGGTTCGCGATGATCTCTTCCTGAAATTTGAGGAAGGATCCTGTTCTCCCAGCCTTACTGTAGAGAACAAAACTATTGTACATCGCCAATTGAATCAAATATACAGACACCTTCTTATACCAGCGTCTGGTGCGTCGGGAAACTAAATAGGGAGCCAACATCTGGTCATTGAAGTCCACCCCTCCCATGAGCGCATTATAGTCGTGGACTGAGAGGGGCTTTTCAATGACACGGGTTGCCCTTTCAATTTGTATTGTCATGTCTGCATGAATGGAGGAGAGCATGTAAACGTCACGCTTGTCTCTCCATTTCACCGCAAGCAGTTCTTCGTTACACAAGGCAGCCCTCTCCCCCCTTGCAAGACGGGTGGTAACGAGCCGTTGGGGGAAGCCCACGCAACTAGGTCACACGGTGCCACAGCAGCCAATCTGTTCTAGGAACAAATGCCTGAAGAGGGGCACACTTGTGTAAAAATTGTCCACATAAAGATGGTACCCCTTGCCAAATAAGGGTGACACCAAGTCCCAGACTGTCTTCCCACTGCTCCCCAGGTAGTCAGGGCAACCAACCGGCTCCAGGGTCTGATCTTTTCCCTCATAGATCCGAAATTTGTGGGTATAGCCTGTGGCCCTTTCACAGAGCTTATACAATTTGACCCCATACCGGGTGCACTTGCTTGGGATGTATTGTTTGAAGCCAAGGCGCCCGGTAAAATGTATTAGGGACTCGTCTACGCAGATGTTTTGCTCTGGGGTATACAAATCTGCAAATTTCTGGTTGAAGTGGTCTATGAGGGGCCGAATTTTGTGGAGCCGGTCAAAAGCTGGGTGGCCTCTGGGACGAGAGGTGCTGTTGTCGCTAAAGTTCAGGAAACGCAGGATGGTCTCAAAACGTGCCCTGGACATAGCAGCAGAGAACATGGGCATGTGATTAATCGGGTTCGTGGACCAATATGACCGCAATTCATGCTTTTTGGTTAGACCCATGTTCAGGAGAAGGCCCAGAAAAATTTTAATTTCGGAAACTTGGACTGGTTTCCACCGGAAAGGCTGGGCATAATAGCTTCCCGGGTTGGCGGATATAAATTGTGTTGCATACCGATTTGTTTCTGCCACGACTAAGTCCAAGAGCTCCGCAGTCAAGAACAGCTCAAAAAATCCCAGGGCCGAACCGATCTGAGCTGTCTCAACCCCAACTCCAGACTGGGCGGTGAAAGGGGGAACTACAGGTGCGGCTGAAGTTGGTTACTGCCAATCAGGGTTTGCCAGCACCTCAGGGACTCTAGAGGCTCTACGGGCCTGTCTTTGCGGTGGCTGCGACGGGGTAACTATTGCACGTGCCACCGTACCAGCTTCAACTGCCCTTCTGGTGCTCGCCACTTCACCAGTTCTGATCACTTACAGATACTATAACAGTACAAATGCTGATTAGCGATACGCTAATTAGCGAATCAGTGACTACGGTGCGGTGGGCTGGGCACTAACTGATGCTAAACTACCTAACCAAGGGGCCTAAACTATCCTAAAACCTATCAGTCAATACCAGTGGGAAAAAAAAGTGACAGTTTACACTGATCACTTTTTTCCTTTTACTAGGTGATTGACAGGGGCGAGCAAGGGGTGATCAAGGGGTTAATTCGGGTGATGGGGGTGATCTGGGGCTAAGGTGTAGTGTTTGGTGCTACTCACTGTGATGTCTGCTCCTCTGCTGGAACCAACCGACGAAAAGGACCAGCAGAGGAGCAGACAAGCCATATAACAGATCATATTTACAAATATAATGTGTTATCTGGCTTTTCATTCGATTTTTTTAAAATCATCAGCTTGCCAGCGACGATCATTGGCTGGCAAGCTGATGACCCAACCCCCCTCTAACTTTTGCCGGCCCGCGATGCGTGACTCTGCGCAGGGCTGCCGCCTCCGGAACGCGATCCTGCGTTAGGCGGTCCGGAGGCGGTTAAAACATGTTTTAACTGTCAGTTTTTCATGGATGTCTTTCTGAAAAATGGCCATTAAAAATAGTCCCCTTATGGGGGCTGACATGTCATGGAAAAGGACACAATAGGACCTGAACTAATTTGTGACAGCAAGTATTCATGGTTTGTTAACAACTTCCCATCTGGGCCATTTGCCCCCTTCCTGACCAGGTAATAACTTTAGAACGCCTTTACTTATCCAAGTCATTCAGAGATTGTTTTCTCGTGACACATTGTACTTCATGATAGTCATAAGTTTGAGTCAATATATTTCACCTTTATTTATGAAAAAATCCCAAATTTACCGAAAATTTAGAAAAATTCGCAATTTTCTAAATTTCAATTTCTCTGCTTTTAAAACAGAAAGTGATACCTCATAAAATATTTATTACTTAACATTCCCCATATGTCTACTTTATGTTGGCATCATTTTGTAAATGTCACTTTATTTTTTTAGGACGTTAGAAGGCTTAGAAGTTTAGAAGCAATTCTTCAAATTTTTAAGAAAATTGCCAAAACCCACTTTTTAAGGACCAGTTCAGGTCTGAAGTCACTTTGTGGGGCCTACATAGTGGATATCCCCATAAATGACCCCATTGTAGAAATTACAACCCTCAAGTTACTTAAGACCGATTTTACAAACTTTGTTAACCCTTTAGGCGTTCCACAAGAATTAAAGGAATATGGAGATCAAATTTTTAAATTTCACTTTTTTGGCAGATTTTCCATTTTAATCCAATTTTTTCTTTAACACATCGATGGTTAACAGCCAAACAAAACTCAATATTTATTATACAGATTCTGCGGTTTACAGAAACACCCCACATGTGGTCATAAACTTCTGTATGGGCACACGGCAGGGCACAGAAGAAAAGGAACTCCACATGGTTTTTAGATGCCATGTCCCATTTGAAGCCCCCCTGATGCACCCTTACAGTAGAAACTCCCAAGAAGTGAACCCATTTTGGAAACTAGGGGATAAGGTGCCAGTTTTATTGGTACTATTTTTGGGTACATATGATTTTTTGATCATTCATTATAACACTTTATGGGGCAAGGTGACCAAAAAATTGGTTGTTTAAGCACAGTTTTTATTTATTTATTTATTTTTACAGCGTTCACCTGAGCGGTTCATTCAAGTGGCATTTTTATAGAGCAGATTGTTACGGACAAGGCTATACCTAATATGTATACTTTTTTTTTTATTTCACTTTAACACAATAATAGCATTTTTGAATCCAAAAAAAATTATGTTTTAGTGTCTCCATGTTCTAAGAGCTATAGTTTTTTTTTTTTTTTTTTTTTGAGAGATTTTTGCGGGATGAGGTGACGGTTTTATTGCTACCATTTTGTGGGACATACGCCTTTCTGATCACTTGGTGTTTTACTTTGTGATATAAGGTGACAAAAATGGCTTTTTTTGACAGTTATTTTTTTATCATGTTTATTGGACTGGTTAGATTATGTGATATATTTATAGAGCCGACCGTCACGGACGCGGCAATACCAAATATGTCTATTTTATTTTATTTTTTCTATTTTTAACATTTTTTTTTTATTCCTTACTTATTTTTTACATGTGAAACTTTTTTTTTTTTTTTTTAACACTTTATTTCTTATTTTTTATTTTACACTTTTCGTCCCCCATAAGTTCATACAAGACCTTTGGGGGACATTTACTTCTCTTTTTCTTATTTTTTTTCACTGTTGATTTCTCCTGTAACTGGGGCTGACATAGTAGCCCCAGTTACAGGAGAAATACACTCCCCCAAAGAGGCTGTACAGCGCAATACAGTGCTGTACAGCCTCAGTGCAGGGCTGATCGATGTCTGTGAAAGACCTCACACAGCTCCTGCACTCTCCGGTCCCGGTGGTGAGCCCTGTGTATGCAGCGATCCAGAAGGCAGGGACACCTGGGCACTGTCCCTGCCTTCTCTCTGGGTTGCCCTGCTGTCACTGACAGCGGGCAACCCGATCAGCAGCTGCAGAATTAGTGTGCAGCTGCAGTTTCTGAACGGACGTTCTAGAACGTCCATTCAGAAATAGAGAACCACCTCCCGGACGTTTATAGTCTATGGGCGGACGGGAGGTGGTTAAACAAATGGATGTGTGAATACTCCCATATACTGTCATTGTTCTGAAAATGGTCACATAACAGTTGTTAAAAAACAGCTGTCACATAGCCATTTTTCATTGTTGTGTGATTATACCAAAAGAGTAGCGTATTTCTGTCTATGTAAGCACTATGTACCCTAAAATGGTACCAATAAAAACATCAACTCATCCTGCTTAGCTTAAAACTAGCCCTAATACAAAGCCATCACCAGAAAATCAGTTTGTTTAAACTGATGATCTATCCTCTGGATAGATCATCACCATCTGATCGGCAGGGGTCCGACACCCCCGCCGAACAGCTGTTTGATAAGGCAGTGGCGCTCCTGGAGCGCCGCTGCCTTCTCACTGTTTACCGCAGGCCCAGTGATGTCACGACTTGTATCAACTGGCCTGGGTGTGGCTAAGCTCTGTTTACTTGAATGGAGCTTAGCCGAGCCCAGGCCAGTTGATACAAGTTGTGACATCACTGGGCCTGCGGTAAACAGTGAGAAGGCACTACCTTCTCAAACAGCTGATTGGCGGGGGTCCCATCAGATGCTGAGGATCTATCCAGAGGATAGATCATCAGTTTAAACAAACTGCAGAACCCCTTTAAAAATCTGCAGTGCAAAAGTTAAACGGTGGCCTTTCCCTTTTCAACAGCTGTTTATATCCACATGTTTTACATTTCTGTACCTAGTAGAACCTACCTAACAATTGAAAGGGCATGGTGTGTCTCAGATGGCACCAGCTGGACACAAACACAACATATTGGGCACTAAATTGCCCTATCTGTGAAAAACTTGCAATTTTCACAGTCTGTAAAATACTTGTGCAATCAAAATGCTCACTCCACCCCTTAGTAATTAGCAAGGCCGGTTTTAGACAAAATTTGGTCCAGGGCAAAGTCAAAAGTGGGGCCCCAAATCTTGTAATAATGGGCTAACAACACAGTCACATTCCGTTGATTCTGTAAATAAAAACAAATATGTGAACATGTGTGCTCCCTTATTCTCCAGGTTAGTATGATTACAGTGATACCACATTTATATAGTATATAACTCCAGATTTAGGAGAATAACATCAAAGGCATATTTGTTGGAGATTTGTTGGAGATTTTAGTTCACATTTCAAGCCTAATTTGTTTTCAGCTGATTCATCGTATGCATAAAAGTTTATTCAAATCTCCTACAATTATGCCTTTGAAGTTATTTTCCAAATATTTTACAATCTGAACTTGTTAATGTGAAGCTTAGACATCCGCAAACTGAAGCTAAACCTAAATATGTGTTGGCTAAGGAAGTTTGGGATCTATATTTCACTAATTGTACCAATTACCTTGACAAATTGATCAAAGAACAGGAGGTTACTAAGAGAAAGAAATGACTGAGGGATGCTGATGACTATCTGAAAGGCAACGTGTACACTTGGCAGGATGATCCATCTAAGAAACGTCCATTCACTCAACGTTCCTTGACCATAAGGAAACATTTTGGAAACACACAACAGGAAACAAGTCAGTCTGGTGATCCACGTACAACCAGAGGTGAGATGCCACTGCCTTCTTCTTTTCTTTAGGTCCAAGCCTGACACCTACAGGACCAGATGAGGAGGGAGGAGACAGCACAAGTGGAGGAAGCGCGAAAGAAAAGTGATCTGTGAAGAACAGAACTCTACGCAAGAGAACACAACAACAGACTTATTAGGAAATATCGCTGCAAAGACAACAGTGGTAAATATATCTTCTGTTGTTCTTCCTGATGCACAAATGGGGGTATTGAATAAGGGTTTATATTTTTGCCCCACTACTAGGAAAGATTAGTTTAAATTAGAAATTAATTTACAGCGTTTGTTTCATGGCATTAAACTTAAAAAATGGTTTTCTAAACACTGTCAAGCAAGGGATTACAGTGTTGGCGATACAGGTTCTGAACTCACTCTCAGACATCTGAATTTGCATCTAAGAAGTGACTTCAGTCCACAAGATTAATGTACCGGCAGTAGACACATTCATTAAAGCTGTCACATCTGATATTGAGATTTTGAAAACAAAATCGATGGAGACACCCTTGAATCATCAAAATATGTCTAGTGCTGATCTTCAGGCTATTTCTGAATTGGGCAATAACAACAAATTAACCATCAAGCCTGCCGACAAAGGCGGTGCGGTGGTTATTATGGATACATCTTGGTACATTATGGAAATTGAGAGACAACATAGTGATGTTGATGTTTATAAACGGATATCTTATGATCCCAAATTTGACATTACCAGACTTAATAAATCGTACATCCTCAAACACCATTGCTGTATATTTTACCTAAGATTTATAAATCGCTTACTAATCCTCCTGAAAGTCCAATTGTTTCAGGTAGAGAATCTATTTTCTCCAACATCGCTATTTTTTGGGGATAAAATATTGCGTGATTATGCTGTCAAAACAAGATCTTATATTAGGAACATTAGTAGGGTTGAGCGAACCCGAACTGTAAAGTTCGGGATCGAACCGTATTTTAGGATTTTTGGACCCCGGACCCGAACATTTCAGTAAAAGTTTGGGTTTGGGTTCGGTGTTCGGCTATTTTATGGCAGAGCAGCCAATCAACAAGCATTTAACTCTGTGCCCTTAGAAGCCATCACAGCCATGCCTACTAATAGCATGGCTGTGATTGGTCAGTGCAGCATGTGACCCAGCCTCTATATAAACTGGAGTCACATAGCGCTGCACGTCACTCTGCTGTTACTAGTGTAGGGAGAGGATGCTGCTGCTGTGAGGGAGAGAATAGGAAAGAAACTTTAATCAGAACAGCAATTGAACTCAGTGATCTACCTAGATTTAGTTTTGTGAGTGCAGTGCACAATCTTTTTACCCTGCCCTGAGCCCAGTGACAGAGAAAAAGAACTTTTATCTGTCTGTTAGCTAGGTGGGCGGCAGCAGCCATTTTATGCAAGCTCAGTGCACCAGCACAGCATATATGCTTTTGTGACATTCAAATCCAAGCTTAAAATACTGCAATAATAATCTAGGATTAAAAAAACACAAATTTTTGGCAATATCCTACATCTGGTGCCTTTGCAGCATTTGTCAGTGTGCAATTTAAGCTAGAGATACAGCTATAATGGAAAAAAAAACACCCTTTTTGGGCAAAATACTCAATTTTGCAGCACTTGCTGCATCTGTACGTGTGAAATTCAAGTGTTATATACTGCTGTCATATTCTGTTAATAAAAAAAAGCACCCATTTTAGGCAAAGTACTTAATATTACAGCCTTTGCTGCATCTGTTATTGTTAAAACAAGCTTGATATACTTCAATAATTTTCTGGGTTTTAAAAAACACCCATTGTTTGCAATACCCTCTATCTTGGGCCTCTGCTGCATTAGTCAGTGTGCAATTTAATTTAATCTAGAAATACAGCTATAATTTTCTGGGTTTTAAAAAACACCCTTATTGGGCAAAATACTAAATTTTACAGTCCTTGCTGCATCTGCACGTGTGAAATTTAAGCATTATACACTGCTGTCATATTCTGAAATTAAAAAAACACCCATTTTGGGGCAAAGTACTTAATATTGCAGCCTTTGCTGCATCTGTGATTGTTAAAAACAAGCTTGAAATACTTTTCTGGGTTTTAAAAACCCTCCATTTGGGGCCTCTTCTGCATTAGTCAGTGTGCAGTTTAAGCTAGAAATACAGCTATAATTTTCTGGGTTTTAAAAAACACCCATTGTGGGCAAAATACTAAATTTTACAGCCCTTGCTGCATCTGTATGTGTGAAGTTCAAGAGTTATATAATGCTGTGCTATTCTGGTATTAAAAAAACACCCATTTTGGGCAAAAATCTTAATTTGCGGCTTTGTCTGCATCTGTACGTGTTAGATACACGCTTTAGATACTGTTGTTCTATTCTGCTATTAAAAAAAAAAACAATTTAGGGCAAAAATCTTAATTTTTCAGCCTTTGCTGCATCTGTCATTGTGAGATACACCATTTACATACTGCTGTGCTATTCTGCTACAAAAAAAACACCCATTTTGGGCAAAATACTTAATTTGTGGCCTAGTTTGCATCTGTACGTGTCAAAATTCAAGCAATATATACTGCTGTCATATTCTGTTATTAAAAAAACTAAATTTTTGGGAAAAGTACTTGATATTGCAGTGTTTGCTGCATCTGTCATTGTTAAAACAAGCTTGAAATACTCCAATAATTTTCTGGGTTTTAAAAAACACCCATTTTTGGCAATACCTTCCATCTGGGGCATCTGCCTCATTAGCCAGTGTGCAATTTAAGCTAGAAATACAGCTAATATTTTCTAGGTTTTAAAAAAAAAAAAGTCATATGCCCCCCAAAATAGTGCCAATAAAACTGTCCTCTCATCCCGCAAAAAATTAGCCACTATCTAAGACACTCGGCTAAAAACGAAAAAAAAAAAAAAACTGACTCTTTGACTATGGAGATACTAAAATGGTTTATTTTTTATTTAAAAAAGGATAATATAGTAAAAAACCTAAATAAATTTTAAAAAAGTAGACATATTAGGCATCACTGCGTCCGTAAGAATCTGCTCTATAAAAATAAATAAAAATAATGGTTTTTCTGGGTTTTAAAAACACCCATTTTTGGCAAAACCCTCGATCTGGGGCTTCTGCTGCATTAGTCAGTGAGCAGTTTAAGCTAGAAATACAGCTATAATTTTCTGGGTTTTAAAAAACACCCTTTTAGGGCAAAATACTAAATTTTACAGCCCTTGCTGCATCTGTACGTGTGAAATTCAAGCGTTATGTACTGATGTCATATTAAGTTATCCAAAAAACACCCATTTTGGGCAAAATACTTAATTTGCGTCCTTGTCTGCATCTGTCAGTGTGAGCTACACACTTTAGATACTGCTTTACTATTCTGGTATTAAATAAACACTCATTTGGGGCAAAAATCTTAATTTGCGGCCTTGTCTGCATCTGTACGTGTGAGATACACGCTTTAGATACTGTTGTTCTATTCTGCTATTAAAAAAACACCCATTTAGGGCAAAAATCTTAATTTTGCAGCCTTTATTTCATCTGTCATTGTAAGATACACCCTTTAGATACTGCTGTGCTATTCTGGTATTAAAAATACACCCACTTTGGGCAAAATACTTAATTTGCGGCCTTGTCTGCATCTATCAGTGTGAGATACATGCTTTAGATACTGCTGTGCTATTCTGGTATAAAAAAAAATATATATCATTTTGGGCAATCAGAGCCTGAAGCGAGGCATAAACGTTCTCAACCTGAGCACAACCTGCATGACCAGGCATCTAAGTGCAAAGCACAAGCTGCAATTTAGACACCTCAAAAACCAAGAAAGGTCTCTTGCTCCTTCTGCTTCCTCTTCTGCTGCAGTCTCGGCCTCTTCATCCACCTCTGGAGTGACAGTGCCACCTGGCACCCCGCAAACAGAGGATCTGCCAGCAACAACACCACCTGGGTCACCAAGCATCCCCACAATGTCCCACTGAAGCGTTCAGCTCTCCATCTCCCAAACACTGGAGCAGAAAAGGAAGTACCCCTCTACCCACCCGCGATCCCTGGCCCTGAATGCCAGCATTTCAAAATTACTGTCCTTTGAAATGCTGTCATTCCGTCCGGTGGAGACGGAGAGTTTTAAAAGCCGTATGGCAGTGGCTGTCCCACAGTACATTGTGCCCAGCCGCCACTACTTTTCCAGGCATGCCATCCCTTCCCTGCACAACCAAGTGGGGAACGAAATCAGGTGTGCACTGCGCAACGCCATCTGTGGCAAGGTCCACCTAACTACCGATATGTGGACCAATAAGCACGGTCAGGGATGTTATATCTCCATAACAGCACACTGGGTAAATGCAGTGGCGGCTGGGCCTGAGGCGGATAGCAGTTCGGCGCATGTCCTTCCACCACCGAGGATTGCAGGGCGCTTCTGTTTGCCTCCTGTTGCTTCCTCCTCCTACTCCGCTTCCTCATCCTCTACCGGCTCCTCATCCGGTCAGCGTAACACCTTCACCACCAACTTCAGCACAGCCAGGGGTAAACGACAGCAGGCAGTTTTAAAACTTATCTGTTTGGGGGACAAACACCACACCGCGCAGGAGCTGTGGACAGGCCTTGAACAACAGACCGATGATTGGATGATGCCAGTGAGCCTTAAGCCCGGCCTGGTGGTGTGCGATAATGGGTGAAATCTCATAGCAGCTCTGGGACTAGCTGGTTTGATGTGCATCCCTTGCCTGGCGCATGTGCTGAATTTGGTGGTGCAGAGGTTCCTTAAATATTACCCCAATATGTCAGAGCTGCTGCATAAAGTGCTGGCCGTCTGTGCGCGCTTTCACCCTGCTGCTGCTCGCCTGTCAGCGCTGCAGCGTAACTTCGGGCTTCCCGCTCACCGCCTCATATGCGACATGCCCACAAGGTGGAACTCCACCTTTCACATGCTGGCCAGACTGTGCGAGCAGCAGCATGCGATAGTGAAGTTTTAGCTGCAGCACGCATGGGTGAGTCGCTCTGTGAAACAACACGACTTCACCACCAATGATTGGGCCTCCATGCGAGACCTATGTTCATTTTTGCGCTGTTTCGAGTACTCCACCAACATGGCCAGTGCCGATAACGCCGTTCTCAGCCTTACTATCCCACTTCTATGCCTCCTTGAAAAAACGCTGCTGGCGATGATGGAAGAGGATGTGGCACAGGAGGAGAAAGAGGGATCATTTCAAAGGGTTTCCGGCCAGTCATTCACAAGTGGCTCCGAGGGTAGATTCCTGCACCCACAAATGCCAGGTACACAGTTGTCAATTCAGGGCACAGTTCTGGAGGATGAGGAGGCGGAGGATGAGGAGGAGGAGGAGGAGGAACCGTGTTCACAACAGGGTCGCACTCAAACCTGCTCATGGCCATCACTGGTGAGTGGCTGGGGGGATACAGAGGACACAGACGATACACCTCCCACAGAGGACAGCTTTTCATTGCCTCTGGGCAGCCTGGCACACATGAGCGATTACATGCTGCAGTGTCTCCACAACGACCGCCGAGTTGCCCACATTCTAACTTGTGCTGATTACTGGGTGGCCACGCTGCTGGATCCCTGTTACAAGGACAACGTACCGTCCTTAATTCCATCACTGGAGCGTGATCGTAAGATGCGCGAATACAAGCACACGCTGGTAGACACGCTGCTGGTGGCATTCCCACGTGACAGTGAGGGCACAGTGGAAGCACAAGGCGAAGGCAGAGGATGACGAAGAGGTCACCAACGCAGCTGGGTCACCACCAGCACCTCAGAAGGCAGGGTTTGCATGGCTGAAATGTGGAAAAGCTTTGTCAGCACGCCACAACAACCAGAACCACCAGCTGATATGGAACGTCTTAGCAGGAGGCAGCATTTCAGCAACATGAAGCAGTATGTGTACACGTACTGAATGACGGGTCTGCCCCCTTCAAATTCTGGGTCTCAAAATTGGGCACATGGCCTGAGCTTGCCCTTTATGCCTTGGAGGTGCTGGCCTGCCCTGCAGCCAGTGTATTGTTTGAATGTGTGTTTAGCACGGCAGGGGGCGTTATCACAGACAAGTTCAGCCGCCTGTCCACAGCCAATGTGGACAAGCTCCCGTTCATTAAAATGAACCAGGCATGGATCCCACAGGACTTGTCCGTACCTTGTGCAGAATAGACATGTATACCGGTCTTTTTTTTTTTTTAACTTTCTTTATTAAAGTTCAAATAATCACAAACAATTTTGAACATACATATATATATTACTGTAATTTTCAAACCCCATATACCCCACCCCTCCTCCTCCCCCTCCCATCCCCTGATGTGTCCTCCTTCGCTACCAGACCTCCGTAACACGACCGAGGAAAGATGGAGAAGAATAGAGAGCGGTGGAAGCTCTATAGATTCCAATCTCCCCAAATTTTACTCCATTTTATCTCAGTGTCTCTTTGCTTATACAAGATGTGTTCATATCTCTTGTTGGTATCTACCAACTTTAACTATGTATTAATACTTGGAAGATCTCGCACAAACCAAGAGTGTGCTATTAGGAGTCTTGCCAGGAACATTATCTTAAACAGAAGATGTATACCGGTCTTAACCAGCCATTGTTATACTACAGCGCAATTGCTCATTTTCATTTTGGATTTTTCACACTCTTTTAGAGTGTACCCTAATAAAATAAAAAATAATATATTAATACCAAAAACCATTGTTGGCTACCTCATCCTCCTCCACCGCCGCTTCTACCTACACTGCTACGTCCACCGCCTCCTCAAACTCCTACTCCATATGGACCTCCACCTCATAAATCAAGGTTATTTTTTTACGTATTTTATTATATATGTCATTTCACTAATTTGTCTGTTACATTTTTGATGAAATTCACCACTTTTTGGGTGTGATATACCCCGGCTGTACCTAGTAGACAGGTAAAAACATTTCACTAATTTGTCTGTTACATTTTCTGGTGAAATTCACAAATTTTTGGGTATGATATACCCCTGCTCTACCTAGTAGACAGGTAACATTTTACTAATTTGTCTGTTACATTTTCAGGTGAAATTCACCAATTTTTGGCTGTGATATGCACTTGCCATGCTCTTAACCACATTGTTATGCCATTTGCAGCCCTCTAGCCCTTTCCATGACACTTTTACATCCATTTTAGTGCTCAAAAGTTCGAGTCTCCATTGACTTCAATGGGGTTCGGGGTCAAGTTCGGGTCCCGAACTCAAACTTTTTTGTGAAGTTTGGCCGAACCCGTCGAAGCCTCAAACTCTAGTGATTTTCTTTAAAAAAAATTCTAACATTATTTTACCTTCACAATGCATAGTGGCTTCTTTTGATGTCACTAGTTTGTATACCTCAATTGATCACAACAGGGGTACTGCAGTTCGGAATTTCTTGGAAACAAGTGTATACACCAAAGACAGTCAATGTTTCATTGTTGATCTGCTAGTTTTACGGTACAATTATATTGCTTTTAAGGACCATTTTCATTTGCAATTGCATGGGACCGCCATGTGGTCTAATGTGGCGCCCACGTATTCAAATATATTTATGGCGGCCTTGTAAGAGGAGTTTGTCTATGTGTCCCACCACTTCAACCATGTGTTGGAGTGGTGGCAATTCATCGACGATATTTTCTTGATCTGGACAGTGAGTGAAGCTTCTCTACAGGATTTTCACAAATTTTTGAACCATATTGATCCGGAGATTACCTTTACATTAACATGTTCAAAAGAACAGTTTAAATTTCTTGACACTACAGTACAGGTGGTGGGAGAGAAGTTGAGTACTGATTTATACATTAAACCCACTGATTGTAACAATCTACTCAGGTACGAAAGTTGCCACCCTAGACCAATATTTGATGCTTTGCCTTATAGTCAATTCTTGAGAATTCAACGTATAGTGCAAGAGCCTACACAACGACCTTCTAAATATCAACAAATGGCACTCACGTTCAAAGAGGTTATACCTCTAAGGTCATTGATAGACATCTCACTAATGTACTTAATCAACAAAGCAACTCTACTAGAAGGGACAAGACCCCTTGCCATGTATTCCTTTCATTTCTACCTTCATCTCCTTCAATGCCCCTGTGGACTGCTCTATGTTGGAGAGACCACTTGGGATTTGATGACAAGATTAAACCAACACAGATTACTATTCATCAGAAAAGGAAAAAATGTACTGGTTCCTAAACATTTTAGTGAACTTGGACACAAAGAGAAAGATTTAAAGTTCAGAATACTTGATCATGTTCCACCATTGAGAAGAGGGGGGGGGGGGGGGAGGGAATTAATCCTCAAGCAAAGAGAACTCCAATGGATTCACCGATTGCAGACCCTGAGACCCAGGGGCCTGAACACTAAGTTCAAGTGGAATCTCTTTGACTGAGGATATGGGGTCGCCACAGTGCAATGGTGTTGAAGTCTCTTATTATGATCTTCTGTGGGTTATTTCTCATGATGTCATTATTATATTTATAGAAACAGTAGCTTTTGCTCGTTTTAAGTTAACTAGTATTGTTTTCTTTTTTCTTTAGATTGATATAATCTTTGTCAATCCATCACCACTACAGTTGGATGGTTCCGCTTTGTGACCTGATTGATTATTTATACATCTTGATTACTATCATATTTTGACAGGTCTGGCCCTCTAGGAATTATTATTAAAGTAATATTGTATTTGTAGGACTTCTTGTTTGATTTTGTGTCATTTATTATCTATACTGTTTTTTGCATAGATATCAGTCTAGTATGTGTGAACACTTGAAGCTTTTAGCACCTCTGTGGTCTTATTTGGGGAGTTGGGGATTAGAATTTGGTCTTGTGTCGAATGACATGAACTTGTGTCCTTCATCATGAGTCCATAAATTGGTGCTGATTATTTGGCCATTGTCAGTGGCAGATTCTCGCACCCAGTCCCTGTATCTCCCTATCCACAAGCGGGAGCTATTTGGCCATGAATAATGGTTGATATCTCCCTCTTACAACTACTATTAGTTTCCCCCTACAAGGGGTTAATGTTCCACATACAATGGTACTCTTATATGGCCACTATTACTGGTTTCCCCCTACAGGGGGTTAATATCTCACACAGAATGGCTCTTTTGTATCTATATATTTAAGGAATTTAAGTTGTTACACCTATGGTGTTTAATACATTCCTAATGTTGATCTACAATAGGGCCATTATGTTTAATCTTTTATTTATTTATAGTTCGTTGGATGTCCATTTCTGTCTTGTGTTAATATATCCTATTTGAGCCACTCCAGTCTTCAGTTCTATTGATATCCATTGTTATACATTGTTATTTACATGTAGCTGTGACCCGATCATGTGACTGGATTTGTTAGGTGATCCTGGGTGTGTTCCTCTCCTCCCTCCCCCGGACGTGCTCACGTTACCTAGGGCATGCTTACGTGACATGTGTGATGACATTTCCTGGTCACGTGACACGCGTCCCAGCGAGTGGTAGATTGGTAAGCCTGGGACGCCGAGACATGCGCAGTGGCTGCTCGGGGATGCTATGTATCACACTGGAACCACCAACGATGTAGTAGGTGTTTGACTTTGATTTTAAATTTATACAGCTGTCACTATTTTATACAATTACGTAAAATACACTTTACACAGGAGGTGACAATTCATTACTAATGCACTTGGCACTTTATGTTATGAATTTGATTACTGTATGCACCTGAAATTATTAGGCATGCAATATGTGGTGAACCAATTATGTTGTAACACTCAGGAATATTTTTTATGAATATATAATCATGTTTTGTTAACTTTTGCACTTTATTAATCAATTATGTAATTATGTCATTATCAACAACAGTGGTGTATTTAATTTGTTTGCCTGACAAAGACCCCATTGAGTTGGGCTTAAACGTTGCTAGAGGGGTAAATATGTTTGACAACCTTTTCCTACGCTGGAGTGCTGCCTCATTATTTGTCTTTTGGAAGTTACCTATGGTCTTTGCCACTTACAGTCCATGAGGGATTGCACCCGATCTTCACTGTTGCTATGCTGCTGTTGCTTTTTGTTTCTATATCAGAGTATGTATGCTGCAGCAGGTGAACAAGATAAATGCTCGATATATTAGACTGCATGTTAAGACTGAGTCTGACGCACTGTAAATATATATTTTGTAAGGGATCGCCTCTTATTCGGGGGTCATTCTCACAAGGATCTTCATAACCACTGGGTTTCAGGTCCAAACAGTGCAATTTATTTTACACTCTTCATACACAACATGGCATAAAACAAAAGCCTGCCCGTCTGGGCTCTACCTAAACATAATAAACATTGTATCCCTAACTCGACTATACGATAACGTTCCCACATGGAACCAGGTGCGGCTTACCCCAGACATACAGTCCACCAGCCCTCAGGCTGTAACAAATGCAGTACCTTTGGAGGGGGTTGTGGTCTAGCAGTCCTCCTGACTCTGACCTTTCAATGCTTGTTCCTGGGTGTCGCTGAGTCCCCCAAAGTCCAGGCTATTGCATAGCCTCGTGGCCCCTCAGCCTTGCCTAGCTGAGACCACACTGACAGAGCCTCACCAGGCCTCTGTCTGCACACTCTCCAGAGTGAGACACACCCAGGATCCATTAGCAGGATTAAATAGGATCCCTGGACATGAGCATGCCCTAAGTCCCGGACTGGAACCTGGGGAAACAACACCTCAATGTTCACATTGCCACAATATATATATATATATATATATATATATATATAAAATCAGATTAAGTATAAATGCTGCAGCAAGTGAACAAGATAAATGCAACAATATGCCTGTTAAGATGCACAGGGCGATTACTTTTGGCCTGCACTGTCCCTGCAATCTCCCTACAGTCTGATAAAACTCTCCCTATTATCTCCTTGCACTGTCCCTGCCCTGCCCCTGCACTCTCCCTCTCTAATATTCTTTTTTAAACAGTTTATAATAACTATGTCCCTAGTGCATGAGCGCTTGTTATTAGTGATGGATGAACATCTGCTGGGACTGTTCGCGAACGCGGTCAAATGTCCGCGAGCCGCAAGTTTGTGGCGGGTCCCATTTATTTTAATGGCAGGCAAACCTGAAAAACCTTAAGCTCATATTTGCAGCCAAGAAATAATTACTACAAGTGCACAAATAGTCCCACAACATGGACAGTGACATACTGTCACGGCGGGGAGTGGGGGAAACCCCCCACTGTGCCGTATCAAAGGGTAAAGGGGATCAGCCTGGCCAAAAGGAGTAATAAAGGAGCAGGTCACCTCCTACCGCGTCCCTAATTCTCTCCTTGACTCCTCACTGTATGAGCGGACCCCGATGGTAGGACGACTCATACTCAGGATTCCTAGAAACCCTAAGTCGCCCTGGTAATCCCTCACTTAGGAGCAGGGGAGAGACAACCTGTTCATCCCAGTCATGGAGGAACAGGAGTCTCTATCTGAGGCCAGGCTGCAAGGAGAGGGGAACACATACAGCATAAGGAGATGGCAGGTAAGCGAAACCAATAACACAGTTAACTGCCACAGACACACTGACTGGAACCCGTGCACTAGTGCTGGTGTCCACACCAACATTAAAAGGACACAGCACACACCACAAACCACACAGGAATCCAGGACACCCATAGCTGCAATAAATGTGAGACACCATAAGAACATCTATGAGCACAAGGGTGGCCCTCACTGGACAAATGGAATATGAAGACCAGGATGATAGCTCCAGCATACACCATGGCTGGAGTACCCCTCAGCTTTAGGCATCCAGCAGAGGCTAAATAGTCCAAGCAACCACACACCCACACACACATAAACCCAGTGTTAACAAAACACTAGGAAGGGAGTTAACCCTTCACCAGACAAGGGAAGGAAGCCACTTAAAGGGGAAGTGCACACACAAGCATACAAATCCACATGTTACCACCGGCAACAGCATGCGTGGCAACCATGTCCCGGCAATCACCCAGAAGGCCGAGACACTGCCACCACATGCTCTCACAGCAACATGGGCAACCGCAAGTGTGGCAACAGTGTCACAGCGAAAACCAAAGGCCGTGACACATACCCGATGTATTATTCAAATTTGAAATCTCCATTCATTATTTTTTTCAATGCGAAATATCAGCAATATAGTTTTCGCGTATGCGCATGCGCAAATGCACTATACAGTACCAAAATGCACTATAAAGAAAGTATATTGGCATATAACACCCCTCTTCAATCAGTTTTTTTGGGGGACGACTGGTATATCACACCAGTAGAAATTATTTGTTCTAATAATGCTTGTCCCTCTATATACCTGCAGTATCGCAGCAGAACCGCACACAACTGCAGCACAATACAAATGCACTATAATATACTTTCTAACATAGAAAGTATATTATAACATTGTACAAGGAAGGCAATCCATTGGAATATACATAAAGATAAAATGTAACCTTTAATAATGTTACTATGAGGGTCCATTCACACGTCCGTAAGTGTTTTGCGGATCCCGAAAACACGGACACCAGCAATGTGCATTCCGCAATTTGCGGACCGCACATTGCCGGCACTATAATAGAAAATGCCTAATCTTGTCTGCAATTGTGGACAAGAATAGGACATGTTCTATTTTTTTCCAGAAACTGAAGCACGGATGCGGAAGTGCGGATCCACAAATGCGGATGCGGATCCGCAAATGTGGATGCGGACAGCACATTCCGGCACCCTCAAAATGAAAATAAATTACATTATTAAAGTTAAGCAAAAAGCATAGATGTGGTAGGCAATAACAAGTGTTCAGCGGCACTAAATCAGGTGCTTGGCGGCACCAAATCAGAAACCATATGTCCTACCACAATCCGGGGGGTTCCTGTGCACATCCATGTATCCCAGAGGGAAAGCAAAAAACAGCTATCCCTGGGTTAGATGATGATGTGGTATTCAAGGACAGGGTGGGCAAAGAACTGTCCCTGATATTGCCATACAGGGGGGTGCTATTCTGGCCCTGATAGCCTAACCACAGACTACCCGCCCTGATAACCTTACCCTATATAAAAAAAAAGGCCCTAGTAAGCCCCTAGCCCCTAGGCCCCTGACTTCCAGGTGATCACTATATAGATCTATATGTTTTTGACTCATTATAAAAGTATATTATAAGTATATCACACCCCTCTGTGTATCACACCAATCAATAGCACACCTATACCAGTCCTTAAAAAGGACTTTTGTGGACCTATTAGCTAGAGTTTGGTGTCCCTAACAGCCTGTCCTTGCTCAACACAGCAACCTCTCCCTACACTGGCAAAAGACTGAATGTAAAATGGCGGCCAGATCAGGTTTATTTATAAGGTAGGGGGTATGTCCATGTGCTGAAACGTCTCAATTGGCTGTCCTGTACTAACTGATGGATGTGTCATGGGTCAAAGTTCTTCACAATGTAAAAGAATATGGCGGGCGCAAATATCTCCATATGTTTGCATGTTCGGCGAATCGCGAACACGCAAAGTTCGCCGCAAAATGACAGCCGGGCGAACCGCAAGGCCATCTCTACTTGTTATGTCTCTCCTTAAGCTTAGCTTACATTGAAATGGCAGAAACTACGCAGAATGAGACCTTTTATAGGACTATGAGATCACAGGGGATGGCTATCTGCTGATTGGCCAGCTGCACAGTGTTATGGGTCATATCACATTCCTGGGCTTCTTATTTTCTTTTTGCAATAGGTGCAGCAACCATTTAAAAAAAAATCTGATTTGTTACCACGGAGCATAAGGAAATTTGACTTTGCAGCGAATCAAATTTTTTCTAAACTTCAGCTTGAATTCCGATTCAGATGATTAAAAAATGGCTTTGTCCTGAAGAGTTTAAATATAGGTTGTTAACTTGAAATGTTTCCAGAAGGAAGGTTAAGCTTAATCTCTTATGCTTAGTCTCTTTTGGTTCAGTTCAATGTCTGTTGGTGGTAAGAGAGAAGCTGAAAGAGCAGTTGTCAACCCTGTCAGTCAATTTGACCCCATGAGACTTCAGTGAATCCCTGTAACTGAGTGTAGCTGAAGAACCCCTGAGAAGCTGGAAGAGAGGTGTAAGGTTTTTGTCTGTGAGGGTAATCCGTGTCTACAGCTAATAAAAAGGACAGGATTTTTCTAGCTTCTGGCAACCCTTTCTAATAAGTTGACAACTTACATTGCTGCTTTTGGAGTTTGCACCTCGCAGTTAGGAATTATAGACATTTCAGAAGAAATGTGTGCACGCCCAAAGCTTCTGCTGGGGCCGTTGCATTACTACTGACTGGAATCACAAAGGTAAAAGTTTGTTAAAAAGCATTGGTGTCTCATTCTTTATTAAGATGAATCACCCAATAAATAGTGTTGAGCGCAAATATTCGAATAGCGAATATTAATTGCGAATATCGCAACTTAGATAATTCGCAAATATTACGAATATACTGCTATATATTCATTATATCGAATATTCGTCATTTTTTACACCTGAACAAATGATTCATCCTTGCTTAAAATGCTTGTGGTCAATGAGTCAGGCATACTCCTCCCCACAAGCGTCCCCGTCACCATGGGAACGCCTGGTGGTTAGAATATACCATCGGATCTGAGTTAGATGTGAAAACTCAAATCCGATGGTATATTCTAACACAGAGGCGTTCCCATGGTAAAGGCGCATACATACTGGCCCCCTGCTGCCTGGCGGCACCTAACCTCTGACAGGGCACTGTAATCCACACAATTAACCCCTTGTCACGGCGGACAGGATCTCAGATACACAGACAACCAAATACACAAGTGTCTAGGCTAGATGCTGGGGAAAGGTCACCTCCTAGCACATCCCTGACTTCTCTCCCTATGCTGCTAAGCCCACATTCAGACCTTGATGGTAGGAATGATGTTTCCTCGTGCCTGGACTGCAAACACCCTTGAATCCCTGAGAAGGAGCAGAAGACACACAAATAGCCTAGACCGCAAACAACACAAACAGAAACCAAACTTATCTGAGCTGGAACAGACAATCCTTCCTTCCTTGAATCCAAGGCCAGACTGAATTCTATAACCCGCATGGCCCTCTGGGATTGAAGGCAATTTAAGCCAATGACCCCACCCAGAGCACCTGAAGGAAGGCGGATCCAGCATGATTCCAAAACAAACAAAAGGTTAGACACGTGCTGCCAATCTGACAGACCTCCGCACACCGGCCGAGCAGGGCATGACACCCCTCAGGTGCCACACCTGAGGGGTTAACTGTGCGGATCACAGCACCCTGTCAGAGGTCAGGTGCTGCCGGGCAGCAGTGCGCCCCCCCTCCACTATTAAAATCATTCATAGGCAGTGCACCCCAACTCCCCCCCCCCTCACCAGTATTACAATCATTGGTGGCCAGTGCGGATCCCCCCCTCCGTATTAAACATCATTGCTGGCAGTGCGCTGACAATCCCTCCCCCCGTATTAATCATTGCTGGCAGTGCGCCCTCAATCCCCTGTCCCTCCCAGTATTAATCATTGCTGGCAGTGCGCCCCCCCCCCCCATCATTGGTGGCAGCGGCAGTTCTGATCGGAGTCCCAGCAGTGTAATGCTGGGGCTCCGATCGGTTACCATGGCAACCAGGACACTACTGAAGTCCTGGCTGCCATGGTCAGTTAGTCAGCATTGTACTTACCTGCACAGGTCTGTGTGGCGCATTGCTATAAGCATACGCCGCACAGACCTGTGAGTTTGAGAAGAAGAAGCGCCTGGCAACCCTAGCGCAGGTTAGTACAATGCTGACTAACTGACCATGGCAGCCAGGACTTCAGTAGCATCCTGGTTGCCATGGTAACCTTTCGGAGCCCCAGCATTACACTGCTGGCACACCGATCGGAACTGCCGCTGCCACCAATGATGGGGGGGCGCACTGCCAGCAATGATTAATACTGGGGAGGGGGGGCGCACTGCCAGCAATGATTAATACTGGGGAGGGAGGGGGGATTTAGGGCGCACTGCCACCAATGATTAATACTGGGGAGGGAGGGGGGGCACACTGCCACTAATGATTAATATGGGGGGGAGGGGGGATTGAGGGCGCACTGCCAGAATGATTAATACTGGGGAGGGAGGGGGGATTGAGGGCGCACTGCCACCAATGATTAATACTGGGGAGGGAGGGGGGATTGAGGGTGCACTGCCACCAATGATTAATACTGGGATGGGAGGGGGGAATGAGGGCGCACTGCCACCAGTGATTAATACGGGGGGAGGGGGGATTGAGGGCGCACTGCCAGCAATGATTAATACGGGGGAGGGGGGATTGAGGGCGCACTGCCACCAATGATTAATACTGGGGAGGGAGGGGGGATTGAGGGCGTGCTGCCACCAATGATTAATACTGGGGAGGGAGGGGGGATTGACGGCGCACTGCCACAATGATTAATACGGGGGAGGGGGGATTGAGGGCGCACTGCCAGTAATGATTAATATGGTGGGAGGGGGGATTGAGGGCGCACTGCCAGCAATGATGTTTAATACGGAGGGGGGGATCCGCACTGGCCACCAATGATTATAATACTGGTGAGGGGGGGTTAGGGCGCTCTGCCCATAAATGATTTTAATAGTGGAGGAAGGGGGGCGCACTGCTGCCCGGCGGCACCCGACCTCTGACAGGGCGCTGTGATCCGCACAATTAACCCCTCAGGTGCGGCACCTGAGGTGTTGATTGTGTGGATCACAGTGCCCTGTCAGAGGTCAGGTGCCGCCAGGCAGCAGGGGGCCAGTATGTATGCGCCTGTTAGTATACTCTAACTTCAAGCGTCCCCATCACTATTGGAACGCTATAGAAAACTTTATCCAGCTCACCTTCCTGGTGGAATTTGTAGTCCCGGCTCCAGAGGCCCTAGGGGAGTGTTCCCATAGCAGGCTGCAGGTAAATGAAGAAAAAAAAAAAACGGACATACCTTTTTATAATGACCTTTTGTATCCGGCCGGACCGGCAATCCAAAGCGGATTCAGTTTTTTCTGCTGAAGATCAAGGTGGCTCCAGTGATTTAGATATCAAGAGTGGAATGAATAACCTGGAGCGCTTATTGAACCAAGAGACCCGTGTTTGGTGGGACTGTATTACTCTCACTAAATATAAAGAAAAATGCATGATCCCACGTGGGCTAAGAATTAAAAAAGTTCCCACCACCGTCTTTTCAGATGACTTTGTATGCAGATGGAACAACATTTTGACGGACTGCTCTATGGAGCTAATGAAACTCATTATAGAGTTTGAAAATGATAAGTTGATTATACTGCAACGGGAAATCCAATCTACCAGAGAATCGCTTGAGAAATTTGATAGCAATCCGGAATATATGCTAATGGCAGAAGATATGAAGTTATCTATTATCAAACTCGAGGACACTATTATGGAGTATAAACATTCCAAATACCAGCGGGACTTATATGACTATAACCACAACCAAGTCTATGAATGGGGGAGGCGGGATAACTTTTATTCCACACCCAAATCGATACTGAAAAACCGTAAAAAAAAGAAAATACCTAGAGTCAGTTTCTCCTCGGATACAGAGGGATCTGAATTCTCACATGCAGCTGGTGAATTGGAGCCAAGAACTGATGTCTCCGCCCTGCCTCTTTCATTTGATGAGATTGGCAATACTGCCTCCTATTATAAAAGGTCCAAAATAGAAAAAGAAAAATGAGATATAGCAAATGTCTCAAAAAACGTAGAACTAGGGGAGGACGGAGGCATCGGTCAACGGCATCCAAGAGCTACCCGACTGCAGACAAAACAGAAATGAATTTTGAACAGTTAAGTGTTGTTAACCTGTCCAGCGTTGTACTGAGTGATGAACAGAGATGTGTGCTTTCCCTCGGTCTGAATTTTGCACCTACAGGCCATTTTGATATGTTTTCCACTTTACTTGATATTAATAAATTTGTACGTAATATTACTGTATCTCGACATTTTCATGATATTCCGTCTCCTCCTGACTCCCCATATAACGGGACACAGAGATACGAGGAAAATTCCTTTAAAGATTTATTGTTCAAAGAACAAGTATCACTGTGTTGTTTAGAGGGTCTTCAGGAGGAACAGGGAATTAGGGATTTACCCAAACCTCCTAGAAAATTCCATACACAAAATACCAAGTTCTATCCTGTTATGTCTCGCACAGGCAGTATGGATATTTTTCAGGAGGTATTGGAAAAAGAGCTGAGGAATATTGAAATAGAAAGTAAAAAAACTAATAATCATAACAATCTTAGTGCATCCCAAGCCCGAGCACTCCAGGAGTTACAACAGTGTGATTCCCTGGTCATCAAAATGGCGGATAAGGGGGGGGCGGTGGTCGTCATGGACAAGGAGATTTATGGCAACCAATTACGGGAGATGTTGGCTGATACATCCACGTACAGTAAATTATTAGGAGACCCATTACGGGAATATATGAAAAGCTATATGTCACTGCTACTGAAGGGAAAGGAGTTGGGTATCTTCAGTGACAGTGAATACAAATACCTGTGCGTGGATGCCCCAGTCACACCCATTATGCATGCCTTGCCCAAAGTCCATAAGGGCGTCCACCCCCTTCCCCCCCCCTTCACCCCATAGTCTTTGGCATGGGTTCCCTGACAGAGCGCCTGGGTAGTTGGCTGGACAATATTCTCCAGCCTCTAGTCAGGCGCACTCCAGGGTTCCTAAAAGATACAGCGGATGTACTACGAGCTATGTACAAATTGAAGTGGGAGCAAAATTACAGTTGGATTACAGCAGATGTGGTCTCCCTCTATCCTTCTATTCCCCACGGGGTTGCTCTGCTGGCAATGGAGTACCATCTCCATCGATATACTGGACTTCATTCCGGTTATATCGATTTTGTTTGTGAAATAACAGCATTCCTGTTAACTCATAATTATTTTATGTTTGATGGGGTGCACTACCTACAGACCCGCGGAGTGTCAATGGGGGCCAGATTCTCACCATCACTGGCCAATCTGACAATGTCATATTGGGAAGAGAAATATATCTGCAATTTGGATAATCCATTTATGCCTGGTCTGGTCTGGTACGGCAGATACATCGATGACGTGCTCATGATATGGGCCGGCGGTGTGTCTGCCGTCCCAGACCTCCAGGCATATTTAAACAATAACCATTACAATTTACAATTCATATGTGTAGCACATGAATCCCATACAAACTTCCTTGATTAGACACTCCGCGGGAGTCCAGGTGAGGTAGTGCACACCATCACCTACAGGAAAGAAGTGGCAGGTAATTCTATCCTGAATGCCAAAAGTCATCACCCCATGCACACTATCAGAGCAATTCCCGTGGGTGAATTCATGCGTGCAGCCAGAAACTGTAGCGAAGAGGAAAAATTGGATGAGGAATTTAATAAAGTAGAAAAAAGATTGAGGGATAGAAACTATCCAGGTTGGATGATAAAAAGAGGGAGAGAGATAGCATCACAGAAGGAAAAAAAAGATATGTTATTTGGAAAGCCAAAACATAAGCCTGGCTTGAAGGCCCCTGCTGGCGGTGTGGAGGCATCCGGAGACAGTGACCAGAACAGTGTTCCTACTTTATCTTTGACATATAGTAGTGAATTCAATACAATCAGTTCTGCAATAAAAAAATGTTTACCTATTCTATTCGATGATGACATTCTATACCAAGCTCTCAAATCAGGCTGCAGAATTGTTTCTAGGAAAGCCACTACTCTGTCCTGCTCGCTGTCTCCGTCCCTGTACACTGCCAGTAACATGGGAACCAAGTTCAAGCCAAGCTGGCTTATTTACAAAGGATTTACCAAATGTGGAGGCAATCCTTGTAAGACCTGTGATTATGTGCTTCCTACAAAGTTATTTGAGAATTCAGCTCACTCATGCAAATTTCCCATCCGTAGTTACATTAATTGTAATACGGAAGGTGTTATTTATGTAATCAGATGCACTTATTGCGATCTGATGTATGTAGGCAGCACAGCCCGCAAGTTCAAAAGCCGTATTCTTGAACATCTTAATTATATTAACAACCCGAATATTTTAAATATTTCGAATATAGCAAGGCACTTCATACAGAAACATGCTCGTGAGGTGTCATTTTTTCAGGCATATGCCATAGAGCGAGTTCTGGCACAAAAAGGGCCGGAGATCATCGGAAAAAAATCCTTCTCCGAGAGGCCTACTGGATTTTTAGACTTGACACTAGAATTCCAGTAGGTCTCAACTTGAAAAAAAAACTAATATATATTTATCAGTGAGTTACTAAATAAATAGACTAGTTTCAAATATATACCATTAAGAAACTCAGTATGATAGTATATTGTATGTTTATCAAAAGAATCTTCCCCAAATGTTGATAAGCCAGGCTGTTCGGCTTTTATACATATCTCTGTTCATCTGTGCACAGGACGCTGGTCAGATAGGGCGGCTTTTCGCTTGCATTCTGGCTGTTTATAGAACGGTTACATCTAGCGCATCCAGGGTTTATTGAAAGCTATGTATTTTCACTATGTTATATATATGCAGCCGTTGCTACCTGTGAGCAGCAGAATCTTTCAATATTTGCTTCCAGGATCAATAGGTTACTTGCCGGTATTATCAAGTAACAGTATTACAAATGAATTTTTAATGTAATCTGCTACAATAGAACTGATTCCAGCCTGCTGGAGTACAGAAGGTCATTTTTTGTTGTATGTTTTTGTATGTATTATATATTTTTTAATTGTTGGAATGATGGCATGTTCACACTGTGCGGTTTCTTGACTGGGAATGAATACCTCGGTATACCCGGGGTTAATATGCTCAGAGAAGTGTCCACACAGTGTGTTACTAATTATATCCGTGATTGATGCAGCAAATGAAAAGGTGTGTCTTAATGTGTGGCAACCTATGGAGTTGGAGACTCCTTCCTCGTTGTTGGGGGAGGTGTACTCCAACCCCTTTAAATTGAGGGGTCACACATAGCAAATTGTTACGACTAAGGGTACCAACCCGAAACGCGTCAACGTCATGCCGTGTATGAGGTGGTTATGTCTGTCAAATATATGTGACAAATAAAGAAGAGCTGACAGAGGAACTCCATTTGTCTCCGGGACCTTTTTTCTTCATTTACCTGCAACCATTGGAATGCCTCTGTGTTAGAATATACCATCGGATTTGAGTTTTCACAATCTAACTCAGATCCGATGGTATATTCTAACCACCAGGCGTTCCCATGGTGACGGGGACGCTTGTAGGGAGGAGTATGCCAAAGGGGTTTAACTGTACTGTTTGGAGAAGAAAAAAAAAAGATGAATATTCAAAAAAAATTCAAAACAAATATATTCCCTATAGTGCTATATATTCGTTTTTTTGAATATTCGTCTTTTTTCATGATTCCTCCCTGCTTCTTGCTTGTGGGCCAAGGACTCATTAACCCACAAGCATTTTAAGCAGGGAGAAATCATTTGTTCAGATGGAAAAAATGACGAATATTCTAAAAACGAATATATAGCAGTATATTCTGTAGTGCTATATACTCGTTTTTGACCAACACCTTTTTTTTTCGCATACAAATTAGCATTATGCAATTTTTTTATTACAGATTTTCACAATAAAACAAATATCTCAAATACGAATATTTGCGAATATATGACGAATATTTTACCATATATTCGCGAAATATTGCGAATTCGAATATTGCCCCTGCCACTCATCACTACCAATAAATTGCCTGGTTCAATTAGAATTGCTAATTAATTGATCAACAGTGCCTCTCCATTGCAAGGTTTTAAGCAGGATGTTCTCAGGGTGAAGTAGCCACTGAGCTTAGATTGTCACAGAGTGTCATCAACAGGTTGCAACAGAGATACAGAGAGACTGGAAGAGTCACAGAAAGGTATAGAAGTGGACGTCCTTTGGCCACATGCCACACTGTTGACCGGTTCATTGTGACCAATGCCCTGTGGAACCGGATTATGAATGCCACATAACTCCAGGCTCATTTAAGTGTCATGTCAGACCATTCAAAATCATTTGTTCAACAGTGTGGTCTGCGTGCTAGACGACAGGCATCATCGTCTTGCATGGGGCAGGGAGCTGGATAAGGTACCAGTGGGTCTTAGTGCTGTTCACTGATTAAAGTTGATTCACACTGAGCAGAAATTATGACCTCCAATGATGTTGGAGACGTCAAGGAGAGCGCTATGCATCAGCCACTGTTGTCACCAGACAAGCCTTTGGTGGTGGGGATGTTACATTTTGGGTAAGTCAGTACAGTACTGCCCTACACTTTGTGAATGGTACAGTGACAAGCCCATACTACTTGAATAATATCATTAATCCAGTCATTTTGCCTCTGCATGAACAACACAGGCCTAATTTCAACTTCATGGATGACATTGCTCCAGCTCAAAGAGGTCGCATCATTAGGGAATCATTGCTGGAGACTGGGGGACCTCAAATGGAGTGGCCTGCATGTTCTCCAGACCTGAATCCCATAGAAAACATATGGGATCAGCTGAGTTGCCGTGAAGAGGCTCAAAACGTTGTACCCCAGAACCTCAATGACCTAAGGGTCAACCTTGAAGAAGAGTGGGAGGCAATGCCTCAGTAGACAATAAGTCGACTTGTGAACAGCATGAGATGTTGTTGCCAAGCTGTAATTGATGCACAAGGCCATACGACAAGTTATTGAGACATTGAGATTTTTTGTGGGGTTATACCCACCACTGTTGTTGGCTTTTGTTTCAATAAAGTGTTTGAGATGAGAAAATCACCATTGCATACTTCTACTTAAATGCCGTACTTTCATGATATAATATCACTGTAAAGTGAACTTTTTACATTTTACATACATTTCACCCGAAATCCAAATATCCCTAACTTTTTGTGAGTAGTGTAAATATACTTATTAGCATAGGAAATTAATCAGAAATATCATGTCTATAACTTTGCATTGTAAGCAGCATTAACATGAATCCTTTTTCTGTAACATGAATCACATTATACTAATCAGAATCCATCCATTTCCTTTATATTACTGGATAGTATGGCTGGATACTGCTAACAGGAAATTCCATTGCTTCAAACACTTCATAAAATAATTGCTTGGTACGTGGAGCACAGGGAGATGAAGTGGCTTGCTCAAGGTCACAATGAAATTGTGTTGGGTCTCAAACTGAGTTAATTCCGTTCATAGATGCAGTCACAAACTTTGTTGGCTTCGGCCAACTTTTTTCAGTTGCACCAGGCACAGTTTAACTGAAAATAAAAAGTATTTTCTCCACTAGTGCTGAACTAATTTTTGATCGATACGGAGGTAGCAACCCTGCTGTCCTTTATCAAACTTTGTGATTGTCACCTATTTATTATTATATAGGAAGAATAAGATTTTTAATTTGTAAAATTACATTGACAATTAACTGGATTCAGCTAAACAAATGGTCACTCTAGTAACTGTTGAAAGGGCACTTCAAAGGACAATATTTTATAGCTAGTAAATTTACTTATAAATTCTACAGGTTGTCTGCCTCCAGCAATAGTATAACAAGATTAACGAGCAAGTGGATTTATTTTTATTACCCACAAGTCACAAAAGATGCTGAAAGTGGTCCCTGTTCACGTCTATGCATCTTTGGGCACGTCGTATTTTGTTGGCTGATACTGATTGCAGCTCTTCAACAGTGATGCTGAAGATAGTGTTTGTGATGTTTTCCTTGGGTTCATCCAGGGTATGTGGATTGTTAGTGTACACTTTCTGTTTTAAATTTCCCCACAGATAAAAACTCATGTGGATAAGGCTGTCAAACGTAAGGCCATAACCCCTTGCTCACAGTTCGCTCCTACATAAACAGTTCATGAACCCCTGCCCCATCCTGTTGGAAAAAGCAGGACATTTTTCTTCTGCAGCATCACCGCATCATCCGACGTGCCCAAAGATGCAGAGACATCAATGGGGACCGCTTTCACCATCTTTTGGGACTTGTGGGTAATTAAAAAATTTATAAAAATTCACTTGCTCATTCATCTTGTCATACTATCGATGAAGGCGGGTTACTTTTCAGTGGGTCACCTTGTAGTAACTAATAGATTATAGTAATTTATAGTTACATATAGATGACAAAATGTATTCAAAGGATGTATTACATATTAATTGTGTCCTTATATTATATTTGAATGTCTCATCTGCAATGCAACTGAAAGAGAATACTCACGTGTAATCTCCTTAGGCTTAGGCTTTATTTACATCAAGTCAGTGATGTACATTTGGCGTATGACTATGCTGACATGCCCATAAACCTCAATAGCCATATTTATACAAAAAATGTGAATCAATGGAGATTTACACATCTGTATTGACAGTTTGATTTACTAGGACAGGGGTCGGCAACCTTCAGCACTCCAGGTGTGATGAAACTACAACTCCCAGTATGCACACTTGCTTGGCTGTTCTCAGACCATCCAGAGCAGTGAATGGAGCATGCTGGGAGTTGTAATTTCACAACAGCTGGAATGCCAGAGGTTGCTGACCCTTGATCTAGGACATATGTGGCATACTTTAATACTTTACCGACTGCTATACGACTATATACATCCTGTCTGCAAATACACCGTGCATCTAGCACGTGTATAGACGTCAAAGCTTCTGCCCCTGCCCTGCTGCTGTCACGGACAGCATACAGTTCAGTAATGCCGGCAAGGGACCAATTAGAGTGGTCCCTTGCTGGCAATCGATCCGATTGGTTAGTCTGTGCAGACAAACCAATCGGATCACGGCAGTGTAAAAGTGCCTGTTGCAGGCTCTGATCTGCACTCTGCAGATCAGAGCCTGAAATCAGGTAATGTGTCCTCATGCCCCCCGATCTGTGGGCCTCATCTGTGCCCCCCCATGTGCCTCCAACCCCCCCTGTGAGCCCTGCCTCTTTGCCGGGCAGGCGCTCTCCCGTTCCGCCATCTGTCCCTGCCTACCCCTGATTCGGTCCCCCCCATCCATGTATCCTGCCCCCATCTGTGCCTCCTCCCCAATGCGGTCCACCTGCTCTATTTGATGGTGGCAGCGGCTGCCCTTAGATGCCGCTTTGCAAAGGTGTCCGGTGTTGCCATCTACAGTAAATCTGATAGTACTATACTTTGCAGTGCAAGAGCATTACAAAGTATTGTACAGCCATCAGCCCCACTGGATCTTCAAGATCCAAGTGAGACTTGATTAAAAAAAATTGAAAATAATAAAAGCAAAAATAAATAAATAAAAATGTAAATAAAAAATTTAATAAATTGCCTTTTCCTACAAAAAATTAAAAAACAAAACAAAAACTAGACATATTAGGTATCACCGCGTCCGTAACAACCGGCTCTATAAATAAATAACATTATCCACCCCGTCTGATAAACACCATTAAAAAAAATTTCAAAACTGTGTAAAAATCACAAAAAGTGCAACACCGAGCGATCAAAAAGGTGTATGTCAAACAAAATGGTACCAATAAAAACTTCACCTCATCCCACAAAAAATTTGCTTCTACATAAGAAAATTGCTCAAAAAATTAAAAAAAACTATAGCTCTCAGAACATGGAAACACTAAAAAATCTTTTTTTATTTCAAATATGCTATTATTGTGTTAAAGTGAAATAAATGAAAGAAAGTGTACATATTAGGTATCGCCGCACCGTAACAACATGCTTGATAAAAATATCACATGACCTAACCCCTCAGATGAACACCGTAAAAAAACTGTGCCAAAAAGCCATTTTTGTCACCTTACATCACAAAAAGTGCAACACCAAGAGTTTAAAAAGGCATATACCCCCCAAAATAGTACCAATCAAACCATCACCTCATCCCGCAAAAAAATGAGACCCTACTTAAGACAAACGCCCGAAAAATTAAAAAAGCTATGGCTCTCAAACTATGGAGACACTAAAACATAATGTAATACATATTAGGTATTGCCACGTCCATAATGATCTGCTATATAAAACTTTCACATGACCTAACCTCTCAGGTGAGCACTGTAAAAATAAAAAAAATAAAACTGTTCCAAAACAACAATTCTTTTGGTCAGCATGCCCCATAAAGTGTAATAATGAATGATCAAAAAATCATATGTACCCATAAATGGTACCAATAAAAACTTCAACTCTTCCTGCAAAAAACAAGCCCCTGCAAAAATATGGCTTTCAGAAAATGGAGACGCATTCTATAAAAATAGTGCATGATCTAAACTTTCAGATGAATGTAGTAAAAAATATAAAATAAAAAAGGTGCAATTTTTTTGGTTACCTTGCCTCACAAAAAACGTAATATAGAGCAATTAAAAATCATATGTACCCCAAAATAGCACCAATAAAACTGGCACCTTATCCCCTAGTTTCCAAAATGGGGTCACTTTTTGGGAGTTTCTACTGTAAGGGTGCATCAGGGGGGCTTCAAATGGGACATGGCATCTAAAAATCAGTCCTGCAAAATCTGCCTTCCAAAAACCATATGGCGTTCCTTTTCTTCTGCGCCCTGCCGTGTGCCCTTACATCAGTTTACGACTACATATGGGGTGTTTCTGTAAACCGCAGAATCAGGGTAATAAATATTGAGTTTTGTTTGGCTGTTAACCCTCAATGTGTTAAAGATTTTTTTTTTATAAAAATGCAAAATCTGCCAAAAAAGTGAAATTTTGAAATTTCATCTCCATTTTTTTTTTAATTCTTGTGGAACACCTAAAGGGGTAAAATCAGTTTTGAGTAACTTGAGGGGGTGTAGTTTCTACAATGGGGTCATTTATGGGGGGTTTCTACTATGCAAGTCCCACAAAGTGACTTTAGACCTGAACTGTTACTTAAAAAGTGGTTTTTGAAATTTTCTTAAATTTTTTTAGAATTGCTTCTAAACTTCTAAGCCTTCTAACGTCCTAAAAAAATGTAATTACATTTACAAAATGATGCCAATATAAAGTAGACATATAGGGAATGTTAAGTAATAAATATTTTATGAGGTATCACTTTCTGTTTTAAAAGCAGAGAAATAGAAATTTAGAAAATTGCAAATTTTTCTAAATGTTTGGTAAATTTGGGATTTTTTCATAAATAAAGGTGAAATATATTGACTCAAATTTATGACTGTCATGAAGTACCATTCTCGTGACACATTTGTCACGAGTAAACAATCTCAGAATGGCTTGGATAAATAAAAGTGTTCCAAAGCTATTACCACATAAAGTGAAGCATGTCAGATTTGTAAATTTTGACATGTACACTGGGGCATCAATGACCCTTGGTAATGAAAGGGTTAAACTTGCAGGCTGCTCATAAGCCCTGAACATAATGTGAACACATCTGAAGAGGTTGTCTGAGATTAGTAATAAAAAAAGTTTCCCTCACCCAAAAACCAAATCTGTGAGCCAAGTCTAGTATTGCAGAAATAGCAGGCACAACTCGCAGACAACAGTGGACATTTTTTTCTTATGCTGGACTATATGTTTAATTAGAATTTACGAAAGTTCAATAAAACAGTTCTAGACATATTAGACCAATTAAAAAATACATTCATTGCTTAAAGGGTTTCTACCACCACATTTTCATCTATTTAGCTGTCAGACACTAGCGATCTGCTAGTGTCTGCTCTACCTAACCATGCTATTGTAATCCCTTTCTGTGCAGCGGTTACCCTAAAAAACATAGTTTTATTGCTATGCTAATGAGCCTCTAGGTGCTATGGGGGCGTCTTTTCAGCACCTAGAGGCTCCGTCCACTCACCATTTCTGCCGCCCAGCGCTCTCCAGCCCGCCCCTCTCCTCTAGATTGACAGACTACTTCTCTGCATCTCGGCCGAATTCTCGCGCCTGCGCCGTGTGCTTCTGTATTCGGCGCAGTGACCGTCTCCCTGCGCCGGCATCTTCACTGCGCCTGCGGCGATTACGACGCAGGGAGCAGTCCAACAGTCACTGCGCCTGCGCCGAATACAGAAGCACACGGCGCAGGCGCGAGTGGGCTGTCAATCTAGAGGAGAGGGGCGGGCTGGAGCGCGCTGGGCGGCGAAAATTGTGAGTGGACGGAGCCTCTAGGTGCTGAAAAGACGCCCACATAGCACCTAGAGGCTCATTAGCATACCAATAAGACTACTTTTTTAGAGTAACCGCTGCACAGAAAGGGATTACAATAGCATGGTTAGGTAGAGCAGACACTAGCAGATCGCTAGTGTCTGACAGTTAAATTGGTGAAAATGTGGTGGTAGAAACCCTTTAATGTATTTAAAATGTTAAAAACTAGTGCACTCTATGTATTATTATCTGATCTGCTTAAATTCTGCAATTATCATACAATAAAACAATTGACAGGTGATTGGTAGATGACAATTTCACCTGTCAATGGGTAAAGATTAGTGTTGATCACGAATATTTGAATTTCGAATTTTTATTGCGAATATAGGTACTTTGAAAATTTGCGAATATTTCGAATATAGTTATATATATATATTCGTAATTTCGAATATTCGGAAAAAAAAAATGTTTTTTTTATTTTTTTTATCAGTACACATGATCCCTCACTGCTTCTAGCATGTGGGCCAATAAGAAGGCTGCAATATACTTGACTTTAGGAGTAGTAGTGTTTGCGAATTTTGCTCTATATTCGTTATTTTTGAATATTAGCTATATTGCTAAATATTCTTGTTTTAGAATATTACGAATATTCGAAAAAACTAAGTTATAGCAATATAGAGAATATTCGAAAAAAATCGAATATAGAGCAATTTAGCTAATATAGTGCTATAATCTTCTTTGTCTAATAGTTGTAAGTCGAAAAATTCGCAATAAAAAATTTGAATCCGAAAATTCAAATGCCAAAAATTCGCATATTACACAATCATTACCTTTCCGATTTTTCGAGTAAAAAATAAATAAATATTCTACAAAATATTCGCGAAATATCGCGAATTTGAATATGACCCCTGCCGCTCATCACTAGTAAAGATAATGAGAGGTGAGCGAAGTTTAGAAAATTTCACAAAGAATTACATCATCGAGAAGCATATTTCTTTGTGGGAAATGGTGTCATTGAATCCCTCAAATGCTGTTTCATTGCTGATCACGGCATCTGAGATTAAAAAATGTGGGCTTTCAGGGGTTAAGCGGTAAAAAAAAATACTTTATTAATTTGAGCGCGAAGAGACCACTGTGGCCACCTTGATTGAAGATCCAGCTCAAAATCTCGCTGTCACGATGCGGTTTTCTGGGAAGTGGGGACGGCCGGGGCACGCTCGCGTCATCAGCGTGCCCGGCGTCGCCCGTTCCCATGACAACCGCAATAGGGCTGAGCGCCGAGTTGATCTCTCAGCTGCATCAGAACTCAGGAGTCATGTGACGCTGGCCACGTCACACGACTCCACCAGCACTCTCTTTTTAAACAGGCAATCTGCTGGCCACAGATAGCCTGTTATTGAGGTCCTTCCTGCATGATACTCACCTGGTTTGTTTGTTCCTGCTTGGCTTCCGATTTCCCGTCCATCTCATCCTCTGGTCTTGGCATGCTCTCCTGGTTTGACTTCGGCTTGTCCTAAGTCTCCTGACGATTCTCTGCTTGCTCCTCCGGTAACATTTCTGCTCTCTTGGTTTTCACGTGGCTTGTTTGACCTTTCTGTATATGTGTTGTTTGTCTACCCTGCACTATCCTAGCTAAGGGTTTGTCGACCAGTTGTCCCTTGTTGCTAGAACTTGCAAGGCAAGTAGGTGGGGACAGGGGTGAGGGTGGAGTTTAGTGGTCACTACCCCACCCCCTGTGTGTGTGAAACTCGCTGACCAGTGTGATGACATCATATGTCTCTGCACACAAGATTTTTTGCGAGATCTTCAATCAAGAGGGCGGTGGTGGCCTCCTTGCGCTCATGGGTAAGCTAAGTATGTTTTTTTTACTGCCATTTCAGAGAAAATTGATTTGCTACCATGAGGCACGAGGAAATTCCGCTTTGTTTGAATCTAATTTTCTCTTAAATTCGGATCAAAGTCCACTTTGGATACTCTGATTCGCTCAATACTAAAAGTAATATTGGCAACTTTGAATAAGGCTAGATGGATTGGTCATAGCATTTTCAAAATGGCATGCATTCTGTATTTGCCAGGGTGTAGGGTTTAGTACCTACCAAAAGGGGTCCAAGGGAGGAACAGCAGTGAACCAGGGTGCAGGGTGCAATAGAAAATGATGGCCTGGCCTCATAAGTCACATTTTCTTTTAGATTATGTGGACATCCAGGTGTGTATGCACCACTAACCTGGTGAAGACATGGCAGCAGGAGACCCTTTGTAAAGGATGCAAGCCGGCAGAGGCAATGTGATGTTCTTGACTATGTTCTGCTGGGAAACCTTGGGTCCAGGAAATCATGTCCATACTATGTGTCATAGGGAGAGCAGGCTAAGCTATATACTCAAACTAATTAAAATCCGCCTATGGGGCAGACGAGCTAGTCAGGAGTGCACGACTGAGGTGTCAGCCACACCTCCAGTACAAACTGCAAAGAAAAAGGGGGTCAGTCAGCACATCCCAATGTGCAGGGGCACGTTGCTATGGCTGAAAACAACACTGTAAAACAAAACATGCAATGCAGCAGCTCTCTGCAAACCAAATAAAGTACAAAAATGCATAATAATTGCTAGTGGTATACTTATACAGTACAGACCAAAAGTTTGGACACACCTTCTCATTCAAACAGTTTTCTTTATTTTCATGACTATGAAAATTGTAGATTCACACTGAAGGCATCAAAACTATGAATTAACACATGTGGAATTATATACATAACAAACAAGTGTGAAACAACTGAAAATATGTCATATTCTAGGTTCTTCAAAGTAGCCACCTTTTGCTTTGATTACTGCTTTGCACACTCTTGGCATTCTCTTGATGAGCTTCAAGAGGTAGCCCCCTGAAATGGTTTTCACTTCACAGGTGTGCCCTGTCAGGTTTAATAAGTGGGATTTCTTGCCTTATAAATGGGGTTGGGACCATCAGTGGTGTTGAGGAGAAGTCAGGTGGATACACAGCTGATAGTCTTACTGAATAGACTGTTAGAATTTGTATTATGGCAAGAAAAAAGCAGCTAAGTAAAGAAAAACGAGTGGCCATCATTACTTTAAGAAATGAAGGTCAGTCAGTCAGCCGAAAAATTGGGAAAACTTTGAAAGTAAGGGCTATTTGACCATGAAGGAGAGTGATGGGGTGCTGCGCCAGATGACCTGGCCTCCACAGTCACCGGACCTGAACCCAATCGAGATGGTTTGGGGTGTGCTGGACCGCAGAGTGAAGGCAAAAGGGCCAACAAGTGCTAAGCATTTCTGGGAACTCCTTCAAGACTGTTGGAAGACCATTTCAGGGGACTACCTCTTGAAGCTCATCAAGAGAATGCCAAGAGTGTGCAAAGCAGTAATCAAAGCAAAGGGTGGCTACTTTGAATAACCTAGAATATGACATATTTTCAGTTGTTTCACACTTGTTTGTTATGTATATAATTCCACATGTGTTAATTCATAGTTTTGATGCCTTCATAGTCATGAAAATAAAGAAAACTCTTTGAATGAGAAGGTGTGTCCAAACTTTTGGTCTGTACTGTAAATTAGAGATACTTGGCAAATCATTTTGTACAAAATTATTTGAGTCCTTCTGCCGCACGTCAAGGAGATCTCTGTAAGACGGGTTCTTAACACTAAATTCTACCTGTTTTGTGCCATGACGGCTACCATACAATTCAGGGAGTGTAGGTTTCACATGCATGCTGGGCCTGCTTTAATTTCTATAATGTTTGGCGCCAAAATGTCCTCCATTATATACAAGGAATGCAGGTACCAAAATGATGGCCTGGTCTGATAAGTCACATTTACTTTTAGATTATGTGGACATCCAGGTGTGTATGCACCACTAACCTGGTGAAGACATGGCAGCAGGAGGCCCTTTGTAAAGGATGCAAGCCGGCAGAGGCAGTGTGATGTTCTTGACAATGTTCTGCTGGGAAACCTTGGGTCCAGGAAATCATGTCCATAATATGTGTCATTTTTGCAAAGAAAAAAGGGGGTCAGTCAGCACATCCCAATGCGCAGGGGCACGTTGCTATGGATGAAAACAACACTGTAAAACAAAACATGAAATGCAGCAGCTCTCTGCAAACCAAAAAAGTACAAAAATGCATAATAAAAACTGTGCCTGCAGCCTATAAATTTAGTGCCATCAGAAGGATTGGGCTGTCACAGTGATAGCCCAATCATGTACTATGACAGGAAACTGATCTAATTTGATCCCTGTAACAATAAAATACACAGATATTGTTTGCCCATTACTAATGTTGGCACAGGCATTCCTTTTGCATAGGGGGATTGGAAGTATGCAGAGAAAATGTGATCCATGTGTAAGATCACTAGTAAAATGATTTACTGGCTGTTACCATTACATCACTGTTAGGCCTCATGCACACGACAGTATTTTTTCACGGTCCGCAAAACAGTGTTCTGTTGGTCCGTTATCCGTGACCGTTTTTTCGTCCGTGGGTCTTCCTTGATTTTTGGAGGATCCACGGACATGAAAAAAAAGTTGTTTTGGTGTCCACCTGGCCGTGCGGAGCCAAACGGGTCCATCCTGACTTACAATGCAAGTCAATGGGGACGGATCCGTTTGACGTTGACACAATATGGTGCAATTGCAAACGGATCCGTCCCCCATTGACTTTCAATGTAAAGTCAGGAGTTAATATACCATAGGATCAGAGTTTTCTCTAATCCAATGGTATATTTTAACTTGAAGCGTCCCCATCACCATGGGAACGCCTCTATGTTAGAATATACCAAAAAAGCAATTTTATATGAAAAAGCACAAAATAAGCTCTTCTTTCAAGGTCAGAACCGATTTTGTGAGTCTGGTAAAACAGGTAGATTTTTGGCCCGTTTGGTGGCCAACCATAGAGAGGTCACTACTATAAAAGAAATCAGGAACTCCCAAGGAATTGGGGTGAGATCCATAGAGGAGATAAGAGAGGAATTCGTGAAATATTACTCTACCCTCTATAAATCTGACTCTATGTTTAGACGCACGGATATGGATCAATATCTCCAACAATTGGCGCTCCCCCAGCTATCTACCCAGGAGAGAGCGATGTTGGACTCCCCTATTCTTTTGGAGGAACTCCAAGCGACTCTTCCGGTATTAAAATATAGTTCTTCTCCCGGCCCAGATGGGCTACCGTTTGAAACTTATAGATACCATGCCAAATCTTTTTTGCCAATTCTACTTCAAGTCTTTAATGAATCCTGCGTATTTGGCTCTTTACCATCATCATTCAGAGAGGCAGTAATTATCTTGGTCCTGAAAAAGGACAAGGACCCCTGCGATGTGGGGTCATATAGACCCATATCGCTCTTAAATACGGACTATAAGATCTTTACAAAAATTCTGGCTAATCGCTTGAAGAGGGTTATAGCCGGTCTGGTCCACCCGGACCAGACGGGCTTTATCCCGGGTCGCCAAATTCAGACGAGCATATATAGGGTCTATCTGAATTTGTCTGTTGGGGGTGGTGTGGACCACTCCATCCTGTCATTAGACGCCGCAAAGGCGTTCGACAGGATGGAGTGGTCTTTTCTCTGGGCTACGATGTCCCATTTCGGCTTTAGAAATCCATTTTTGGAAATGACTCAGATGTTATATGCACAGCCAGTTGCACGTATTAGTGTCAATGGTATGAGCTCCTCTCCTGTGTCGATGTTGAGAGGGATGAGACAGGGTTGTCCCCTGTCTCCCCTTCTTTTCGCTCTCTTTATCGAACCATTGGCTTGTCGGATTCGTTTGGAGAATTGTATAGAAGGCTTCGGGGTGGCGGGAGTGAGCGATAAAATAAGTCTATATGCAGATGATGTGATTCTGTTCCTGGATCAGGGATGGAAAATCCTCCCGTATGTTATAGAGGTAATAGAATCTTACGGTAAATTATCAGGATATATGATCAATTGGACAAAGTCATCGCTCCTCCCGCTGAACCGGAAAGCTGTAGATCTGGGGAGCCGAGTCTGTATTTTGGCCCCTAACGATTCCTTGAACTATCTGGGGGTTAAGATCGGGGTTCCAATAAGTAGATTTTACGACCTGAATCTTGCCCCAGTTTTGAATAAAGTTAGAACTAAAGTTGGCGCTTGGCGGAAGCTAATATTGGCACAGACAGACCGAATCGCATTGATTAGGATGATTATTCTACCTATGGTCTTGTTCCCGATGTGTGCTTCCCCTATTTGGATTGACAACATCTTTTTTTATAGATTGGAGACTCTGATTAATGACCTAATCTGGGGTAGGAAGATATATCTATGGTTGTCGGAGGCAGATGGTGGGCTGTCACTACCTTTCTTTCAAGGTTATTATTTTTGTGCACAGATTCAGCGGTGTTGCCATTGGAAAGAGAGTTTATTATCACAATACTTGAATAAAGTTATTGACACACCAATAGAGAACATTTTTGTATGTTTGGAAACTGGTACTATGGGAATGAGGAGGTCCTTGCTGGTCCCTTACTCACTGCAGAGGGTGTGGAACAGGCTGAAGGAGATTCTTAAAGTCTCCGGTCCGCTTGGTTTCACTCCTCTGTGGGGGAACGGGGCGCTGGAGGAGTTCTTCAAAATTACAGATTTTGGTTACTGGACACGCAATGGCATCTACACGGTGTCTCACCTTTTTTACTTAGGTCGATTTAAATCACTTTCGGAATTTGGATTTAATTATTGTTCACCATTGGATGTATTTATGTATACACGCTTGAAACACTTATTTGAAGCCTCTAGGAATAGGGGTCGTATTATCCCACGAGAGAATATATTTCTTGATTACTGTTATGCCCAGAAGGATGAGAAGGTGAAAATATCTAGATTATACTCTAAACTCCGAATGGCACTGGTGGCTGTAACGCCTTTCAAAAGCCCAAGTAAATGGGAGCAAGAGTTGAATTGCCCCCCTTTACACTGGTCTACTATTTACAGGAACGTGCGAAGGGCGACAGTTTCCAGTGCACATAGACTAATACAATTCAAGATCCTCCATAGGCTGTATTATACGCCCCAAATTCAAGAAAAATTTCCCCAAAATAGGGGCCGGGACTGCTGCTGTCCTAAATGTGGACATGTGAATGCGAACTATGTCCATTTGTTCTGGAGTTGCAATAAAATAAGAAAATATTGGGATGAGGTTTTCTCTGCTCTACAAAAAGAATCCTCAATGAAATATAACCCGGGGATATTGACAGTGATCTTAGGAGATTATGGTTCGGAAACAGAAGTCCCCCCCCAGGTTAGACGGATTTGGATGAGGGGTTTGATGGTGGCGAAAGTTATATTGGTGAAGTACTGGGGCTCAGCCTCTCAGCCCTCTTCAAGAGGGTGGGATCTATACCTTCAACAAATCAAAATTTATGAGGATATGGAAAGGAAGCGGAGAGTAGCACGCAGAGCCACGTAGATATCTCTAAATGTATTTACTGTTTTGTTGTAAACGACAGCCAATGGGGGGGGGGGGAGGGAAATAAAGATATGTATGTCTGCTTTACTATATATACTGATTTATTTTAAATTGGTTTATGTATTAACTTTATGTATTTTCAAAATAAAAATATAAAGAATTAAAAAAAAGAATATACCATCGGATTTGAGTTAGATCGTGAAACTCATATCCGACAGTATATTCTAACACAGAGGCGTTCCCATGGTGAAGGGGACGCTTCAAGTTAGAATATCCTATGAACTGTGTACATGACTGCCCCCTCCTGCCTGGCAGCACCTGATCTCTTACAGGGGGCTGTGATCAGCACAATTAACCCCTCAGGTGCCGCACCTGAAGGGGTTAATTGTGCTTATCATAGCCCCCTGTAAGAGATCAGGGGCTGCCAGGCAGCAGGGGGCAGACCCCCCCTCCCTCCCCAGTTTGAATATCATTGGTGGCCAGTGTGCGTCCCCCCCGGCCCCCCTCTATTGTTTTAATATCATTGGTGGCCAGTGTGCGCCCCCCCCGGCCCCCCCTCTATTGTTTTAATATCATTGGTGGCCAGTGTGCGCCCCCCCGGCCCCCCCTCTATTGTTTTAATATCATTGGTGGCCAGTGTGCGCCCCCCGGCCCCCCCTCTATTGTTTTAATATTATTGGTGGCCAGTCTGGGCCCCCCCAGCCCCCCTCTATTATTTTAATATCATTGGTGGCAAGTGTGCGGCCTCCCCTCTCCACCCCCCCCGATCATTGGTGGCAGCGGAGAGTTCTGATCGGAGTCATGGCAACCAGGACACTACTGTAGTCATGGTTGCCATGGTTACTTAGCAATATTAGAAGCATCATACTTACCTGCTGTGCTGTCTGTGACCGGCCGGGAGCTCCTCCTACTGGTAAGTGACAGGTCTATGCGGCGCATTGCTTAATGATCTGTCACTTACCAGTAGGAGGAGCTCCTGGCCAGTCACAGACAGCGCAGCAGGTAAGTATGATGCTTCTAATATTGCTAAGTAACCAAGGCAACCAGGACTACAGTAGTGTCCTGGTTGCCATGGTTACCGATCGGAGCCCCAGCGATTAAATTGGGACTCCGATCGCAACTCTCCGCTGCCACCAATGATCGGGGGGGGGGGGAGAGGGGAGGCCGCACACTGGCCACCAATGATATTAAAACAATAGAGGGGGGGCGGGCGCACACTGGCCACCAATGATATGAAAAAAATAGAGGGGGGGCCGGGGGGGGGGCGCACACTGGCCACCAATGATAATACAATAGAGGGAGGGAGGGGGGGCCGGGGGGCCGCACTGGCCACCAATGAAATTAATACAATAGAGGGAGGGAGGGGAGGCCGGGGGGGCCGCACTGGCCACCAATGAAATTAAAACTGGGGAGGGAGGGGGGTCTTCCCCCTCCTGCCTGGCAGCCCCTGATCTCTTATACGGGGCTATGATATGCACAATTAACCACTCAGGTGCAGCACCTGAGGGGTTAATTGTGAGGATCACAGCCCCCTGTAAGAGATCGGGTGCTGCTAGGCAGCAGGGGGCAGTCATGTACACAGTTCGTAGTATATTCTAACTATAAGAGTTCCCATCACTATGGGAACGCCTCTGTGTTAGAATATACTGTCGGTTCTGAGTTTTCACGAAGTGAAAACTCAGCTCTGAAAAAGCTTTTATGCAGACGGATCTTCAGATCCGTCTGTATGAAAGTAACCTACGGCCACGGATCACGGATGCGGATGACAATCTTGTGTGCATCCGAGTTCTTTCACGGACCCATTGACTTGAATGGCTCCGTGAACCGTTGTCCGTCAAAAAAATAGGACAGGTCATATTTTTTTGACGGACAGGAAACAAGGATCACGGATGCGGCTGCAAAACGGTGCATTTTCCGATTTTTCCACGGACCCATTGAAAGTCAATGGGTCCGCAAAAAAAATAAAAACAGAAAACAGCACAACGGCCACGGATGCACACAACGGTCGTGTGCATAAGGCCTAATCAGTGGTCTGTATAAAGAGCCTGCATGGAATACATAATAATAATGTGCTCCTAACTAACCTGTGCCATAACAATAGCACAGTAAAATGTTTCAACTAGAGTAAATAAAATGAAAAAAATATTAATAAATATTGAAAAAAAATTAAAAAGATCCTCTCAAAATGTACAGGCATTATTATGGTATGTCATGCAAAATCTATGTTACACCAAAAATAATAATTTCCACTGGCCACAAATTTCTACCTACCTACATTTGTAACTTTACTTAAAATATAGTCTAAAGCTAAAGAGAAATAGAAACAATTAAAAATAAAATAAGCTTCTTGTTTTCAGCACTATGCAAGAGAATTAAAATAATAGTATTTGCGGGTAAATATCAAACAAGCTACCTTACAACATAGCATGAGAAAATTAGGAAAATTTGATTCTTTTTTCCTGTCTGACAATTTATTTTCTCTAAATAAGGCCTACAAAACACATTGAAGTAAAAATTAGTAATACATCACCATTAGTATTAGTATCAGCATACTAAAAGGTGAGATTTTGCTGTGAGCATCAAGGTAATGTACAAAATATCCCCAGTCTTAAAAGGGTTAAGGTATCATTCAAAATATATTTTTGACTGCTTTTAGCTACCATTGTATACATAATATCTTTGTATCTAAAAATCTCTAGTGTTTTGCCATAGTGTTTCATTTTTAGAGCTTTTTTTCCTTCAAACGCTGACAAAACAGTTATCTCCTTTTAAATCTATTGTTGTCAATGGGTGATAACATGAAAAACTGGACAAAGATGCCTTTCTTCTTACACAGAATAAGTTCCGTAAAGTAAAATAAAGTGGCACAAATGCTTGTAACTAGATGCCGCAAACTGTGCCCAGCGTCAACTGTCACTCACAGCTGAAAATTTTTTATTCTGGAATGAAGTACACTTCCTACAGTACAAGAGATGCAAAGATAAATGCTACATTGGTGAGGCAAACTAAGAACAAGAATCAATCTTCACAGACACAAAATGAAAGAATGCTGAAATGATCAAGGAAGACTTACCTGTAGCTGAACACTTTCCTAGGATAAATCATTGCAATACCAAACTGGCACAATTCTGAGAAAGAAAACTCAAGAACAAAAGCCTTTTGATCTGAAAAACGAGCATATATTTTGATTCTTCCTGGATACTTGGTTCACTTTTAACCTTATAAACTGTAGTTGACTCCCCTCGGCTCCATGTGATGAAACAAAATATAGTACTATATCTAATAAGTCTAAAACTTTTGCCAATGACAATTTTTTTTTTTTTTTTTGCTGCAATTCCTGTAGGTTACATTTGTGTTGACATTGCTTACCATAGTCAAAACTGTGAAAAATGAAGAAAAGGGCCCAGCTTCCAAAAAAGATATGTTCTTTATTCCAATAACACACTAAATTGTTAAATATCCAACATAGCAGATTGGTCTACGTGTTTTGGATACTCTAATACAGATCCTTATTCATGACAAGTCTGTGACTATTGTCTGCTCAACATCAAGCAAGAGGACCATCCAAATACGACTCTTAGGTTATAGGATTGGGACTATACCATACCCATCTACATTGCGATTTTATATACAAATATTTATGCTTGTTCATTTAGCCATCTTATGCAATGTGTCTATATTTGCGATTTTTTTATAGGTGCTTAAATCTGCACTTTTATACACAAGTTTTCATATTTGCTATTTTATACTGTATGAACCAATCTACAAATAAATTGCAAACTCGTGGTTTCAAAGGTCGAGTGCCAGTCACTTTATTCTACATTAAATTTTTGTTTCTTCTCTTGACCGGGTGGGTCAACACGTGACTAGAGCACCTTTCCATACCTCAAGTTGGGTGAGCCTATATTCCTTCCTTTTTCTACAACACATTTGTGTTTTTGTTGACATTTTTTCCAACTTTCATTTGTGGTGTTTGGCTTTTTAAAAATAAAATAAAATACTTCAGCATCTATCCCTGTCAGGAATATGTACAGTACAGACCAAAAGTTTGGACACACCTTCCCATTCAAAGAGTTTCCTTTATTTTCATAACTATGAAGGCATCAAAACTATGAATTAACACATGTGGAATTATATACATAACAAACAAGTGTGAAACAACTGAAAATATGTCATATTCTAGGTTCTTCAAAGTAGCCACCTTTTGCTTTGATTACTGCTTTGCACACTCTTGGCATTCTCTTGATGAGCTTCAAGAGGTAGTCCCCTGAAATGGTCTTCCAACAGTCTTGAAGGAGTTCCAGAGATGCTTAGCACTTGTTGGCCCTTTTGCCTTCACTCTGCGGTCCAGCTCACCCCAAACAATCTCGATTGGGTTCAGGTCCGGTGACTGTGGAGGCCAGGTCATCTGGCGCAGCACCCCATCACTCTCCTTCATGGTCAAATAGCCCTTACTTTCAAAGTTTTCCCAATTTTTCGGCTGACTGACATTAATTTCTTAAAGTAATGATTGCCACTCGTTTTTCTTTACTTAGCTGCTTTTTTCTTGCCATAATACAAATTCTAACAGTCTATTCAGTAGGACTATCAGCTGTGTATCCACCTGACTTCTCCTCAACGCCACTGATGGTCCCAACCCCATTTATTTGGCAAGAAATCCCACTTATTAAACCTGACAGGGCACACCTGTGAAGTGAAAACCATTTCAGGGGACTACCTCTTGAAGCTCGTCAAGAGAATGCCAAGAGTGTGCAAAGCAGTAATCAAAGCAAAAGGTGGCTACTTTGAAGAACCTAGAATATGACATATTTTCAGTTGTTTCACACTTGTTTGTTATGTATATAATTCCACATGTATTAATTCACAGTTTTGGTGGCTTCAGTGTGAATCTACAATTTTCATAGTCATGAAAATAAAGAAAACTCTTTGAATGAGAAGGTGTGTCCAAACTTTTGGTCTGTACTGTATATGACATGTTAAAGGGGAGCTAAATCTAGAATGCCCTACTCCTCCCCCCTTAAAAAAAAGCAAAACAACAAAATGTAGCATAATCTCATTATTACCGCCGTCCAACTGTTTGGGAAGGTATTCTCACCGCGGTCTTCTCACTGCTTCTCACCGCGGTCTTCTCACTGCTTTCCTTAGGCCAGTGATGACACTTTCATCAGTTGCATGGACTAGGTGCATCTCAGCCCCATAGAAGTGAATGGGGCTGAGCACAGCGTTGTGCTTGCTAAGCTGCGAGAAGGCAGTGACGCTCACAGGCTCACTGCAATGTTGATGGTCAGCAGGTAAACAAAGAGGGGAAGGATCCACTGGCACAGTGTGCGCCCTTCTCTTTAGGCAGGTGATCGGTGGGGGTCCTGGGTGTCGGGCCCCCACAGATGAGAAACTAATCTGTCTTGAGCAGGGGTGGATTGGCCATAGACCTTACAGGGGAATTTCCTGGTGGGCCCATACCCAGGGGGCCGCCTGAGCCCTTTTCACAGCCAGCCAGTGGAAGTTTTTGAGAATGTATTTTGTGCTGCTGGAGGCAGTATTTTGTGATGGACTGTGGTATTTGGCTCTGTTGGGTAGGTATAATGTGCCATTATATGGTATTGCTGGCCCCAACTACTTGTGTTGGCCCAGCCTTCCATCAATTTGGACCCAATTACAAAACAAGGCCAATTTTTGTATTTTTTCCAGGGCCACTTTAAGTTTACAGTCTGCCGCTGGTCCTGAGGATAGGTCACTAGTGATGAGCGAGCATGCTCGGCTGAATACCGGTTCGGCCCGAGCATCGAAATCCTCGGCACATGGCGGTACTCGGCCGAGTACTGCATGTGCTCGAGCACCATGCCAGTCTCCTTGCTAAGCAGCCAATAGACGTGCAGGTAAGTACTACCATCACTGTAATGCCAGTAGCCATGTTGGCTGCTGGCATTACAGTGATTGGCTGGCCGGAACGCATCATCGGATGCTATATAGCACCCGATGACACGTGCTCGAATCAGTCATAGTCAGGCAGACCAGAGGGTAGGAAGGGAAAGGCAGTGTAGGAAGCGACATTCTCAGTTATTATTCGAAGAAAGCCTTTCAAAAACCCAAAAGTCCTTTTAAAGGACTACTGTGTGTGTCTGTGTGTTTTAGAGCAGCAATATATTTTTACCTGCGCTAAATTGATCAGTCTCAGGGACATTCGTGCTGAGGAAGGGACAGATAGTGCAGGGAGAACAATTTGCTGTTTTTACTACCAAAAGCTTTTCAAAGACCCCAAAGTCCTTTTAAGGACTACTTTGTGTGTGTTTGACAGCAGCAAGATAATTTTCTTTAATACCTATTAGTGACATATACTGTACATCATCCGCAGACTGTGTCTTTTTGCGTAAATTCAAATAATCAGCGCCACATTTATTGTCTATAGTGTGTGTTTAATACACATCCGTGACATATACAGTACTCCATCCGAAAACTGTTTCTTTAGAGTAAATTTAAATAATCAGGGGCCAGTCCTCCTCTACTGTCTCTGTAGTGTGTGCGTGCAATACACATCCGTGACATATACAGTACTCCATCCGAAAACTGTTTCTTTAGTGTAAATTCCAATAATCTGGGCCTAATCTAGTGTCCATAGTGTGTTTTCTGTGACATATAGAGTACGCCATCTGAAAACTGTTTCTTTAGGGCAGATTCCTATAATCTGGACCCAATCTAGTGTTCATAGTGTGTGGCTTTCTGTGACATATACAGTACGAAATCCGAAAACTGTTTCTTTAGCGTTAATTTAAATAATTAGGGGCCAGTCCTCATCTACTGTCTCTGTAGTGTGTGCGTGTAATACACATCTGTGACATATACAGTACTTCATTGGAAAACTGTTTCTTTAGTGTAAATTCCAATAATCTGGGCCTAATCTAGTGTCCATAGGGTGTTGTTTTCTGTGACATATAGAGTACGCCATCCGAAAGCTGTTTTTTTAGGGCAGATTCCAATAATCTGGGCCTAATCTAGTGTCCATAGTGTGTTTTCTGTGACATATAGAGTACGCCATCTGAAAACTGTTTCTTTAGGGCAGATTCCTATAATCTGGACCCAATCTAGTGTCCATAGTGTGTGGCTTTCTGTGACATATACAGTACGCAATCCGAAAACTGTTTCTTTAGCGTTAATTTAAATAATTAGGGGCCAGGCCTCATGTACTGTCTCTGTAGTGTGTGTGTGATACACATCCGTGACATATACAGTACTCCATCCGAAAACTGTTTCTTTAGGGCAAATTTAGCTAATCTGGTCCGAAAACGGAGTTTGCATTGCAAATTCCAATAATCTGGGCGTAAACTACGGTCCATAGTGTGTGGCTTTCTGTGACATATACAGTATGCCATCCAAAAACTGTTTCTTTAGGGCAGATTCCAATAATCTGGGCCTAATCTAGTGTCCATAGTGTGTGGCTTTCTGTGACATATACAGTACGTGATCCGAAAAACTGTTTCTTTAGCGTTAATTTAAATAATTAGGGGCCAGGCCTCATCTACTGTCTCTGTAGTGTACGCGTGTAATACACATCCGTGACATATACAGTACTCCATCCGAAAACTGTTTCTTTAGGGAAAATTTAACTAATCTGGGCTTTCTGTGACATATACTGTCCTGCATCCGAAAACGGTGTCTTTAGCGTACTGAAAAGCAATCTGCGCCACATCTAGTGACAAAAACATAAATGTGAAGAAGGCGAGTACAAAGAGACGTGGAAGCGGTAGTGATGCTGATGGTGCATGCAGAGGCCGTGGCCCTGGGCACAATAAAACTGTGCCTGCTGCCTGTGCACCAGAAAAAAAAAAACATCCACCGTACCCAGCTTCATGTCCAACTTAGCTGGGCGGCGCAGGACAACACTGTCCAAGTCGGACCGGTGCGAACAGTTGGTCGGTTGGATTGCTGAATATAATGCTTCCAGTCGGTTAAGTACCACCCTCTCTTCCACCAAGTCCGGTCTCTGTAGCCAAGAGTCTGCTCAACTGAATCCTCACTCTGATCATCCTTCCTCCCACCATGGAGATGCTTGCCAAACGAGTAATCCCACACTCGGTTATTCCGAGGAGATCTTTCCAGCGTCACTATTACATTTGGCCCTCGAGCCCAGCACGCTTGAAGAGGGACCTGAGATATTGTGCCCTGATTCCCAACCTCTTGAGCCTTCACAGTCTTAAGAAGATGACGGTGGTGAACGGCAATCATTTGTTTACGAGGTAGATGATGATGAGACACAGTTGTCAATCACTGAGGTTGTGGTTAGGTCAAGTCAGGAGGATGAGCAGAGTCAGGAAGTGGAGGTGGTTGACGATGAGGTCACTGACCCAACATGGGAAGGTGAAAAGCCGAGCGAGGACAACAGTACAGAGAGGGAGGGATCCTCAGCACCGCAACAGGCTAGAAGAGGCAGTGGGGTTGCAAAATGGAGAAGTCGTCCCACACCAAACAGGCCCACAAACGTTACACCGAGCACCCCCATGCGTAAATCTACCTTGCCAAGGGGTAGGTGTTCTGCAGTATGGCGCTTTTTTGATGAAAGTGCAGACGACAAAAGAGTGGTAGTGGCGTACCAAAATGAGCCTGGGTGTGAACACTAGCAACCTCACCACCACCAGCATGATCCGCCACATGGCATCTAAGCACCCTAACAAGTGGGCCGAACGCCTGGGTCCACAATATGGGTCTGCGGGTCACACCACTGCCTCCTCTTCCCCTGTGTTACGCACTGCTGGCCAATCCACTGTCGAAGGCGCAGGCCCGGATGCCCCTCGCCCTGCACCTGGACCTTTGCATGAACCAGCATGAATCAGCAACAACATCCACTTCCCTGTCCCAGGGCAGCGTCCAAATGTCTATAACACAGTCATTTGAACACAAGTGCAAACTGGCACTGGCAATGCTGACAGGTTGACTCACATAAAAATGAACAAGGCCTGGATTGCCCCTGACTTCTCAACTTCAACAGATGAGAGCTGAGCTGATGATGAACATAAAGGCAATTTCAATCTATCATTTATAATGTACTCAATCTACTTTAGTGTATTCCCATGCAC